>NW_012113697.1:2439885-2442737 GCF_000951035.1 Colobus angolensis palliatus
GGGCACCTGTAGTCCCAGCTACTCGGGAGGCTGAGGCAGGAGAATGGTGTAAACCCAGGAGGTGAGCTTGCAGTGAGCCGAGATCGCACCACTGCACTGCAGCCTGGGCAACAGAGCGAGACTCCGTCTCAAAAAACAAACAAACAAACAAAAATTCTCCGTGAAGCGAAAGTGATGACATTATTCCAACAGCCACAGGGAAAATTGAGAAAATAATCTTCACTCAAAGAATCAATTGAAATAAGATAATAAGACTGTCCCATATAAAGATATAGCAGAAAACATTTGAACCCATATCCCTTAGCTGATTAATGACAGGCCAGCTTCGCTGTAAAGAGTCCCACTGGGTTTAGAGCTTGTTTTCAACTATGGAATCACAAAGTGTCTTTTCTGTGGGTAACTTCGGTGACTTGGGTTTGGAGCTATTTTAATATGTAGTAACTGTGGATGAGAATTTCTGTTGCCCTATTTTTTTTATGCCAGTCACCGGAAACCAATAGTTTACTTCTAACTTTTGTCTATTACGGTCCAGTAGCCAATTTGTGTTTTCTCCACGCCGGTGCCACATCATGCAAATCTGTTCTGTGAATCTTGGGTTTCTTTCCGGGTGTCCTGTCCTGGAAGGGCACAGAACACTAGTGCACACCGAATGAAGGATCGTATCCTGGGAGGCAGTGACTCAGACACATGCCAGGTCCAGAAAAGTATAGCATCCGGCAGAGTCTTAAATAATCAATTCCGACAATTACAGATGGAGTAGAATTTACACACAGGAAATGTCAGTCAGATAATGGCTCTGTGTAATATCAGGAGGGTTCACTGTGCTGACTTCAAATGTCACTTATTAAAAGAGGCTGATTATGTTTATGTTTGTTTACATTTGGCCACATGATAATTTTACTTGTTTTTATGTTGTAGTTGTGTCTAATGATTCCTGGAATAATCTTATGTTGCTGGTTGTCTATACACTGAAAGGAATACGTTACTCAAATATACAATGTCACAAAATAGTTCTTAAAAACATTTTTATTGTTTTTGACATCATGTCCAGAAATAATCATTGCAATAAGCATTGTTGTGGTTCACTGAACTGGGACTATCCTGGTACCTGAAAAGGATCTAGGTAAGCAGCTATGCTTATGATATGGGGCCTTAACCAAATTACATGTGTCGTTAAAAATTCAGGTAACATTTTTACTTATTTCCATTAACTTTTTCATGTAATTTTACTTCCTATTCTGTTTAAGAATATGACTTATGTAGTGTGGATTTTTTTTTTTGAGACAAGGTCTCACTCTGTCACCCAGACTGGCGTACAGTGGCGCAGTCATGGCTCACTGCAGCCTCAATATCTTAGGCTCAAGTGATCCTCCTACCTCAGTCTCCTGAGCAGCTAGAATTACAGGTGCACACCACCGTGCCCACCTATTAGTATTTTTTGTAGAGATGGAATCTCACTATGTTGCCCAGGCTGGTCTCAAACTCCTGGGCTCAGGAGATCCATTTGTCTAGGCCTCTCAAAGTGCTGGGATTACAGGTATGAGCCACCGGCCCCATCAGTGTGGATTTTTAAAATAAAATTCCATCCTTATTTGAAAACAACTTCATTCATGTATCCAATCATAAATAGTATAAAAGCACTATAGAAATCATAAAGAAAAAGGCAGGTATACAACTACACAAAAACTTAGCATTTCTAAGTGTCCAAAACACCATAAGAACACTTAAAAGTAAAATATACGCTGGAACAAAATGAAGGCTAATATGCTGAGTAAATATAGATCTACTAAAACATCCGTAAAAACTATTATCCTGAAGGAAAAGTGGGCAAAAAATGAAGAAACAGAAATGAATATTAAGCATGCCAAACATTGGTCACACTCAATATTAATGAAATAATGGACAGTGAAGCATAATAAATCAATTACAAACTAAAACACAATTTTGTATCTTGTTAGAATAAAAACTTTGCACAAGTTAAATCTAACACAGTTTCATTGAGCAAAGAGCAGTTCTCGAATTGGACATCCTAAGAACCAGAAGTACAGGAAGTACTTCCGAAACGTGTGTAGGCATTAAATGTTTTTTGTGCAATTTTATACCAGCCTTTTCATTTATGATTTTTATAGTGCTTTTATGCTTATTATATGTGGATGCACGCATGGAGGTAAATTTACAGAAAGAAAACACCAGTGAGGTAAAGAAAGCTTGATTGATAACAGCTCCGGGTTTGCCTTCCTTGAACACGGTCTGATCAGTTTGCAGTCTTTGATTGGGAAAGCTCAGCTGCTGTGATTGGCTGAGACTACTCATAGGCTAGGCTTTCAGCTTGTTTGTGTAACAAGTTAGGTTGCAGTTTATTACATAAGGACTCTAGGTCCAGAGGCATCCGCAGGCCAGATTTAGTTCAACGATCTCATTCATCAGATTCATAAAAATGAAAATGTTTGGTACTATTGTCACTTCCTAATAAGAATATGGAGTCATGGGGTGCACCACACTTTGCTACAGGAGTGGGGGAATTTTGTCAGAAGCACATAAATTAAAATGCACATATCTTATCAGTCAGAGAGTCCATTTTAATTAACTATCCTCAGTAAATATTTGCACACAAACATAGGAAAATAAGTGTAAGGATTGTTTACTGAAGCATTGTTTGTAATAGTCAAACCTTAGAAACGTGATAGAATCTTATAGGGCAGCTATAAGGTTTCAAATAATCATATACACATCTGGAATATTATGCTGCAATTAAAAGAGACTTTTTAAAAGAATACGTCTTCTTATATGTTTGTTATATATAATATATATTTAAATATAGTTACATATTTATAAATTTACTTATTCTTATA
>NW_012113697.1:2447779-2557690 GCF_000951035.1 Colobus angolensis palliatus
CCAGACAGAGATGCAAAACTCTATGGGCTCAGTGTCAATTACTCCATTTATATTGAGGGATGAATAGGGGTAGAGTACAGAGGATTTTTAGGGCAATGAGACTGCTATGATGATACCATAATGGTAGATACTTGTCATTATACATCTGTCCAAATCCACAAAATGTACACCAAGAGTAAGACCTAAGATAAACTATGGACTCTGGGTGAAAATGATGTGTCAATGGCGGTCCATTGACTCTAGCAAATGTACCACCCTGGTGGAGGATGTTGATAGTGGAGGAGGTTGTGCATGTGGGGGCAGTAGGTATTGGGGAAATCTCTGTACCTTCTGTTCAATTTTGCTGTGAACCTAAAACTACTCTAAAAAACAAAACTGTTTTGAAAAAGGTAGATAAAATGTTTTAAAAGGTTAATAGTTATTATTTCTAGGTATAGAGATAGTTGTTTATTTCCTTTTTATGTTAAGAGGGTAAAACATGAGTACAGAAAAACCAAGAAAGGTAAGTCAACCAAAAACATAAACAGGTCATCTACAGAGAATACAAGTGAAAAAATACTCAGCATCTCCGTTAGCCAAAGGGATGCAAATCGAAGCCACCACTGGCACAGATTTTTGATACCGTTTATGGTGCAGAGTAGGTGCACTGCCTGAGGAAGCTTGGAGCAAATGGGACCGGCCCTTTCCCACAATCTCCTTTTCAACTCCCCTCACCCTAGGGGAACTGGAAGTAGTAGACTGAGAGGAGGTAGGAGGATTAAAAGGGCAAAGATAAATGAAAAAAGAGAATACACTTCCCCCTGTGCTAGGGCCACAGGTGGAGTCTCATATGGGGGAAAAGGAAAGTTTTGAATTAACATATAAAGTTTTCAACTCGACTACAGGACTTTTCTACACCTGAAAGTGTGACTTAATAATAACCTCAATAAGAATATTCTGGCCGGGCGCGGTGGCTCAAGCCTGTAATCCCAGCACTTTGGGAGGCCGAGACGGGCGGATCACGAGGTCAGGAGATCGAGACCATCTTGGCGGACACGGTGAAACCCTGTCTCTACTAAAAAATACAAAAAAACTAGCCAGGTGAGGTGGCGGGCGCCTGTAATCCCAGCCACTTGGGAGGCTGAGGCAGGAGAATGGCGTGAACCCGGGAGGCGGAGCTTGCAGTGAGCTGAGATCCGGCCACTGCACTCCAGCCCGGGCGACAGAGCGAGACTCCGTCTCCAAAAAAAAAAAAGAATATTCTTGGCCAGGTGCAGTGGCTCATGCCTGTAATTCCAGCACTTTTGGTGGCCGAGGAGGGCGGATCACCTAAGGTCATGAAATCGAGACCAGCCTGGCCAACATGGTGAAACTCCATTTCTACTAAAAATACAAAACTTAGCTGAGCATGATGGCGGGGTCTATAATCCCAGCTACTCGGGGGAGGCTGAGGCAGGAGAATCGCTTGAACCTGGGAGGCAGAGGTTGCAGTGAGCTGAGATCACGCCACTGCACTCTAGCCTGGGCGACAGAGCAAGACTCCGTCTCGGAACAAAAAAAAAAAAAAGAATATTCCTAAGACTCAATGTGACAGACTCAAGATGACATCATAGGGCTTGGATAAGGAGATTTTATTCCTTATAGTTGAAAGCAGTGACAGAAAACTTGAAACAAAACACCATCCACCATCTACCAACAACCTAGATAAGCCAAAGACTGGGAGAGTCATATTTTGATATAGTAACTGTGTGTCTGGCTTGCCCAGGCCAGCCTCTGATTATGCTTGTTTCAGAGTAATTGACATCTCCTTTACTCTCTCTCAGAAATGTCCCAGTTTAGAGGATGATGAAATTCATCAGGATTAAGTCATTTGTTCAAGGACAATCAGTTAAAATCTGGCAGCACTGGAATTCAAATTAAATCTGTCTGGCTTCAAACTCCACTGCTATTAAATGCTATTAATCTGAACTAATAGCCTGGATCAGTAACATTTCACAAATATAGTTGAAAAAATATCATTAGCATTACTCTCAAGATTATACCATAATTTATAGTTAAACCAATAATTATTGGCACACAGAAACCCTTAGGAGTTTTTCTTAATTAATAAATAAAATGTGTATACAGTGTAACCAGTTGGTTCTAAAGAGATTGAAATATGTGTTTTTTAAGTGTATCAAACACTTGAGAGTTTACATTTTACATTTGCCTACCTGTTTTTCCCATTAACCAAACAAAGGTAAGAGTCTATGTTTGAATGGTTATAAATTTCGAATTAGTGGAGTTCAGATTAAGTAGTTTTTATGCGTATTACTGAAACTAATAAAAAGGTCACTATTCATAAAAGCTTAAAATATCAAGTAATAATTTTAATACTGTGTAAAAGAGTATAAACAGTGTAAAACTAGCTATCACTTTCTTGTAAATATTAAGTTACAAAATTGTGGGTCTTTGTAAAGAGAAACTTAAGTGTGTATTTGCAGAGCATTCATCCTTCGGGACATATTCTGAAATATTAAAAATGCCTATGAAAACCGCATATACCTCATTGCGTAAGCTGCATTTACACATATGACACATGCTTATATGTGAATGTTTGCTGATATATTTAATCTCACAGTTTATCTGTGATACGTATGCTACTGTATTTTTTAAAAAAGAAAGGACTATTTTCCAAGCTATGAAGCCATTTTTCACTTTCTGTCTCTCTAAATCATATCTAGAGGGAAATTACCAAGAGACTCACAATGAGATGAAATGGTGGAGGGAACAGAAGTCTTGTGGTTCCTTCTCCATCGCTTATCAGTGTGTGACTGATGGGCCATCTTTTTAACCTCTCTGAGTCTCCATTTCTTTCCGTGGATATTGGCATGACACTATCTTAACATTTTTCATCAGGCTCAGAACCCAAAGTGAGCTAACATTTATGGAGCAATAATTTCAAAAGTACCTTTAGAAACATTATTCCTCATTTCTCAAAGGATGGCAATAATTCAAGGTATCATTTTTGTTATTGGAGTAAACTTCTTCCAACAATCAATAACCTTAAGCAAAGAACACTTCCTAATGTGGGGCTCTCAGAATTCCAAAAGAGAGGAAAGACAGGCTGGGAGTGGTGGGAGGCAGAATTAGAAGGCCCCACAGAGGAATGAATCACCTCTCAACAGATTTCCACTTTTCAGAATGTGCACGTGTTGGGGTGGATAAATCTTGAAGAAAGCTCACAGTCTGACAAGTTCAACCGCAGTTGCCAATCTCTGCAGAGCTGCTAAGCAAAGCCCTCTTGCGCTTGGGGAAGGAACTCCTGCGTTGGCCCAGACGAGCCATGTTCTGCAACTGATCTTCCCCCGAGCCTTTTAATGAAGTTTGACACTTGGCAGAGGCGGGGAGCCGAGGCACATCCTCTGAATGAGCTCTCATTCCTAAGCGGCTTTGGCATTACAGGAGCATACCTCCTTCCCTGCTCTTCCTCCAGTTATCTGCCTCCACTCTCAGAGCAGGGGCCGGGGAGGCTGCAGATAGCTCCATGCCAAGAAGCCACATCAGGCCGCACCTGGCTGGAAACATTGGGTGTCAGCACTCTTTGCCAGAGTTCCAGTCCAAGATGCTCAGTTCAAAGTCCAGGGAATCCTTCCTAGATGAAGCACTCGAAGTTTCTATTGTAGAGGCAGTGCTGGCTAGGCAGGTGGCAAAGCAATTGTAGGATGGACACAAAGCGGTATATATTACCCAACCTTCTGGGTCATACCTTACATAGTGCATTATTTCCACAAGAAGAGGGCATTCCCTTGCCCAAAATGCCTCAGCCCTGCCTGCCTGGGTGGCTCTTAGGTGCCATGCAGTTTACATGACATGGCAGATTCATGAATTCTTTCATTCAACAAATGAGAATGAAGTTCCTGCCACCACCGGATATGCTTCTACTTGCCTGTGAGGGCTGCAGCAGTCAACCGGGTTGAAATAAGCTCCTACCCTTATGAAGCCTGCATTACTCCAGGGAGAGACAGCTGACAAAACATTACATTCACAGGATCACTACAGCTTGCGCTTCATGTCTGATGTGAAAAAATGAGAGGGTCTGGGCACTGGGAAGACCCTTTTTGAGAGGGTGCTTAGGCAGACTCTTTTGATCTGAGCCGGGACGTGTACTGCATGAGCAGAGCACAGCCACGGAGAGCATCAGGGAAGGAGCATTCCAGGCAGAGGAATGACAGCAAGAGGGAGAGAGCTTCTGCCAGGGAAGGACTGGGGAGGAGGTGCTTTCTAAGCCACAAAATACAGGACAGCAGGTTGCATCGTCACCATGATCACTGTTTGAATGGTTCTCACCCCACACTCCACCTGTGTGTGTTACAGAATGAAGCTGGCTGGGCTGTGTGGGTCATTGCCTTCTTCGGTCTCCCGTGGATGGTGCCCACTTCTTTCCACGCTGCGTTCTCCTTATGGCTTGTGTAGTCCCACTTCGCCTTTGGACTGAGAGTTCCTTGAAAGCAGGTACTCTGCCTTCTGTTTTTGTAGCACCAGCATCTGGTAGAGCAATTTAGCATCGGCAAGACATCTTGCAAATATTTGCCAAATGTATGAATATAAGAGGTAACATCTGCGGGAATGTTGGAGAATGGGATGGCCTCAAGGAGGGAGAGTGGCACAAATTCTTTTTTTTTTTTTTTCGAGATGGAGTTTTGCTCTTGCTGCCCAGTCTGGAGCACAGTGGCATGATCCTGGCTCACTGCAACCTCCGCCCCCCCAGGTTCAAGTGATTCTGCTGCCTCAGCCTCCTGAGTAGCTGGGATTACAGGCATGCGCCACCAAGCCTGGCTAATTTTTGTATTTTTAGTAGAGACAGGGTTTCATCATGTTGGTCATGCTGGTCTCGAACCCCTGACCTCAGGTGATCCACCCGCCTCAGCCTCCCAAAGTGCTGAGATTACTGGCATGAGCCACCACACTTGGCAGAGTGGCACAAATTCTTATTGCAAAGTTACAGGCAGAGTTAATCCCAAGGGAATCTGTCAGTGCATGTATATCCATCACTGAGGCTCTCTGATTTGTCTCACCTCTTCCTCTTGGCATGCATTAAAAAAGCCAAAGGTATTTATTCAGTTACTTTTTATTCTTTCTGGTTGGGAGGAAGGATCATTTTCTTTATACAGGCCGAATGCAATCTCAACCAATTAAAATAGAACGTGTAATAAAATAACTGCTAAGGAGAAGTAAAAGGAATAGAGAATAAAAGAAGAAAAGCAGACACGGTATAAGAGAAATGAATACAAATTATTATCCCTTTGATAATAATACTCCTTTTACAATAACCAATCATTAATACTTCAGAATCGTGAATGAGACTCTCAGAAACAAGTCTCAAGTGTGGGTTGTATCTAGGTTCTGATTTCATATGGCAGTTATCTTATATATTTGAAATGCCAATTGATTATTAAAAACACATTTCTTTAGCTTTGACTACCATGTAATAGACAGGTAACTGTTACATCGTTGTTAAACTCCAGTAAATACTGCTTATTGGAAACACATTTCTTTCAACTCAACAATATGATTGTGTATGTATCTATTACAGAAATCTTGAAACCCTATCAATTTGTGCCAAAAATACATGTCTTTTCTTTTGAATGCATAAGGCTCAAGATATTGTCTCAAATGGAGTGCTGTTAAGTCCCCAGTAACTATCTCGGTAATAAATGATGACCACTGCAGTGAAAGTTTGGCAGTTTCTTTAATCACTCAGAATAATAACTGGAAACAAGAACATTCTACACATTAAAAGCAGATTTGTTCAAAGAATGTTGACCACATTATGTCTCGACTGAACTACCGCTGGCTCAGATGTTCTGGACAAAAATTTGTAACAGCAAAACCCTTTTTGGGCACAAATGAATCACTCTTTGGGTTGGGTGCATTTTTCTACCCAATGGATTTCTCGTAGCATTTCTACTTTCTTGGATTTGGACTGTGCCCTGAAGCCCTGGGCTATAGCTTTGACTGGAGCTGTGTAACTAAAGAAGAAAAAATAACAGAATTGAAAGAGATGAAAGAATCTAAACCATCTCCTACCTCGTCTAACATACTCATGCCACACAGATGAGCGAATAGAGGGAACTGGTTAGTTCAGGGCCATTTCCCCAGGTTCTAGTCCATTTATCCTTTTGGGAAGTGTAAGAGATACGCAAAATCTAAACACAATTCTGCATTACACTTTTTTTTTTTTCACTAAAAGAAAATTTGCTGTAACTCCCCTGGAACTGGGTGGAGTGTAAATGACATTAACTATTTTATAATTACATTGATTTCCTGCTTCATTTAGGTTTAGGATAATGATTCATTCGGTAGTTATAAAGTCAGGCTGACATTCAGTTTGCCAGTGGGCAAAATATGAAAACACTTCCCTACAGTTAGGTAAAGCTGTTTCCCAGAGTGCCTGTGGAGTTCCCCTGCAACCATCCCAGCAGTCAGCAGCTGCCCCTGCCCAGGCTTTCCCACAATCCAGCTAAAAGGTTCACACCAGGGTACTTCTGCAAAGCAGCATCTGCCAGTGCTGACCGCGCACAGCCTATCCCTTACAGCTGCTACCTATTTTGGATCTCGCTCCTGGATATGACAACAGACTTTCTAAAGACTGGTGTGGTTCTGAGAAGTGTGAGAAATGATCTCTGCCATCACCTACATGAGCATAGTTAATAGAATGGACATAAGTACTAAATACAACATTTCCACAGCAATCTATACCACACGAATAGCTTTTGAGCATTTGCCATGTGAGGCCAGCCCTCTTTAATATTCTCAATATCCACTAACTCACTTAGTCTCCACAATAGCCCTGTGGAGTAGGAACTGCTAATTTACAGATGAAACAACAGAGAAGTAAATTAATTTGGCCCCAAGTCAAACAGATAGAAAATGGTGGAGGCAAGATTCGAGGTCAAGTACCAGCACTCCAGACCCCGGAGCTCTTGTCTCCAGAGGGATACGTTCCCTGGGCAGTGTGTGGATTTTGATGATAGACTTGTATATGTTGTCACCTTTGCTTGAAACTTCTAGGCAATAATAAATTGGAATAAACTAAGCGAGTGAAGGGAGGGTTAGACTAAATTGTTATTGTGGCTTAATTCCCTACCTAAAAGTTGGAGATAGGTGTCTTTGTTTAGCCGGCTTTAACCTTTTTGTAATGAACTATTTTCATCTTTTTTTTTCTGAGGGTGATTATCAGATGAATTAATGAGTTGTTTGGATCAGTTATTAAATTGCCGTTAAATTGAAATCAGAAGTAATTCAAAGACAGAAGCCTACATGTTGTATGATTTCAATTATGTGAAATGTTCAGAATAGGTAAACCCATGGAGACAGGCAGGAGATTGGCAGTTTCTGGGGATAAGAAAGAGGGGTATGGGGTGTGACTGCTGAAGGGTTTGAGGTTTCTTTTTGAGGTAATGGAAATGTTCTGGAATTAGAGCATTGTGATAGTTGCACAATATCGTAAGTACACTAAAGATCACCAACCCACAAATATTAAAAGTGTGAACGCACTTTGGGAGGTCGAGACAGGTGGATCACTTGAGGTCAGGAGTTCAAGAGCACTCTGGCCAATGTGGTGAAATCCCATCTCTAATAAAAATACAAAAAAATTAGCCAGGTGTGGTGGCACACGCCTGTAGTCCCAGCTACTCAGGAGGCTGAGGTGGGAGAATTGCTTCAACTCGGGAGGCCAAGGTTGCAGTGAGCTGAAATCGTACCATTGCACTCCAGCCTGGGCGACAAAGCAAGACTCCATCTCAAACAAACAACAAAAAAAAGTGTGAATTTTATGGTTCATGAATTGTATCTCAATTTTTAAAAAGAATTTTTAAAAGGAAAAGTGCATAGGCTGGGTGCAGTGGCTCACACCTGTAATCTCAGCAGTTTGGGAGACCGAGACAGGCAGATCACTTGAGGTCAGGAGTTTGAGATCAGCCTGGCCAACATGGTGAAACTCTGTCTCTACTAAAAATACAAAAATTAGCTGGGCGTGCTGGCACATGTCTATAGTCCCAGCTACTTGGGAGGTTGAGGGAGGAGAATTGCTCGAACCCGGGAGGCGGAGGTTGCAGTCAGCTGAGATCACACCATTGCACTCCAGCCCGGGTGAAGAAGTGAGACTCTGTCTAAAAATAAAAAGTGCATTAAAGGCGCCTCTGTCAGGGGATCACTAATTGAAGGAGATATTTTGACCTTTAGCTGGTTGAGAATGAACTACTTCCAGAAAAAAAGAGGACTCAGACCACAAGGAGATAGTGGGTAATCTTTTGCTGCAATGAATTGAGAAAAACATCTAGGAAACATTCTATCTAGTGAAATGCAGTAAGTAATTGCTGAGTAGGCACCATACGTAAAGAAGAGTGCTACACTGTGACTGACTCTGAGAATATGGTAGCTCTGATGTAGGGACTTCTAAGTTGGAAAATAGCACAAGGCCAGGTGCAGTGACTCACGCCTACAATCCCAACACTTTGGAAGGCCGAAGTGGAAGGATAGCTTGAATCTGAGAGTTCAAGACCGGTCTGGGCAACACAGTGAGATCCCATCTCTACAAAAAAATTTAAAATTAGCTGGGCATGGCGGTGTGTGCCTGTAGTCCTAGCTACTCAGGAGGCTGAGACAGGAGGACTGCTTGAGCCCAGGAGATTGAGGCTGCAGTGAACCATGATCATACCACTTACTCCAGCCTGGGCAACAGAAACAAAGCCAAATCCTGTCTCAAAAGAAAAAAAAAAAATGGAGAGAGAGAGAGAAGACACACTTCTTATGGTGAAACTGAGTAATTGCTATTGGAGATGTGCCCAAGGACCCCTGCTGGTGCCATGGTCAGTGACTGGAGGCAGTTCATAGTCACTCTCTACATCACCAGATCCAGACCTTGGACTTTAATGGACTATCTGGAAAAGGTATTTCTTTCTTGCTTAAATGATACTCAGTGAAAGCACATGAAGCTGATAAAATCATTTAGAATGGCAGAGCCATAATGTTGTTAAATATGAGTTCTAAATTTCTCTTCAAAGAATCAATAGGTCAGTATATTCAATTATTTGCCTTCTACTTTTAAACTTAACTTCCTTGTAAAGCAACCTTTTTCAATTCAGCCTGCTCCACCCTGACTCATTCCGATTACCTGCTCCACCCTGACTCATTCTGATTACCTGCTCCGCCCTAACTCATTCTCCACCCTGACTCATTCTGATTTCCTGCTCTGCCATAACCATTTTTCTGGCCAAACCACTCACCCTGTCACTCCCTTTAAATTAGCCAATTGGAATTAGTTTAGCCTGTGCGGTCTAACCCTAGCCAATAGGGGAATGACACAGCAGCAGGGGCCATGCCCGGCTAATTTCTGCATTTTTAGTAGAGACGGGGTTTCACCGTGTTAGCCAGGATGGTCTCGATCTCCTGACCTTGTGATCCACCCACTTCAGCCTCCCAAAGTGCTGGGATTACAGGCGTGAGCCACCGCACCCGGCCCTAACCTAGATTTTGCAGTCTGTTTCATCATCTATGTGACTCTGTGTGAAAAAACTCATACATGTTTTTCCTATCCACATGTGACCCTGGCTGGGAAGTGAATCATCTGGAAAACTAGATCACGTATAGCTAGGCTAGAGTGACTCCACCACACCAAAAAAATTCCTCTTTAGTGATGAAGATGCTCAATGTGGCTCCATCCTTTCCTTTCCTGCCTCGTGGTAACGCGTTGGATAGGTCAAATGCTTCTGGTCACTTTTAGTCATGAGACATTCTCATACCAGCTAAGCTATACTTCCAGGAGGAAAATTCACCACTGACTGTAACACCACTGGATTGTGTAATTGCAGATGGTTCAAATTACAATTATTATGTATATTTTAATAAAAGAAATTAACAAACACAAAAGAAAAGAAGAACAAGCTCAATCTCACAGGCAATACAGTTTCTCAGTTTCCTTCAAATCAGACCTCAGGCCCGCATCACGCCCTGAGGATAAGGACGTGGGCAGTGGGTGTCATGCCATATTCCCTTTCCACTTCCCCATTCTCTTTCCATTTCCATCCTCCTTCTTCTCATAGCTCTGCTGCTCCCTGAGGATAGGGCCAGGCCAATGGAGCAAAATTACAGGGAAAAGGCAAGAACTTGTCACTAAATATTCTCTGTCTTCTGACTTGGTCATGGGTATCCTCTGTATGGCAGGTGTCCATGTGAGGGCACCTTCAGGGGGTGTAGAGAGAGGCTTTCTGAAATTCCCTACAGGAATTCTCACTTCATTCTTTTCCATTGGGGAAGATATGCCCCTGCATGCTTTTCTTCAAATGCTGTATTAGTCATGGCTTTTTATGTTCTGTAGTTCTGATGCTTTGACATCTTGTGGCTCTGCTGACCCTAGAGAGACTGCCCCTCCCAGGATTAGCCATGTGCTACAGAAAGTAAAGAACTGGCCCCAGAGTGTACCTTTCATATGCAAACTAGCCAATCCAGCTTTCTCACACCTCTCCACCTCTATTGGACTCTCACACTCAGGGACCATTCTTTGTCTGCCCTAATTACCCAGGGACAGGCTCCAGAAAACTAGGGACAGTCGCTATGCCCTGGAGCCTGATGAAATTATTCAAACTAGCTAAGGTTGAATCTACTTACCCTGCCTCTCCCAATCCTTCCTGCAGAAACCACAACAAAAGCTCCTGCTGACATTTTTCCCTGACCCTTTCTGTCTCCTGACTGACCCTGGTGATTCCCTAGGTGTCCCTGTGTGGTGTGGTGTAGTGCGTCTCCTTCTCTTCGACATTGTAACAAACTATCTTTTCAACAGCAGTTACCTCTTCATCTGTTGGCCTCATCATACTGAATAGTAATACAACCTATGTTTTAAAACAAATGCACCCTCACTTAACCCAGGCATGGGAAATTGAATGTCTCCATTCCCCTTCTCTTCGCCCTGCCTCCACGGGCTGGGTTAAATAAGACACTCACTGCAGTATTTTCTGGGCAAGAAGAAAACTTCATGGATGTTCTCACACTCCCTGTGACTCTTGTCAGACTCAGCTTAGAACCAGTTCACTGCTCCCGGTTCTGGTGAATGCATGCTGATGAGCTCTTGGATTTAGATGCTCTGCAAGGTTGCAGCCAGGGGTGCAATGCCAGACTCCCCTTCTTTCAGACTCTGATACAGCTTGAATGTGTCTCCCAAAATTTGTGTGTTGGAATTTAATCCCCAAAGCAATGGCACTGGGAGGTGGCACCTAACGGGAGGGATTTAGGTCAGGAGGACTCTACCTTCATGAGTAAACTAATGCTGCTATAAAAAGAGCTTGTGGGAATGGGTTTGCTCTAATTTGCTCTTCTGCCATGTGAGAACACCACCTTCACCTTCTCTAACCCTTCGGCCTTCTCCCGTGTGACCTTCCAGCAAGAAGGCCCTCATCAGATGCCAGCACCTTGCTCTTGCAATTTCCAGCCTCCAGAACCATGAGAGAATAAATATCTGTTCTTTATAAGTTACCCAGTCTCAGGCAATCTGTTACAGCAGCACAGAATGGACTGTGATAGATGCTTAGTCTTGATAAGTGATTGTTTCAGAGCTCTCCCCACTCAACTTATGGGTGGGTGGGTAGAACATTAGGGACGTGGGAAAGCACTGCCATCCAATGGTGGTGGCAATAACTATTGACTAATACATTCTCAAATTTCTAGTCTCCTGCGTACATGGTGATGGAGTTATGATAATAGGACGAATTCATCTACCTCTTGATGAGTCTTGAAAGAATGGCCTAGCTGCAAACATGGGGACTTCTCTTTAGAATGTGTGAAGACTTGATTCTCACTATGATCATACACATTGGATCTCTAGAAATAATTCTGAGAAAATAGTGATTTTTTTCTACAGTGTTCGAAAGCTTCAGGCAAGTCAGTCCACCTTCTGGTTAATGACACACACATGACACGCACACTGTGCACACACATACATATAATACAAAATACATGTGTGTATATAAATATATCTAAACCTACTATATAGTAACATCTAGTACATTAGTAAACTTTCCACACCACTCCACAGCAGGATTTTGAATGGCTGCATTCTATTTGATCATGTGGTTGTACAGTACTTATTAGATACTTATTTTGTTTCTAATTTTAAACTATCGTGAATAACATTTCCATAAACATTTTACATACAAATCTTTTTAAAATATCTTAATTGTATGTTTTTATAGCTGACTCAAAGGATGTGACTATTTGGTTATTTGAAATATTTAAAAAAATGATCCTCAAAAGATTTTGCTAATTTAAACCACCCCAAGCAATATAAGAAGTTGTCATATCTTTATCAACAGTAACAATTATTGTTTTTGTGACTAAACAAATAGAGCAACAATTGTTCTTTATTATCTTTTTCCTTGACTACTAATTATGTTTTTTTCCCGCTATGCTTTTAGGTTATTTACACTTTTTTCTTCTATGAGTTATCAGCTTTGGTTTTTTTGCCAACTTACATATTTTATCACAATTTCTACTTTGAGAAATTAAAAAGTAATATAATGCACACATATACTTTTCATAATCATTTGTAACTTATATTTGCTTGGTCTTTTAAAATATTAAACTACAGATTGAATTAAAATTCCTGGTCAGGCGTGGTGTAAAATTCCTGGTTAGACCTGTAATCCCAGCTACTCAGGACGCTGAGGCATGAGAATTGCTTGAACCTGGGCAGAGGTTGTTCTGGGCCCAGATCACACCGCTGAACTACAGCCTGGGCAACAGAGTGAGACTGTCTCAAAATAAAATAAGTAAAATAAAATAAAATAATTAAATTAAAATTCCCTTCATCCACCATCTTTACTTCATTCCTCTTGTTCTCTTCCCACAGAGGTAACTCCTATCATGAATTTACTGTGATATTTTGACCGTATTTTTTGTTTACTTTTATATACTTCCGCATATGTAGCTATGAGTCCTATATAATATTTATTGGCATGTTTAAAGCATATAAAAATGTTAGAATTCTATGTTCATTATTCTACTGTTTCTCATTCAATAGCATGTTTTTAGATCTATTTGTGTGGCCAGTCGTGGTGGCTCATGCCTTTAATCCCAGCACTTTGGGAGGCCGAGATGGGCAGATCACGAGGTCAGGAGATCAAGACCATCCTGGCTAACACGGTGAAACCCCGTCTCCACTAAAAATACAAAAAATTAGCTGGGCGTGGTGGCACGTGCCTATAATCCCAACTGCTCAGGAGGCTGAGGCAGGAGAATCGCTTGAATCCGGGAGGTGGAGGTTGTAGTGAGCCGAGATTGCACCACTGCACTCCTTCCTGGGCAACAGAGCGAGACTCTGTCTCAAAAAAAAAAAAAAAAATCTGTGTTGATGCGCATATATATGTAGTTTGTTTCTCTTAGCTACTGTATTAGAATTCATTACACTTAAACATCACAATGCATTTAAACATCCATCAGTTGGATTTTGGTGTGTTTCCTTTTTTTGTTCCATTGCCAACAGTACTGGAGTGAACATCCTTATTAGATGGAGCTCATTGTACACATGAACACATATTTCTCTATAATAAATAAAGTTGATATTGCTAATGATTAAGGCATGGACATTTTCAGTTTTCTAAATCCTAACATTTGCTCTCCCCTCAGGATTTGCTAAAATTTCCTATTTTTCTACATTCTCTCCAATACTCAGTGTTGTTAAGCCTTATTTCTACCTAATGGATTAGATAGACATTTCAATTTTAAGTTTTCCAATTACTTATCTGTTTGAAAGTCTTCTCTTACATTCACCGGCCATTTATTTTCTTCACCTATGAGTTCTCTACTAACTTTCTTTGCTTGTATTCTCTTTTGTCATAATTTTTGCATTAATTTGCAGAAAATTTAAAATATCAGGACACTGATCCTTTGTCAGTTTTATAAATTGAAAATATCTTCTCCTGCTTTGAAACTGGCTTTTCTAACATAATTTACATTATTTCATGTACTCTAATATTTTAATATAAAAATGTAATATTATTTAATAAGTACATTTATGCTTTATGTTTTTTCTGTTTTTTCCATACCTAGAAATCATAAAGCCATTATTGCCTATTAATTTTTCTACTGGGGTGTTTTTTTTTTTTTTAAATAACAACTCCTTTCTAGTTTGCTTCCACTGTTTTTCATTCATTTTTGGTGCTTAGTTTTGCTTTTTTAGTATAGAACTTTAATATTTTTATGTAGTCAAATTGATCTATATATTAATTTTCTCTTAAGTTTTATGCTTGCAAATATTGATCAAAACATTTTACTGTATATTGCTAGATAAAGACATAGATTTAGACAACATATTTTAAACCTTTGATTATTAAAACATGACTGTGATGAACATCTTTGTTTCTGAATGCTTGCAGTCCATCAAAAAGCTAGTGTTAATGTCAGTTTCTACCATTAATAACATGGAGTACCATTTCCTCACATATTTTACAGTACACAGTATTATAATTTATTCTCATCTTCATAATTTACAGGTGAAAAATCGTATTTAAGTTTTAATGATTTTCCATGATTCAATTGATAATGGGTATGAGCAATTTTTCTTGTTTATTGACCATTCTGTTTCTTCTTTTGTAAATTTCTCCTTATGCATTTGCCCATTTTTCTACTAGGAAATTTGCCATTTTCTTATTTTATACAGAGTTAATATGTAGTGAAAATGTGACCTGATTTTTGTTCCAGCTTGCATTTTGATTTTAATTTTGGAGGGATATTTCCAACATACACAATTTTTTAATTTTTATATAAACATACTAGCATTTTTTCCTCATGCTTTTCTTCAGTGCTTTTACAGCTGATGCATATTTATTATATTTATTGTATGATGCATGTGTAGATTTAAGAATAATGCTGGGAAGATATTTTGAGACAAAGACGAAGTTTGAGAGAATGTATACTGGGTTACTTTGATTATTAATTGCACAGGAGACCAAATTTCCATATAAAAGGAATATTATTTAAGGTAAACCAAAATGTTATCTTTAGTTCTTTTTTTTTTTTTTTTTTTTTTAAGACAAGCTGGGCACAGTGGCTCAGGCTTATAATCTTAGCACTTTGGGAGGCCAAGATATTTTGAGACAAAGACGAAGTTTGAGAGAATGTATACTGGGTTACTTTGATTATTAATTGCACAGGAGACCAAATTTCCATATAAAAGGAATATTATTTAAGGTAAACCAAAATGTTATCTTTAGTTCTTTTTTTTTTTTTTTTTTTTAAGGTACAAGCTGGGCACAGTGGCTCAGGCTTATAATCTTAGCACTTTGGGAGGCCAAGTCAGATGGATCACTTGAGCTTAGGAGTTCGAGACAAACCTGGGCAACGTGGCAAAACCCCATCTCTAGAAAAAATACAAAAAGTTAGCCGGATGTGGTGGCTTGTACTTGTGCTCCCAGCTACTCCAGAAGCTGAGGCAAGAGGATTGCTTGAGCCCAGGAGGTCAAGACAGTAATGAGCCAAGACTACGCCATTACACTTTCGCCTGGGTGACAAAATGAGACACTGTCTAAAACAAATAAAAACAAAAGAGATACAAATACTATATATAAACATACACAGGTGCATAACTTTTAAAACGTTGTATGGCTCTACTATTATTAGGGATAAGACAGCTTTGTAGGAAGATTGCTACTCATCTAGTTTATTCACAGGAAGCACAAAATAGTGCTTATTAAAAAATGTTCATAAAAATATTGAGGTCTTAAGATCGAGTTCTGGTTAAAAAATATATATATGTATGTGTGTGTGTATATATATATACATATGTATATATATATGGTTGATTATTTAACTCAGGACCTTGTGTCAAAAATCAAGCAAAAGTTCATTGAGAAATAAATACTCCCACTGCAATCTGGATTTGAGAAGCATATTCCCTTTATTATTCATCTGCTATAGACTCAATGTTTCTATCCCTAAAATTTGTATGTTGAAGCCCTAACCTCCAATGTGATGGTATTTGGAAATGGTGCCTTTGGTAGGTACTTAAGTTTAGATGAGTTCATGAAGGTGAAGCCCCCATGATGAGATAGTGCCCTTATAAAAAAGGAAGAGACACAAGATCCTCTTTGTTCTGTTTCTCTGGAAAACCCTGAAGAATATAAGTGGTCACCAAGAGACAGGTGAGGTGGAGAACTGTCTATCCATGAGGACTCCCGGGTGAGGTGGGTAGCCAAAGGTCTTTGAGTGCTGTGAGCCATATCCCACCACGTCATCCCAAGTATCCAGTAAAGCTGCTACCCACAAACATGCTTTGTGTGTGTCGTGAGTACACTAGGCAGCTTATAAACAACAAAAATGTATGTAGTTCAGAGTTCTGGAGACTGAGAAGTCTAAAATCAAGGTGACTGCAGATTCGGTGTCTGGCGAGGGCCCACTTTCTGATTCATGGATGGTACCTTCTCCCTGTGTCCTCATGTGGTGGAAATGGAAGGGGCCTCTTTGGGGACTCTTTTACGAGGGCACTAATCCCATTCTTGAGGGTTTCACCCACATGACATAATCACCTCCCACAGGCCCCGTCTCCTAGTACCATCCTTTGGTGATTAGGTTTCCACATAGGAATTTGGGGGAAATGCAAACATTCAGACTGTAGCAGGGACATTTATTTTAAAATTGAGGGGTGTGATATTCCAGTGTAGGTTGACTTTGGTAGAGAGGAGAGGTCAAACTCAAAACTATTTAGTGAGTTTGGAGTTTGGTAGATAAGAAGAAAGGATCATTGAAAATACCATGAGAAGTTAAATCTCTAAAATTATCAGGAATGTACCAGTTAGGGGAAATGTTTAGAAGGGATCTAAAATCCTGCAGTTACAATCATGGGCTCTACAAGCCATCATAACACAGGTGTTAATGCTCCCATAACGTTGTTTGTAACCTCACTCTCTTGAAGGTCGGGAAATGCAGCTTTCATAAAAAATGGGATCTCCTCTTGCATATTGTTTTATGACCTGCTTTTGTCATCCAGCAGTATCCTGTGGAACATTTTCTTAGCCCTTTCTCTCTTAAATCTCTAGTGAATGCATCTTCTCTTTGTAAATGTAAATACATGTTTGTTGAATGTCTAGATAAAAGAATTTTAAGTACATACTATAGTTTGTTTAATCTCATATTTCTGAACACTTAAATTTGGCTCAAATCCTCATAGTAATAAGAAATATAATGGAGATCATCCTTGTACAGATGCTTTTATATACATCTAATCAGTTCCTAAATGTGACATTCCTCGGTGAAAAGATATGCACATTTTAATGTGTCTGAAATGCACTGCCAAATTGCCCTGCAGAAATGATGTTCCAATTTACATACCCACCACTGGAATATGAGTGTCCTTTTTTTTTTTTCTGTACCCTGCCTAACACTTGTGTAATTATTCCTTTTAGTAATTTTGAATTTCAGACAAAAACAGTATTTAATTGTAATTTTCATTTCTTTGGCTACTAGTGTCGCTTACAATGTTTAAATTTGTTTATTTGCCATTTGTGTATTTTCATTGGTAATTTGATTGTTCATGTCTTTGTTATTCATTTCTGCTGCAGTGTGTTGACTTTTTGTAACATGGAGTTCTAAGACTTCAATGTATTGTGGATAATTGTATCTTTTCATTAATCTCTTAAAAATATTTTCTTGTTGATAATTTTAGTTATCTTTCTCTAGTTTTCAGAAAGAAACAGTTTGGTTAATATGTAAATACTTCTTTAAAAGCTTAAAAATTTTTCTTACCCTGTTATTGAGCAAATGTTCAAATCAGCACTTCTAGTTTTCTTATATATTTATGTTTCATCATTTTCTCTGTGTAATCCATCTGGATTTTATTTTGCAATATTGTACCTATTAGGGAATTAAATTTGTTATTTTAAAAATATTAAACAATTTACTGAATTAATCTATTTTTTATTCAAAAATTTGTAGTGCTACCTTACTAAATACTAATTCACATGTATATCTATGAATACTTATTCTTCACTTTGAGTAGTTAGTGCCTTTTGTGATTACTTTAGGTTGATGATAAATTATAAACAAAGTATTTAACAATGGAATTGCCTCTCATCCTTATTTTCTTGGATCTTTTCTTCCATTGGTTCTTCACATGAACTTCCAAAAAAAATTGTGAAATTTGAAAAAAAAATTCTGAAACAGTATTTGTTGGACTATCATTAAAACTATATGCTAACTAAAGGTAGAATTGATATATCTATAATATTTTTCCCATCCAAAAAGAGGGTAATCTTTTCATTTTTTTAAGTGTCTCTATGCCACTCAGGAGAGTCTTATAGTAACTGCCATATGGTAATATACATTCCTTTTCAGTATACTTGAATATTGTAATATAATATATTTTTGTTATAATTGAGTTGATAATTGCTGCATGTAGGAAGTTGATTTTTGTAGAATTATTTTTAAAAATTTAATGATTTTGTACAATTTATTTGTAACTGACTTACACTTACACTATTTTCTTATCCTAACTTTCTATTTTTTTAGGAGAAAGAAATTATGATTTACACACAATGGCAATTTGGTCTCTCCTTTTCCAGTAATACCTTTTCTATTTCCCTTGACTTGCTGCATTATCTAAAATATCCAGAGGAAAATTTTGAATTATGATGGGTAAGCATATTTTTCTTCCTCCTCATTTTAACAGAAATATTTATGATATTTCACCATTAATATATTTTGATATATATTTTTGAGGTAGTTTGAAGTAGTTATGTTAAGAAAGTATCCTTCTAATCTTAGTTCTAAGTGTTTTCAGTTCTATTGGACTCATACGTAAATAACTTAATCCAAGATAAGGGAAACAGCATGTGTTCAAAGCCAAGTACAATGTCACTAAAACTAGAGTTGTCAGACATCCTGTCCGTAATGGATTATCCTATATTTCAAAAACAATTGTGTCAGGATGTATAATCATTCTGCATTTGATCTGGATCTGACACTACCGATGACATCTGTTAGACGCTAACTTTCTCCTTGCCAGTAATAATATGCCCCACATTCACTGAAAATAAAATATGGCAGTCATAATAAAAAGCAAATTTTGTAAACAAAATTTCCCAATAGTGGGCTGAGTTTGTTCAGTCAAGTTCTGGGTCCTACTCTCATTTTTAAAATCCTATAATCAGCAAAATCCATGTGCAGTTTTGGACTTCAATGTGAGAAATAAATAGCGATGTAGATGGTTAGGTTTCGAAGTAATTGACTCTGGAGAAGATCTGAGCATATCTCCTGAGCCATCTAGTGGCTGCAGGATGCATCAGAAAAAAAAAAAATACCACTGGTTGTGGTCTTCAAGTTCAGAATAAAAATCAATGGGGACATCATTTGAACCCTCCTTCCCGAATCAACACAGTCTAGGACTTGTTACACAATGGGGGTGCACTTACTTTTGACTACGAAGGATTTGACTAATGAATAAAAGATATTCAGATTCATGCTGAAGTCTATGCAGCTTAGAGATATGTTTATGTTACATGGTAAAAACAACCATTGATTTAAAAAAGACAATGTAAGCAAGGGAATAGCAGGCGTAAGTCACCAACATGATAGAGAAAAACTTTAAAAGATGTGCAGCTCCCGTGTGTTAGACTTCAATGGTGGCTACTAAAAGGAAAGAATTTTAGTCAGGAAAAAAATACATTTCTAATCCAGGTGTGATTCATGGCTCTTAAAGTAACCCACTAGATTTTAACAGTGATAGAATTACTAAAGCTATCGCCTGTATTTTCCTTAAATTCCTACTTCTGTCTACAGAAAAACACAAGACCAATAAACAAACAAACAAACAAAAAGAATTACCCTGGATCATAGCTGGGAGTGCTTAAGAGCAAAGATAAAGCAAATTGATAGCTTTCGAATGTTAATAGGTTTTGTCACCTCCTAGAGTGTGTAAATTGAAGACATCTGTCTGGTCTAAAATAAATTCCAGAAATCCCAAACTAATTGCTTCATATACACAATGCAGAACCTCAGAATTCCATGCAAAAATAAACCTTCATTTGGAAAATAAACTTCATGAAATTACGATAAAAGGGGACCTGTCAATGAGCCAGCGCTTAATACAGAAGGATTATTTTGAAATAAACTTTTCAGAGCTCGTTAGAGTTGGAAAGAACTGTGAAAATAGATATGTCTCCCCAAGTCCTTAGGTATGTGAGGGCGTTTAAAGAAGCTTAGCTGAAACTAATACAGGTTTACATCAGAAGTCTTTGTTGATTTTCTGGAAATTATATGCATTTATAACATACAATAAAAGAAAATAACATGGTTTTTCTTTTCTGCCCTCTGAAAAATAGAAATACAGCAAAAGCATTCCCAGAGAAAGTCCTGTTGAATCATATACCAGGATCTCACATCTCTGAAGAACAGTTCTTCCTTTTGTCTGTTCATTCCAAAAGGGAGTTATTGTTGTTTAAAGGCTACTTAAAATATCCTACAAAAGGACAAGCATTGGCAAAGTCTTTTCTAGGAAGCATATTAATTTCTCACGAATATTTTATATGGTATTTTAGGCCTGAGAAAGGGCAAGTAGGCTCATTCAGTGTTGCTCTAATTCAGATAATTATAAGACCATGACACAGGCAGAACTCTAGGCTGCAAGCAAAAGAGATGAAACTTGCACAAGCTTAGGCAAAATGGAAATTGAATTGACGTGTGTAGCTAAGTTGCAGGAAGGGCGGGATCCTGGTATCTTCGGGATGACTGAATGGAGGGTTGCAATGACAGCAGGACTCTCTCTGAGCATTGCTGGACTCTGCTTCAGGCTGAACAGTGACTATCTTCTTTCCTGTCACGTGACTTTTCCTTCAACACTAGGGCAAAGTTTTCAGTCATTTTAGCTCTTACATATTCCTAGCTTTACCACCAGAGAAGGAAAAGATGCCACTTAATGTAGTTAAATAAATCTCAATAAAAGACTCATTGGTTTAGCTGAGTTTTCTGCTTTTTCCCCTAGATAACCACGGTGGCTGTAGACGGAAAGTTCATGCAGAAGCCGCAGTCACCCTATTCTGACCACATGCTAGAGCAAGGTGCAGGGGTGGGGCGGGGCTGCAGGTGGTGGGGATAAGGTGTCAACGCTGCAAAAGAAGCAGGTAAGGAGGTGGCTACTCCCAGCAGAAGGAAGATAGGCTGGACTTTTATTTATTTATTATTTTTTTTTGAGACGGAGTCTCACTCTCTCACCTAGGCTGGAGTGCAATGGCGAGATCTAGGCTCACTGCAACCTCTGCCTCCCAGGCTCAAGCAATTCTCCTGCCTCAGCCTCCCAAGTAGCTGGGACTACAAACACGCACCACCACCACCTGGCTATTTTTTGTATTTTTAGTAGAGATGGGGTTTCGCCGTATTGGCCAGGCTGATCTTGAACTCCTGACCTCAAATGATCCACCTACCTCAGCCTCCCAAAGTGCTGGGATTACAGGCATGAGATGCTGCATCCGACCAAGATACTTCCTGCCCAAGCACCAAGCAGCAGCAGCAAAACAGCAGAATAGAGGCTGACATGACAACAAAATAGGGTCAACTGATTCACTAAGTTTTCCCTGACCAGGAAGGGTCTAGCAAGGCAGGTGGGAGTTGCCATCTTATACCTCAGGCAGAAGGAGTATCGTCTCTGCACTTAGGGAAAATGATCTGAGTGAGCCAGAAACTTTTCTGAGAAGGCTTGGTTTTCCAGCTCATCATTTGTTCCAGAATCCTACTTTGGATACCAAAAACTGAATGCTTTCATTCTCTTCACTTTTTCTGTTTGTTTGTTTTGTTTTTTGAGATGGAGTTTCACTCTTGTTGCCCAGGCTGGAGTGCAGTGGCGCCTATCTCGGCTCACTGCAACCTCTGCCTCCTGGGTTCAAGCGTTTCTCCTGCCTCAGCCTCCCAAGTAGCTGGGATTACAGGCACCCACCACCACGCCCAGCTAATTTTTTTGCTTTTTTTTTTTTTTTTTTGAGAGGGCGACTCGCTCTGTCACCCAAGCTGGAGTGCAGTGGCCGGATCTCAGCTCACTGCAAGCTCCGCCTCCCGGGTTTACGCCATTCTCCTGCCTCAGCCTCCCGAGTAGCTGGGACTACAGGCGCCGCCACCTCGCCCGCTAATTTTTTTTTTTTTTTTTAGTAGAGATGGGGTTTCACCGGGTTAGCCAGGATGGTCTCGATCTCCTGACCTCGTGATCCGCCCTTCTCGGCCTCCCAAAGTGCTGGGATTACAGGCTTGAGCCACCGCCCCCGGCCTTTTTTGCATTTTTAGTAGAGACAGGATCGCACTACGTTGGCCAGGCTGGTCTGAAACTCCTGACCTCAGGCGATCCACCTGCCTCGGCCTTCCAAAGTGCTGGGATTACTGCCGTGAGCCACTGCACCCAGCCTCTTTATATTCTTTCAGAAGTAATCACCTACACTCCACTCCTAAGGTAGTTATTTAAGAATGAGTTAAGAAGAGTTTGTGCCTGGAAGTGCAAAAGAGATTCATTATGATTTTTCAGGATAATCACGTCTGTCAGTACTCCCTGACCTCTCCCTCCAAGTTAGTCTCCACAGCACCTTAAGGGCAAACACTCTTGCCTAAGAGGACTTTCCAATCCCTGATAGAAAAATCTAGGTCTCCCTCTGACTAGAATCTGGTTTTTTTTTTTTTTTTTTTTTTTTTTTATCCTCTAGGCTCTCTATGTGTTTGGTATGTGTTTGGGTTAAGTGGGTACTGATGGGAAGTCTTATGCATCTCCTGTAATAGGGATTGTTTCTTATTCCGCTAACATGTAGCTTTTTCTTAGAACTGAACATATGA
Organism: Colobus angolensis palliatus; assembly: GCF_000951035.1. NCBI lineage: Eukaryota > Metazoa > Chordata > Mammalia > Primates > Cercopithecidae > Colobus > Colobus angolensis. Next base: position 2,470,589 of record NW_012113697.1, read on the forward strand.
GCCCAGTTAGGAAGCTCAGCCATATGTGCAGACAAAACTTTCCTTGCATTGGATCAAACAGAATTGAGCAACTGTCTCTGTTGAAAGACTACAGAAGATATGGATTGGCTCCAACCCCATGCTCATTCTCTCACATCCTCCCCTGATTCTCTCTGTCTTGTCTGTAGCTTCAACTTCTAACTTGATGGGCAAACAGATCCTGGCCAAGCTAAGTCTTGGGAAGTCAGTAAGGCTCCCCACTCTGGCCTATCAAGATCTTTCAAAATGGACTTAGATCTGGTCTTGCTAGTTGAGAGTTCTCTTTCTGGACTGGTCATGGCAGCCAACCTCTCTCTATAAGGCCCAATGTGCTCTTTTGATTTACTCAATCCTAAAGGAATTAAGATACACTGGATCCCATTTTCCATCCTGTCACATAGACCAACAGTGTGTTCACATCCATTCTAAGGTGACACTGTAGGTACAATGAGAGCCTGCAAGAACTAATTCCCAAGCACAAGTGTGGAAAAGATAAGAAGCACATCGTCATTATAATCACCATCATCTTCTTCATCATCATCATCATCATCATCACATCTCTTTACTACAACAGCATGGAAAATGGGATCCAGTGTATCTTAATTCCTTTAGGATTGAGTAAATCAAAAGAGCAGATTGAGCAGCCAGGAGAAGAAGCAAGAAGACTTTTTGGAAAGAATAGAATAAGGGCTTTAATAACTGCGAACCAACTTCAAGTACTATTCCATTTCATGGAGATCACAGAATCATAAATCAGAGCAGAGAGGGAAGATGGAAACAATATGATTATCTTCATAATTATCTGGAGACAAGCAATTGAGAGTCATTAGCCCAGAGACGGTACAGCCATCGTGGGTGAGATTGCCAAAGGAGGCCATATAGATTCCCAATGGCGTGCTGAGGGAACAAAATGTGTAGAATGCTGATACTTTAGATGCAGCAAAGGATTAAAAGAAAGAAGAGGCTGTGAGATAATGCCAGTAGTGACAGAGGCAGGAGGAAAACTGAGAAAGAAAAAATAGAATCATACAAACTAAAGGAGGAGGGTATTTCTAGAAAAGAAGTCTCTACAGTGCCACAGGTCTAATCAGAGAGGAGCTAAAGATTGTTCATTAAGTGTCACAATGAAGAAGTCCTTAAAGGGACAGTTTTCTGAGAGTTTAGAGATCAGAGATAACATAGGTATTTTGAAATGAATGGTATTACAATTCGGGACTTAATTAAACAAAAGAGCTTCTGCATAGCAAAAGAAACTGTCAACAGAGTAAACAGACACCTACAGTACAGGAGAAAATCTTTGCAAACTACGCTTCTGACAAAGGACTAATATCCATAATCTATAAGGGACTTTAAAACATCAACAAGAAAAAAACCAAATAACCCAATTAAAATGTGGGCAAAGGACATGAACAGACACTTCTCAAAAGAGAACACACAAGCAGCCAACAAACATACGAAAAATGCTCATCATCACTAATCATCAGAAAAATGCAAATTAAAATCACAATGAGGCACCATCTCACACAAATCAGAATAGGTATTATTGAAAAGTCAAAAACATGACAGATGTTGATGTTGGTGAGAATGAAGAGAAAAGGTAATGTGTATATATTATTGGTGGAGTTAAATTAGTTCAATCCCTGTGAAAAACAGTATGGAGATTTCTCAAAGAACTAAAAATAGAACTACCATTTAACCCAGCAATCCCACTACTGGATATCCATCCAAAGGAAAAGAAATTGTTTTATCAAAAAGACGCCCACCCTTGTATGTTTATTGCAGCACCACTCACAACAGCAAAGTCATGGAATCAACGTAAGTGTCCACCAATGGTTCATTAGATAAAGAAAATGTGGTACATATACACCATGGAATACTATGCAGCCATAAAAAAGAATGAGATCATGTACTTCACAGTAACATGATTGAAGCTGGAGGCCATTGTCCTAAGTAAAATAACTAAAAAACAGAAAATCAAGTACCACATGTTCTAACTTATAGTGTAAGCTAAATAAATGGGTGCACATGGACACAAAGATACAAATAATAGACACTGGGGACTCCAAAAGCAGAGAGATAGAAAGAGGGGTGAGGGTTGAAAAACTATCTATTTTGCACTGTGCTATTTAGCAATGGGTTCATTAAAAGCCCAAACCTCAGTGTTATGCAATATACTCTTGTCACAGACCTGCACATGTACCCTCTGAACATAAGGAAAAAAGTCTTAAGAGTCTCAGTGGCATCAAATCAAGATATTGGCAGGGCTGCATTCCTCCCTGGAAGCTCTATGGAAGAATCCATTTCTTTGCCTTTCTCCAGCCTCTAGAGACACCTGAATTCCATGGCTTGTGGCCTCATTCCATCTTTAAATCCAGAAATGTAGCACCTTCAGATCTTCAAATCTCCCTCTGATTCTGACACTCCAACCTCTCTCGTTCACTTTTTGGACTATTGTCATTGGCTCAGTCTCACTGGATGATCCAGCATTATCTCCCCATCTCAAAGTCAACTGACTAGCAACTTCTATCTGCAACCTTAATCCCCCCCTTGTTATAGAACACAACATATTCACAGGTTCCAGGGATTAGGACAAACATTTAACTGGAAAATTATTCTGCCTACCACATTCTCTGACTTGATTTTTTAACACTCAATTGTATTAGGTTGGTGCAAAAGCAATTGTGGTTTTGTTCATTTAAATGGCCAAACCCGCAATTACTTTTACACCAATTTAGTAAGTCTTAGAGATCTACCACGTGTACTACGTAGTCATGAATGATATTCAACATGTTTAACAGTCAATATGCAGGAAAACCAATAGACTAAAATAGATGCTAGCTGTAGCGCAGGGGTTGGGGTTTGAGGGACTGTTATTTGAGGCATTGAGGTTTCCTCATAATTGGTTGCTGTCTCATGAGGAATTTGCAGGGCTGAGAGGTGGGGCACTGGGAAAGGTGTGGGTGGCCCAGCATATTGGGGAGATAGTCGGGCAGCCAGAGACAGAAGCGCTGTGTAAAACGGTATAGAAGTATATCAATATTTTAATAATGGATAAAACCCGTACCATTGTATGCCAGCTAAACCTCGGGTGTATGTGGGGTTTTTTTTTTGTTGTTGTTGATATGCTTGTAAAATGTAAATGCATGTGAAAAATCTGGAAGGAAATATTCCAAATTATTCATAGTTGTTGCCCATAAAAAGGGAGATTGGTGTTGAAAATGATTATTAAAGGCACATGGGGTCTTCTCTTAACATTTTCATTTTTTTACAAAGAGGATCTATTCATATACTGTTGATGTTCTTAAATTTAAGACTGACAAAGGTCTGAAGAAACACACACCAATAATAATAACCAATAGTAGTGTTTATTGCTAGAGAGGAGCCTAGAATTGGGGCAGGTGGATAGAGGTGAAAGAGGAATTGAAGTGTTAGCTCTGTAATCTGAATTACTTGAGTTTTCAAATGCACAAGAGTCTTACATAACTTAACAAGTGAATTGTAAAATGTGGCAGTCTAAATGTGTTGTCAATTCTAACACATACGGAGTTCATAATAGATTAAGTTTATTTGAGAATTTTGTACAGAATAAAGGTGGCATTTTAGATCATTGAGGAAAGTATACATTTTTCATTAAGGGTTCAGAAATTGCTGTATTCTCATTTAGAAAACAGATTTTTGAGTTCTCACAGAAATAAATTCTAAGTATAATTAAGGAACTAAACACAAAAACAAAATCATATAAAAGTAAAAAGTGTTTATTATTTCTGGAAAGTAATAGCCTAAAACATGACTCAAAAAGAATGTACAAATGGAAAGTCTGGCTACATAAACATATAAAATTCACTTATATGAGAAAGATGCCATAAAGATGTTAAAACACAAAGACTGAAAAAGTATTTGAAACACATTTAAACATAAAGAATTAGCAACAAAAATATATAGAACTCCAACAACCCAAAAGACAAATTAGCAAAGGACCCAGAAGAAATGCCAGTGGCCAATGTTGCAAATAAAAAGATGCTCCATTTCCCCTGCAATTCAGGGGATATGACTTAAAATAGCATTGGGTTTTCCCCTCTCAAACTGGTAAAATAAAAGATAAAAAAGACCATTCCTAGCGAGTGTTGGCAAGAATGTAAGACAACTGTTTCTTACGTGGTATTACCATCAGTTTAGCCATTGAAAGGCAATCAAGTCATAGCTATTACAGAGTGAGATATCATTTCATCCTACTTACATTAAAAAACAAGATAAAATTCGATCTCCATTGGTACAATTGTATGATGAAAGTGTTCTAGAATGTGTCTACAAGGGTCACACCTAAATGCTAAGGGCATTTACCTCCCAGGTGAGTGGAACTGAGTTAGGTCACAGGGCTTGGGAGGAGACGCTGGAGAACCAAGAGGGTACTTAGCTTTCCTTCGCTATTGAATTTTTACAGTCAGAATAGAATCCCTAAGTTTCTCATAAAGTAAAAAGAACAAAATCACTGTTACATTTACTATTAAACTGTAAATTACAGTTACTACATTGATGAAGGCTTGAGAAGAGAGCAAGCTATGTGAATCCTCAGACCTGAAAGCTTGGGTTCCAGGCCCGGCTCTGTGGCATTCCAGGAGACCTTGAGAAAACCATTTAGCAACTCCGAGTGTTAATTTCTTCATCTCCAAAAACAGAGATTTCATCGTGGTCACATTATCTTTTAGGGTTGCTTTGAGAACTGAATGCCTTAAATTACATGAAAGCATTTTACAGTTTATAAAGTGCTATTTCAGTATCAGTTAAAACTGTTACTAATCATGCAGATAATTTCAATTCACATCTCGTTGTTGGTAAATATTTAAATAGCCGTATTTCAGACTACGGTAAAGTCTACTTAAAGCAGATGACGATGAATCCGATTGATTCTCTCTTCTTACCCTCTCTCTTTCCCTGCCTTATGCCTTCCCTTTATTCTTCTTTCCTCCTTACTATTTTTTTCAATTTTAATTTTAAACTAAGTTTAAAATTCAAATTGTATATGTTATTTTAAAACACAGATTAATATAATAAAGACATGTTAATACTACTCAAACTTAACAACTGTTGATACTTTTCTTTTAGTGACTTTTAAGAAAATCAAAGAAGGAAGGGAAGGGAAGGGAAGGGAGTTGGTTTTTGAGCACTGTCTTTTGTCCCTTTCGCTTTACCCCTTCCTCGTGCAACAACTATCCTGAATTTGATTTATAAGCTCTACTACTATTTAAAAATATGTAATTTTATTACATGCATGTGTTCCTTAACTCTCTATGGACATCAGTATTGTTCTTTGTGTGTGTTTTAAAAACTCTGTACATAAACTACAAATGATAGATTCAAAGTCTTTTTTTTTTCCATGCTTAACATTTTAGGTGAGAAGTTTTGGAATGGAAAACAGCAGACATTTATTGATCCCCATATTATGTGGCAAGCCCTTTCCATGTAGTGTTTCAAAGTTCAAGATAACCAAAGACAACAGGTTTTATCTCTTCTTTGTCTAGATTATGAACTTGGCTGAAAAGTTTAGGTGATTCCAAGCTCTTCATGTCTCCCAATGAACACCGTGAACCAAGCCACCATCACTCCTCTACATGCGTGCAAAAAGGCCTGACTGCATTGCCTGCATTCCCCTGTACCTCCTATAGTCTATTCCCCACACACAAGCCAGAATAACATCTTGTCACCTCTTTTCAAGGCACCCTAGTACCTTGGCATCTTGCTTAGAGTTAAGAATCTTTACAGTGGCTGCAGAGGCCCTGCCACTGTTACACCTGCAGATTACCTCCTTCCTCCTTCACTCCAGTTCTGCCACACAGGCCTCTGTGCTCTTCCTTCCTGGAAGCTCCAGGCATGGTCCTGCCCAGAACCTTGCCAAGGTGCAGCCAGCTGTTTCCTCTGCCTGAGTGTTCTGCCCTAAGGCACCCTCAAGCCATGCCCTTCCTTTCTTCAAGTCTTTTCTCAAATGCTACCTTCTCAGGAAGGTCTACCATAGCAACGGGCTGATTTCTCAAACTCCACATATCTCTCTTTAGTAATTATCACTTTATGAAACACTATATTCACTTACTTTACTTGTCTGTCTTTCCCCAAGAAGAAGTAAGTTCCTTGAAGTCAGGTTTTTGTTTTGTTTCTTTTTTTCTTTTTTTTCGATTTTAACTCCCTGATGTGGCCCCAGCACCTAGAATAGGGATGGGCATAAAATTGGTGCTTAGAAATGTTTTTCTCTTTTTTTTTTTTTCCAAGACAGAGTCTCGCTCTGTCACCCAAGCTGGAGTGCAGTGGTGCAATCTCGGCTCACTGAAACCTCATGAAGACCTCCTGGGTTTAAGCAATTCTCCTGCCTCAGCCTCCAGAGTAGCTGGGATTACGGGTGCATGCCACGATGCCCAGCTAATTTTTGTATTTTTAGTAGACATGGGGTTTCACCATGTTGGCTAGGCTGATCTCAAACTCCTGACCTCATGATCCGGCCACCTCGGCCTCCCAAAGTGTTGGGATTACAGGTGGGAGCCACCAAACCCAGCTAAAACTATTTATTGAATGACTCTTCAAAATCTATTTAACCACTAAGGAAAAAGTGTAGACTCAACTAATACCTAACACCAAATAGTGGGTGCTTTCATGCCAAACAGCCTTCCAAGAGAAGCTGGAAAGAATCATGGTCCCTTCATGGGAATTATTGCTGGAAATCTGGGAGAATAACTGACTAACATCCTCCTCAGCAACTGAAATGATTACGCTTCTGTGGAACCCAGTGGTTCTACTCTTGCCAGGGGAAGTTGGTGGGGATAAAACCAGAATTGTCTTCCATGGTGAGTACTTGAACCTGGAAGGTATGCTCTACAATCAGATAAAGAGACATCTGGCCTTTACACCAGGAGATAGAAAACCCTATGTAATCATTTTCATGTCACTCAAAAAGACCTTATATTTTCCCGATTTAATCCAAACCCTTTCTTGCCTGGACATAAACTCAAATCATTAGAAGAGTACCTATACATCAGGAAACCGTATCAAGTAGGAAAACCAAATAGCTGAATGTTTGGAAATACCTTTGATTCCTATCAAGTTTGAAGGACTTAAGCAGTTATTAGTCACATAACATAGAGTTCTTTAGGAGTAGCCTTTTTTGGTTTGAAGTCTGTATTTTCCCGAAATCATGTACATTCCTTATGTTCAGGGTCATCCTTCTTTTGCAGTGGGCTCCCCTTTGGCTGAAAGTTGATAGAGCACAGTTTCTGCAGGTTCTACAGATCCATAAAAGCAGGGTGAGAATTTCCCTGGCATCCAACCATGTTCCTCAAGAGGAAACAGGACTAATCTGTTGAAAATCCCAGAAACCAGCCGCAGAATTATTCTCCAAGGCCATTACACTTGTATACACCTACCACCAACTACTATATTTCATTTCTTTTGTTCCTTTTATATATCTAGTTGTGACAAATGCAAGTGGAAACCTTCCAGGAAAAATAAGTTTATCTGCCCAAGACCCTATGGCATCCCATGGCAATTCATTATTTTTCCATGAAATTTACTGCTAGTTGGCAGTTGCCCTGGTTTAATTTTCTGCTGTTTGTTTACTGAACAGGGAAACACATAATACAAAGCATAATAAAAGTCAGATTGAGTTAATTAAATACGGAACCAGGAAACTTTAACTCTGCCTTTTGAACAGTTTTCTCATTGCATCTCCTTGAAAAAATGTCATTTTTAGCTGAAATTTATTTTGACATTTGCAATACATTTTTCATTGAGGTCACATTTTCTTTCCTACAACCCCAGGAAGGGAGCTGACATTAGTTCACACTCATTTGTTTGGAAGAGAGGAGGAGATGAGTAGCATTAGGGCACCCAAAACGTTTAAATCAACTTGATGTTCCTCTGGGGTAAGGAGAGATGGTGCTGTCATCTTCTTTCAGCAACGTTGTGGTGGATATAATAACCAGGTCACATCAGGAGGGATTAGAGAATAGACTCTGTAATTAGATTGCTGTATTTCAAGACGTCTTTAGAAACTCTTTGATGCCAGTCCTGTGATTAGAGTGATTTTTGTAAAAAGAATATCAGCTTCTTGAAAAAAAGAACAAAATACAAACCTATAAGAGATTGCTTTTGGGGGTTGGGCAATGATTTCAGAAATTTATACAAAAATAGTGAACTTTCCTGAGTCACATCTGTCATGTGTATATAAAATGTATTTCAGTCTATAACTTCAAAGGGCGTAAGAACTTCTGATGGAAAAGTTGAGTAAACTTCTGTTCATCTTATGGGATTTAACCACATATATTCAATTAAAGTATATATTATTTCATGCCAGTCCTATAGTTGGATTTTAATATGTCCTAGGGATAGAGGTATAATTTTCCTGGAGAACCTTCCATGAATTTCTAAGTAACTCTCAGTCATAATATGTAAAAGTCCCATTCAAAAACAAAGACAAGCAAAAATTGTTTTTGACATGATTTTACTAATCAAATAATTGTATGCGGGGAGGGGTTAGTTTTATACAAATAGGTTTCTCAAAGTATTATACATGTTCTGCAAGATAGAAGAGGAACTAGTGTTTAATTTTGAGTGAAAGTTATAATTTTTGTCCTATTAAGCAATATTTTATAATAATTTTTGGAAATTTCTTGTTTACTGTTATTGATACATGCTTGTACCAATTTTTACATGTTTCTTATTCCAATGTTTATTATATGTTTATTATAGAAAACTATAGAAAAATAGAAAAGTATATAGAAGAAAAGTAAGTTTACCTTTGATCTCCAAAAGCCATAGGTATAATTACTATTTGGCTTTTACTGTATATTTAAAATATAATTTTATAGGTTCACATATAATATTTTATTTTTGTTATACTCATATTAGATTTAATTTATGTTAATTACACCTATAGTTGATGTTTAAAATCTCAAACAAAGTTGCTATTCCTTTTCCTGCATTTTTCCTCCCCTACTTCAACCCAGACCTGGCCTCAGTTCCACAGCTGTCACTAGAAGTAGCCACTAATATTAACTTTATGCATACATTTTGAGATGTTTTTACAGAGAGTTACAAACTCAAAGGTACATGTAGAAATAATGTTTTATCTTTTTGGTTTTTAAGCACAATTAGCATCAAAAGACTACAATGTACAATTCTTTACCTTTTTTAACCTAAAATTATGCCATAAATATTTTTTCATATCAAGCCCCAAAGTTCCACTAAGTCGTTCATTAGCTGCATAATATTCTGTTGCATAAATTCATAAATTATTTAACTATCCTGATATAGATGGAAATTCAACTTGTGACCAAATGTTTCTACTCTGCAAATCCTTGGGCCCATCTCTTTTTTTCTTTCTTTTTTATTTTTTTATTTTTTGAGATAGAGTCTTTCTCTGCTGCCCAAGTTGGAGTACAGTGGCATGATCTTGGCTCACTGTAACCTCTACTTTCTGGGTTTAAGCGATTCTCCCACCTCAGCCTCCTGAGTAGCTGGGACGACAGGCACGTGCCACCCCGCCTGGCTACTTTTTGTATTTTTAGGAGAGACGGGGTTTCAACATATTGGCCAGGCTGGTCTCAAACTCCTGACATCGTGATTTGCCCACCTCAGCCAGGCTCAGCTCTTTAAGGTAAGTATTTCTCTGGGATAAATAGCAGCATGTAGACTTCCTAGGCATAGATAATAATCAACAAATCAGAAGCACTTAACGATGTTTAGATATCACTGAAAAGTCAAAAATCAGAAAGAGGAGAAGACCGTGCTGCTCGTCTTAACCAGGCAGTGTCTACATTTACTACTTTGAAAGCAAATCTTGTTAAGTTGCTGAGAAAGCTTTCGTGGCTGTGTTGTTTATATAATACCTTTTGGAACTATGATTAATTTTCACATTAGACAGTTTTAGGATTGCAATGAATGATTTTAACATTTTCAAACCTTAATTTAAAATGATATTAATAAAAATGGTAGACTCAGGACTTCCAAAACTTCTCTTTCCCACGAAAGCCAGAAGAACACTTGCAAAGCTGTCAGAATCAACTGTTTCACAACATTGGAAATGAACCAAAGACTTCCAGTAATCCAGGGAGGACTTATTCAAGAAAAAAATGACTGAATCTTGGTAAGAACAGCAAGCTTCGTGGAGTTACATTTATTCCTGTTTCCATACCTTCTCCCCATGTTTGCGGTAGCCGCCAGGTTCCAGTCACAGTGAAAACCAACAGCCTGGCAGCCACTAGAAAGTGCAGATCAGGGCAGAAACTCCTTAAAAGACCCACCTCCTGCCTGCTGGTTTTCTAGAAACCCCATTTGAAAAGGACTATCTTTATTTGACTTGACTTAGAGCTATCCCAGTGTGAACAGCCTTTTGCCTAGAGACATTTGTTGAAAATAATCAGAGATAATTTTTTAACATCATGACTGCCAGAGGCAGCAGTACCACTTGGAGCACAAAAAAAGCTTAAAAGAAAAATCCAGGGAATAACATGTCTAGAGAGGACTTGGAAAATCTCTGTCATGTTGCTAGGAGTTGGGAAGGTTGCATGCATATATAGGATTATACACATACTTAGGGCTGTGAACATGCTCAGGAAAGAACTGAGAAGGCCTTAAGGTTTCATCTCTGGCTGACCTCGAGGTTCTGAACAAGTGGGAAGTGAAAGCTAAGATAGAGTTGTAAACCATACTCCAATATGCACAGAAGACCCAACTACAAACACAGGGAGATTTATCGGTTACAGGCGTTTCAGTAAATCTCTGTTCAATCATTAGCTCACCACTGAGCTAACCAAGCAATACCTCAGTGGCAATGCATGATAAAGTATATAGATTATGCAGAATTACTTCAGAAAAGCTATTAAACAAGCACACAATAACAATTGTCACAATAACAAGCACTAGGGAAAGGATCTGCAAGGTGTATTAGTAGAGGTTCTCCAGAAAGACAGAACCAATGGGGTGTATATAAATATGTAAGCTGAGATTTGTTATAAGAATGGGCTCATGTAATTATGAAGCCTGGGAAACAAAGTGAAACTCTATTCCCCCAAAAAAGAAAAAGAAAGGGGAGAGAGAGGCTGGGCGCAGTGGCTCATGCCTGTAATCCTAGCACTTTGTGAGGTCAAGGAGGGTGGATCACAAGGTGAGGAGATTGAGATCATCCTGGCTCACATGGTGAAACTCTGTCTCTACTAAAAATACAAAAATTAGCTGGGTGTGGTGGTGCACACCTGTAATCCCAGCTACTCAGGAGACTGAGGCAGGAGAATTGCTTGAACCTGGGAGGCAGAAGTTGCAGTGAGCTGAGATTGTGCCATTGTACCGCGGCCTGGGCAACAGAGTGTGACTTTTCATCTCAAAAGGAAAGAGAGAGAAAGAGAGAGAGAAGGAAGGAAGGAAGGAAGGAAGGAAGGAAGGAAGGAAGGAAGGAAGGAAGGAAGGAAGGAAGGAAGGAAGGAAGGAGAAAGAGAAGAGAGAGAGAGAGGGAAGAAGGAAGGAAGGAAGGAAAGAAGGAAGAAAGGAAGGAAGGAAGGGAGGGAGGGAGGGAGGGAGGGAGGAAGGAAGGAAGGAAGGAAGGAAGGAAGGAAGGAAGGAAGGAAGAAATCAAACGATCTGGCCACGCTGGAATCTCATTGCCTCATGGCAGCCACCAGCAGCGGTTAAATTAAGAAATTAAGTTGTGCCTTTTTAGAGAGGACATGCTCTTGCCAGTTTACTAAAGACCCCATGCCCTCGTATTGTGTCAGACCTGGCCCACTTCATTCACGCACAAACAAGACTTGACCCTGCAGTCATTTAACTTCCTGACCCTAAACCCAACTACAAACATTTCTGTGTGTATGAAGAGGCCGAATAGGGTGTACCTCCCATTATTCCACTCACCATCTCCGTGAGAATCCCTACACAAGGCTGCTGTCTCTCATTGTGGAGATAAGAGGGGAGTATATATGCCTTCTAGAATGAAGGCCATTCTCAAGGCCCATCACGGGAGCCCTCCTGAAGGAGACGGAAAAGACTCTGAGCTCCATAGTGGTAAGCAGGGGCCTTGACCACCTGCCTAGATATAAGAGGTTTTAAATTGGCCTCAGAGATGCAGAAACACTGTGTTCAAGGAAAATTGCATGCTCCACCCTTACAGCCTTTATACACATGAACATCACAGGCATTGCATGGGGTGAGGGAGGATAATAAGAGGGAAACTCTGAATCACTCTGGCTTAGCAGTGGTGAAGCTGAGTGTTTACTATGAGATTATCAATGCCCTACAGCCAAAGTCCTACAAGAATACATCTAGGCTTTAGAAAGCTGAGTTTTTTGTTCATTGCATGAGACAGAGAACACACGCAACAGAAAACTGTTGGTTATCTCAGCAAGAGAGTATTAGAAAGAGACTATTATAGGATTTGAACTTTGGTCAAGTGATTTGGAGAAGGATCTAAAGAAGTGAGTGTTGTTTCTAGCTTGGATGCTGTCAGAAAGGAGGGCAATTGTACAATCTGTGTATTTTGCGAATGTCACAGTGACCTTGTTCATCTATGCGAAGACAAAATTATAAAGTGGACTTGTTTTGTTTTATTTTATTATGATTTCACGGTAACCTTGTCTGAAGTTGGTATTTCATGATTATAGGAGACAGGAGAACAAAATGACCTAGCTATGAGCATCAGACTGGCTTGCAATCATATCAAGGTCTATCTGTCAACATCAGGTTAGTCCCAGATGTCAGGGGATGCTTTCTCACCTCATCCCCCAGTTTCAAGAATCCAGAAGATTCCTCAGCCCTAGCTAAAGAGTCACGTCTCCGGCTCACGCCTGTAATTCCAACACTTTGGGAGGCTGAGGCAGGGGGATCACCTGAGGTCAGGAGTTGGAGACCAGCCTGGCCAACATGGTGAAACCCCATCTCTACTAAAATTACAAAAAGTAGCCGGACGTGGTGGCAGGTGCCTGTAATCCCAGCTAATCCAGAGGCTGAGGAAGGAGAATCACTTGAACCCGGGAAGCGAAGGTTGCAGTGAGCCGAGATCATGCCATTGCACTCCAACCTGAGGGACAAGAGCGAGACTTCGTCTCAAAAAAAAAAAAAAAAAAAGTCACTTCTGTGATCATCACTCTTCAAAGCAGGGACTGATACATAGGCAATTAGCTTGGTTTGTTAAAATTCTAGTGTTAGCTTTGTCAATACTTCACCCAACTAGAATAAGAAAGGAAGAATCTCAATTTAGGATGGACAGATGGTTGAACACAATCATTAGTTCAGGTACTTTGAAAGAAAAAATAATGTACCCTCACTCTTTAGCAGTGCCTTACCGAGTCCAAAATGCTGTCATAGATGACATACTAATTGGCATTATGGTAAAACAAACACAAATATTTTTACATATGTTTGTTTCAGTAAGTCTTTGGATGTGTCTTGTGTAGGACTTAGCAACATGCTAGAGGAACAAAGGCTGACCTCCCTACCTATACATTTAGCTCAAGCAGAGGAAGGAAGCTGGCAAGACAAGGGTTTCTCCTAAAAAACTTGGGCTTCTTTGTGGGGTTACATCTTCAAGAAGCTTATTCATTTCCTTACAGTTCCTACTCCTGTCACATCAAGTGACTAGCAATCCACTCTAGATTCACTGCTATTACGAAGAGCAGACACTATTTTCCAAAGAACAAGGAACCTTCTCGGGGGAGCTTCCATTACACAGACAAGTACCAATGCCGAGAACGGTTGTGGAGTCTGGCTTCTTGGAACAGTTTACACTGACTGCTCCAGCTCTGCATACCTCTGCCAAAGTTTGGCCGTTGATTTGGGCACTGTTGGATGGGGACAGGAAGCAGGGTGGAGCAGATATGTAGAATGAGGCCATGCAAAATAGCCAAAATTTGGATAATGCAAAATTTTCTGCCTGCAAAATATCAACTCTTGTCAGCAGGAAATCCCACTTCTCTTGAATGTTTTTAGAAATAAATGCAATTAATAAAAATCATCAGTAATTGTTGGATTCAGTTGGCATATAAGGCCTCAGAATATCGCAGAATCCTTCAGCCTCCCAGGGATCACCCCAGGCAATCCTTTGATACTGAGGAATGGTGCTTGTCACAAGGAGGCTGGGCTGACCTCTGTCCATTGTTCTGACCCCAGGTTTCTTGTGGAGAAAGAAGAACATGGGCTCTGTTGACAGGTGATATTTTGTTCAAAGCAGATCTGAGCCACTTAACTTCTGGAAGACATTGAAAATGGCATTAAGGTTCCTACACCATAGATTTCCCCTCGTCTATGAAATAGAGACAGGAACACATCTACCTTAGCGGGCTTTTTTTGGGGAGGGTTAAATGAAATGATGCATAGTTCAGGGTTGGTCATCAATGTTTGGTGCAGGTCACTCTTGGTATCTACCTGTGAGTCCCTCAGCATCTGATTTCTTCTTTATTCACACTTTTGGTGAACACACCATTCAACTTAGGCCAAAAATCTATCTTGCTATGTGAAAGCCTCCTTTTCTTTTTCTGAAGACTATTTTCTTTTGAAATTCCCTTATACTCTGGAAAATGTTCTATCAATAAGCACATGAGTTCATGCCTGGCATAAGATTCACTTTGGGAGGTGTGATAATCGCTGAGGTAGACAGAGTGCCTGGGTGGGAGGGGGCACTGCCAGAAGAGAGGGAAGAGACCATGTAGGGTAAGTAAAAGTGCCATTTTTGTCAACTTTTCCATTTTGCCCTGGGTAGACACAGACATCTAAGCCCAACAATCACTCTGGACAGGTGACTTGCTGTCCTGTCTTTATTTCTGAAGTTATTTTTGTTTTCAACAGTGAAAGTAACCATGTTTATCATACAGTCTGTTATAAAGATCAAAAATTGAGAATTATGAGCAATTGTGAACTCTCTAAAGAGTCCAGGCTTAGGCTGGGGACCGTGGCTCATGCCTGTAATCCCAGCACTTTGGGAGGCCAAAGTGGGTCTCCACTTGAGTGGGTGGTTCGAGTCCAGCCTGGCCAACATGGTGAAACCCTGTGTCTACTAAAAATACAAAAATTAGCCAGGCCATGGTGGCGCTCGCCTATAGTCCCAACTACTCGGGAGGCTGAGGCAGGAGAATCACTTGAATCTGGAAGGCAGAGGTTGCAGTGAGCTGAGATTGTGCCATTGCACTCCATTCTGGGTGACAAGAGCAAAACTCTGTCTCAAAAAAAAAAAAAAAAAAAGACCCCAGGCTTTAGCCTCCAGAAAAATGTGGGATTTCTTTTTCATAGCATGATGTTTTAATCTCTGATCAAAATGAAGTTTCTGTGACTGAGAAGACCATCCAGCTAGCTCCTCCAGTTGTTATCTTCTTCTCTCAGTCAGGGCTATATTTCAGGATCCATTCTCTAAGGCTCCGAGTTTACCTTCGGATTCTGCAGAAATGATTCTTTTACTCCCACGGCCATTCTCTGCCTTCCCAGAGAAAGGATTTCCTTGGATCTTTAGCTCTAGCTGATCCAGAAGCACTTCTGCATACATTATGCCAAACTCTCTCTAGCTGACCTGTCTTTAATCAATTGATAATTACATCCCAACAGTGGTCATAATCATCCACTTAATATAGTGCTTTCTATCATGAAACTCACATTTTCTCCTATTGTGACATTTCTGAACTTGAAGCCAAAGCATCTTATTATCTGAGATTATATTTAATGGTGTGTGTTTCCCCACTCCATGGTGCCTTTTATAATTAATCAGGGATTAGAATCAGGTCAAAGCTAGAGATTCCCAGGAGACACTAAGGAACAAGTGGGAACAGGGAAATCTGGTTGGCAGTGTAGAAATACTTCAGTTCTCCATTGTTTTCCTCGACATTTCTGAATTCAAATATTTTAAGGCTTTATTTTTCAACTGTATACATTTAAAAGTTGGATTATCACTTTCATCCAAAGGATGTGATTTGGCTCTCTATGTCCACCCAAATCTCATCGCAGAGTGCAATCCTCATGTGTCAAGGGAGGGACCTGTAATTGCCATATGTCCAGGGCTGGATGTGATTGGATCATGGGGGTGGTTTCCTCCATGCTGTTCTCATGACAGTGAGTTCTCACGAGATCTGATGGTTTTATAAGTGTTTGACAGTTCCTCCTTCTTACTCATTTACTCTCCCTCTCAATCTGCTGCCATGTAAGATGTGCTTGCTTCTCCTTCTACCACGATTATAAGTTTCCTGAGGCCTCCCCAGCCATGTGGCACTGTGAGTCAATTAAACCTCCTTTCCTTATAAATTACCCAGTCTCGGGTATTCTTTATAGCAGTGTGAAAATGGACTAATCCACTAAGGTAATGTGCTGAAAGAAAATAGATTCGAAACACAAAAGAAAAATGTTTATTAGATATCATTTGAAATCATGGGACATTCATCTCATGGTTAAACAACTTCTGCTTGCAAAAATGGATCCACTATTCACATTTTTTGAAGAAAGCACAGGTAAAGAACAAAGCCTTAAACTTTCAGTCTATTGAGTCAAAGTTCCTAGCAGACTAACTACAGATGCATTACAATTTGTGTTTTGTTTTGTTTCTAGAGGATACCCCCCAGAAAATCTTCTTTATCTTCTTCATGACTAAACTTCCACAGGGTCTGTCTTATCTCTCATAAGCAGCTTTCATCTTTCTCCAGGAACACCTTTTCTTGTGTTTTCAAAGACAGTGGTACATCTCCATGGTACATCTTTTCAGTCATGAAAGACTGAAAGACAAATAGGAACATATAAGAAGAAAGGTTTGGGACTAGGTTCTTCAACAGTAAGTTCTTCATGTGAAGATTCTGTCTTTACCCTTTCATTCTGTGTGTGCCCTAGGCTTTTCAAGTGAACATTAGCACACAAGTTATTCATTTAGAATACTTAGAACAGAGTTGTAAGAGTAAAATGCATGAACACAGTCGAAGCATCTGGTTGGGACCATGGCCACCTGTCCGCATTGGATGCTACCTTTGGTGTGTTTCAGTGAAAATCAATAAACTGCATTTCCTTTTAAGCCACTGCATTGAGTTGGGTCTACTTTTTATAGCAGTCTAGTCTTACCCTAGCAAATACATTCTCTCAGCTCAACGTATAGTCATATGTTGCTTAACAACAAGGTTATGTTCTGAGAAATGTATCCTTAGGCAATTTCTTCACTGTGCATAGCCTACTAGTACTAGGCTGTGCCCAATGGTCTAACCTATTGTTATAAGCTAGAAACCTGGACAGTGTGTTACTGTACTGAATAGTGGAGACAATTGTGGCACGATGGTAAGTATTTGTGTGTCTAAACATAGAAAAGGTACAGTGAAAATACAATATTATAATATTATGGGACCACCATCATACACTTGGTCTGTTGTTAGCTAAAAAGTCATTATACGGTGCATGGCTGCATATCTAAAAGTGACAGGCTGGAGCCTTCTAATGCCCACTTAATATCTCTTTCTTTCAAACACCAGCGGGGATTATACTTCCCTGTTTCTTTCAGTAAATAAGGCCCATGAAACATTCTGGCCAATGAAATGTGAGCATATCACTTTCAGGCTAAAATATTTATTTGCTAATGTGAGACCCTCCAGTTCTCTCTGTCCTTACTATGTGAACCAAGAAGGTTATACACTTCAGATTGTACAACTGTAAATTAATTGAGTTTCTGTCCACCTCTATCAGTTCCCAGGCATGGTGAAACAGAGCCGCCCTCTACTCCTAATGGACATCTAGTAATAGTGAGAATTAAACTGTTGTCCTGTTAAACTCTGAAGTTCAAGGGTTGGTCTTGCTGTAGCATCCTATTAGCCTTTATACAGATTCAAAACTTTATTTAGAAGGTCAGATATTATCAAGTGCAACATTGCATAACTATTTCAATTAGCAAATATACTTGAAAATCAATTTCCAGGTAAAGATAACAGATTAAACATATGTATGTACTTTCCATCCCTCTTGAAACTCCATTAAAAGGCAAATAAGGGAGATTTTGTAAGACATACACCCACAAGGATATAGCAGAGGGGACAACAGCAACAGAATTTTGGAATCTCAAAAACAAATAAATAAATAATAGAGGGCTTGTTATTTAAGAAGGTTGAAACTAAGCCAGCAGCAGAAGCTGAGATTATGCCACAGAACCCTCAAAAATCTCAGCAAGTGTGCAAACCAGCTACCCCTAGAAGTGAAGAAAAAGAGAGAGTAGGAGGCTAAAATAACAAGACTTGGCTAAAAGCATTTAGAGGCCCAGTGTAATGGCTCATGCCTGCAATCCCAGCACTTTGGGAGACTGAGGCAGGCAGATCACTAGAGCCCAGGAGTTCAAGACCTGCGTGAACAACCTGGTGAAACCCCATCTCTAAATAAAAATTAGACAGGCATGGTAGCACACACCTGTGGTCTCAACTACTTGAGAGGCTGAGGTGGGAGGACCACTTGAGCCTGGGAGGTGGAGGCTGTAGTGAACTGTGATCATGCCACTGCACTCTAGCCTGGGCAACAGTGTGAGACCCTGTCTTAAAAAAAAGTGAGTGGTGGGGGGCATTTTAGAAATTAGTTTCTATTCAATGTCTGGGCCAATTCCTTTCCCTGGCAAAAGATTGGAGGGTTATGTTCTGAAGACAGTGAACCAGAGAGTCTCTAGGGAATGGATTGTAAGTAAAATTTTTGAACTTTAGAGAGATGGGTTACAAAAAATTCTGAGATGCCCCTGATATGGTTTGGCCCTGGGTCCCCATCCAAATCTCATCTCAAATTGTAATCCCCACAATCCCCACATGTGGAGGGAGGAACCAGGTGAGAGGTGATTGGATCATGAAGGTGTTTTCCTCCATGCTGTTCTCATAATAGTGAGTGAGTTCTGACAAGATCTGATAGTTTTATAAGGTAGTTTTCCTTGCTTTTGCTCACCCTTGCTTGCCTGCCTGCCACCATATAAGATGTGCCTCTTCCCCTTCCACCATGATTGTAAGTTTCCTGAGGCCTCCCCAGCCATGTGGAACTGTGAGTCAATTAAACCTCTTTTCTTTATAAATATCCCATTCTCATGTATGTCTTTATAGCAGTGTGAAAATGGACCAATACAGCCCCCAACCTTTTTCCTCACTCATCTTCCTTGGAAAAGTTCAAGCTAAAGAGCCTGCCCAGTTCAAGAGGAAAGACCTCAGAGTTTTGTTGTTGTTGTTGTTGTTGTTTTTATGGAATCTCGCTCTGTCGCAAGGCTGGAGTACAGTGGCCTGATCTCGGCTCACTGCAACCTTCACCTGCCAGGTTCAAGCGATTCTCCTGCCTCAGCTTCTCGAGTAGCTGGGACTACAGGTGGATGCCACCACGGCCAGCTAATTTTTGTATTTTTAGTAGAGATGGGGTTTCACCATGTTGGCCAGGCTGGTCTCGATCTCCTGACCTCGTGATCTGCCCGCAGCCTCCCAAAGTGCTGAGATTACAGACGTGAGCCACTGCGCCATGCCGACAGATATTGACGTTTTTTAATAAGACAGGCTAGCCATCTCAGTGCTTCCAATCAGCTTGTAGGTTGCCCAGTAAATCTGAGCAGACAAAAAATAAAAATTATCAAACATGTAAAGAAAACCTAGGATGAAATATAGAGACGAAACTAAACCGACCGATAAAAGCAACTTGGAGAAAACAGAGACAATGTGGGAAAAAATAAATAAAAAACTATCATTAAGTTCTCAGATAGATAATATGTTACAATCATTAAAAATCCTATACAAATAAATATTCAGAAATAACATTTCTGAGAAATTAAAAGTAAAATTGAAAAGTAAACGGAAAAAATAGGAAGAAAAAGTTGAAATAGTCTTCTAAAAAACAGACTAAAGGGAAAAAATGATTAGAAATTCAAAAATAGTAAGAAATTGGGGAAATCAGTTTAAGAGGTCCAATAATTTTCTTTCTTTTTTTTTTTTTTTTTTTTGAGACGGAGTCTGGCTCTGTCGCCCATGCTGGAGTGCAGTGGCGCCATCTCGGCTCACTGCAAGCTCCGCCTCCAGGGTTCACGCCATTCTCCTGCCTCAGCCTCCCGTGTAGCTGGGAGTACAGGTGTCCGCCACCTCGCCCGGCTAATATTTTTGTATTTTTTAGTAGAGACGGGGTTTCACCGTGTTAGCCAGGATGGTCTCGATTTCCTGACCTTGTGATCCGCCCGCCTGGGCCTCCCAAAGTGCTGGGATTACAGGCGTGAGCCACGGCGCCCGGCCAAGAGGTCCAATAATTTTCTAATGGCAATTCAAGAAAGAACAAACAGATGAAATAAAGGGGAAGTAATTATCAGCAAAATAATTCAAGAATATTTGACAGAACAAAGTTTCCAGATTCAAAGGACCCATCATCTGGGTGTTGGAGAGAGTGAATGAAAAGAGGCACCTGTTAAGGCTCTTTACTTGAAGAGCTCTTGCTTTTGCAGTTTCAGAAGACTGAAGATAAAGAAGAAATTCTACAGGTTCTCAGAGAAGAAAAAAAACAATGAAAACAAGTTTTGTATAACCGATTAGGAATCTCAGTGGCTTCCGATTGCTCAATAGCAAATATTGAAAACTAGAAGAGAAATAAGCAATATTTTCCTATTCCTATTCTTAAAAATATGTACTCAGTAAAACTATCGGGTGTTGGGTAAAAAGAAGTTTCAGAAATTCAAGGTTTTTAAAATGTTACTTCTTTTGTATTCTTCTGAAGGAATCCTAAAAGAAGAAGACATGAGATCCAAGAAAAAAGGCACCTAATACAAGAGAGAAATAAAGAAAAATCCCAGATTGGTGATGAAAGTCAGAGAAGTTAGCATAACTCTTGCAAAGGACAACCATTCCCAATATTGACAGGTCAGAAGGGTCACAGAGAAATTTTTTTAAGAAGATGAAAGCATTAAAATGCCTAATGTGAATGAACTTACTGGAAAGAGATTCAGATAATTGCTGGAGAGTTTAGGTTAAATTGCTGATAAGTACATAGAAAACCACACAAACAAATGAACAAAAAGATAGGGATTGATTCCAGGAGATGTAAAAAGTTGTGCAGGAAAGGAAAAGTTATCAGTTTACTAGGCTCAGCACTCGATAGCATTGACATGATTATAATAATTTAAGCAATGAATATTTGGGGAAACTAAAATTACAGTACAATTACATTGAAAGATTGAAGGGAAGATAAGGGAGAGTTCCTTTGGAGAGACCAAAGGGATGCAAAAAGCAAAGTTAAATCCTCATTTGACATAGCAGGAAGTCAATAAATAATATGTGAAGCTGAAAAATCAGGAAGCCGCAAGACCAATGCATTATTTAGCCACAAGCAGGGAAACACCACAGGGATGAACTGTAAGAGTTGATAGTGGTTTTGGGGAAAAGGGGTAAATGGACTTGAAGGGGATAGATAATTTACATAACAAACGTTGTAGCTCCCACTGGCTGTCTGGAGTGTGTGCCTATGTATCTACAATAAAATAGCCAATGCTCTCTCTGCAAAAGAAAAGAGTAAAGAAAGACAGTAAAAATGGTAGAGAATTAAACTCAAACATGTACTTTTAAAATTAATATGTTTATTTTTACTTAAAATATTGAGATACTGATGTTTTCAAAAATTCAGATAAACCAACAGAAAATACAATTAATAAAAATCTTTAATTTTGTCTTCGAAACACATGAACATCCTTAAATGTTTTAAAATAAAAGTGAGACAGTGCTATTTCTATAGAAAAGTTAAGACACATGACAAGTGTATTCAGTAGTTCAAAAAACATGAATTAGAAGTTTCACGAGGAGAAAAGGTTGTTGTTAGAAGAGGAAAAGAAGATCACAGTATTCTAAAACAAATTGCATCTGTTCAAAAAAAGATAAACTATGGTAATATAACATGATACAATTTATACTCATAGATAAACTGCTGAATCTCCAAAACAGAAAATCTAATATGTTTTGAGAGGAAGAGATTAATAACAAAGCAACAGTGATATTTTTAATCTTTGCTACTATTACTTATTTATACTCATAAACTGCTGAATCCCCAAGATAGAAAAATCTAATCTATTTTGAGAGGAAGATGTTAATAACAAAGCAACAGTAACATTCTTAATCTTTGTTACTATTACATATTCTAGGAGATTTCATCACTAATTTTAGCTCTGTCTATTGTAGTAATCAGCCATTCTCAGTTTTTTCTCTCCAATTACTCACGATTTTAATTTCTCAAACTTTCTTATTCATTTGATTCATTTTCAAAGAAGTATGTCCTTTTTCACATATTCAATATTCTGTCAAATACTTTTAATAATTTTAATGGAAATGTTAAATTAACTTCTATTGCCATTGTTAATCTCTCAAGGACCATCTGTTCCACCTGTGCATATAGATGTTTCTAATTAATGATTTACTTTTCCTCAATGTCTATTTGTAATTATGATTGAAGGACCACAGCGGTCGCTATTGATCATTCAACTGGCTTTCTTCAGCAATTGTAGAGGGTACCATCCCTACAGCAGAACTCTCTCCTGAATGGCAGCATACTCCAGTCCTCTTTGCATAGGTGGGTGGGATGTAAATGGATTTCTTTCCAGGTTGAACAAACAAACAGCATGTAAGTAGGTTAAGGATTTGCTCCAACAAATCCAAGTAAGCCAGGGAAGACATTTCTCTGGGAGTAGGGAGTTTCAGGACATTTCATTCCTCTACAAAGCTGCTTTTCTATTATTTTTCTTTTTCCTAAAGGAAGAGCCACCACTTTATATAGAGAGTTCATCTTACCTATTATATCTTAGGAGAAAATACCACAGCCAGTTCTCTGTGTTCCAGAGCTGAGGACCAGCCCAGCTGGGCTGGCATTCCTTCAATTAATTATGTTGCTAATTGCCACACAGGCTGCTCATTCATTCAACATCATTCAACAAATATTTCCAGCCCTTGCTGATGATGATCTTGGAGTTTTTCCAGGGCTCTGTGGGGAAGGCTGGTACTTGCTTCTTCAGTGACCCATTCCAGATGTCCTTATTTGTTTGTGATTTTCTTGGCGCTATTTTCCCTGTCAAACCAATCTACTTTATAGTTTTCCAAAATTCCTTAAAATGTTTGATCTGCTGATAAAACCTCCTCTGTTTTTCAGGACTGCTAAGGATTTAATCTCATTCTTATACTTTGTTAGTCATTTTACTGGGATCTGGAGAGAAAATGGAGAGGTATACGTGTGCTTTGTCCATCCTCATGACATGTAGATTAGGTTCCTAACTGATTAATTTCTTAATTTACTAGAGTTTCTTGGGTAAATTTCCAAGATGTATATGTTGGTTACTGTATTGTATCTATACACATGCTAGATATGTAGGCATCCTTGCATATCCGAGAATTTTAGTACCATCTCACATAAACAACAGCTGGGTATAAAATTATTCTCATAATCTTTTCATCTCAAAATTCCTTGAGTGTTGCTCCATGGTTATCCAATATTAGGAGACACATTCTGGTGACAAACTGCTTTCAGTTCTCATTTAGGTAGTTATTTTCCTTCCACTCAGATGCTTAATGTATTTTTTCCATTAAACATGAAATTTTAAAACCAATATTTAGAATATAACTCAATGTGGTTCTTGTCATACTTCATCATGCCTCATATCTCTGTTGTCCTTTTTCGATGCAGAGGACACAACCCTCTGCCATTCATTTATCTTCTCCATGTAGTTCTTGTACATTTTCTCAAATCTCCTCCCTTCTTCCAAGGCATATCTACTCTAACCACTGAACTCCCCTTCAGTGAAAAACTACTACTTCCTCTAACCACTTCATATTCATGGCATGTTTGAAACCTCGTTCTCCCCTTAGAAAACCCTTCCCTGCAGCTTTTTCAGATACTCAAAGGGCCAAGATTTTCCACGTGCTATTCAAAGGCTCAGCCTTTCAATTACATCCTGGCAGCCTCCAAATGTGTCATCTCCAGATTATGACCCCCTTACTGTATAAGAAGAATTGCAAAGCCTTCCCCATGCCTCTCATTGCAGGTATCATCGACATCCTCTTAGTGGATTTCTCTTCTGTTCTTAGTATTATTCTCTTCCCACTCTCTGTGCTTTCTTAGGCAAAGATCTCCTCTCCCATGGAAACATTTGCCATGTATACACTAAGCTCTCACAAGGCCCTATATTCACCCTAGTTTCTGCTTCCCCAGTTCCAACTGCCTATTCAACACATTAAATTCAACATGTTCAAAGCAGAAGTCATCATCCAATCTTTCTCCTGAGATTCCCATCTCAGAGAATGGCATTTAACGGCTCTAAACCAAATATCTGACTGTCGTATTTCTCCCTAATGCCCACATCCAATTAAGGTTGATTCTACATTTTGAAAAACTTCTCATATCTACCTATTTTTATCCATTCCCATGGCTACTCTCCTAGTTTAAATTGCCTTTTCCTCCCTAAATTCCTGTGATGACCTCCAATCAGTCTCTCACCATTTGTCTGGCTCTTTTGCTATTCATTGTCCACACTCACTAGAGAGCCTTTTTGAAAATATACATATGATCATTATAAAAAGTCCTGGTCCTTGTGCTGCATTGTCCAAATCTTCATCTCAGGATTATGAGTAAAGCGATTTATATAGTGGATGAAATTTTTTATAAGGTAGCCTCTGCTTTTCCTTCAACCTCATTAACTCAGCTTTTCTTTGATTTTTCAACCTTACAGAAATGTTCTTAGTTGTTTAAATGTGGCATGTTCTTTTTCAGGTTTGAGACTTTACCCAGGCTTTTACTTCAGTCTGGATTACTTCCCATCTCACCGAAGACATTTTTCTTCATCTAGATAATGCCTACATATTCCTCAAGTCTGCTCAAATATCACTTCTTGTGGAAAGTGATATTTTCCTGATCCCCCAAGCCAATTAAAGTGCACCTCTGCTAAGCTTTTCACTTCTGTGATAGCACTTCCCATACCCTATGCTACTGATTGTGATTTGCTTGTCTTCTAAGGTATATTCAACTCAGTTGGAATAGGTACATTGTTCATTTCATCTAATACATTTTTTTTGGCTTCTCTCAATGCCTGTAATATAAATATGCTCAATAATTTTCATTCAAGTGGCTCTTTAAAATAAGTTGCTCCTGGTACTTGCTAAGCCTTTTAAAATAAGATCATAATCCTTAGTTATTTTAGCAACATTATCTTCCATTATTATTTTGATTATTTCTTCTTCCTAATTGGCTTTCTTTTTTACTTTTGGGATTCCTAATATTCATTAAATGTCAGCTTGCTTTCTCTCTGAGCTCTAGGAGAGTTTCTTAAACTTCCTTTTACTTGACTGATTGAATGTTCTATACAGCCTATGTCCAGTTCACTTCTTTCATGACATTTTAAAATATAACCAACTTGGCAAGGCTGTAGAGAAAAGGGAATGCTTGTGCACTGTTGGTGAGAATGTAAATTAGTCCAGCCACTGTGGAAAGCAGTTTGGCAATTTCTCAAAGAACTTAAAACAGAACTACCATTTGACCCAGAATTACTGGGCATATATCTGAAAGAAAACAAATCATTCTAACCAAAAAGACACATGCACTCCCATGTTTATCACAGCACTATTCAAAATAGCAAAGACATGGAATCAACCGAGGTGCTCATTAACAGTGTATGGGATAAAGAAAATATGCTATATACATCATGGAACACTATGCATCTGCAAAAATAATGAAATCATGTCCTCTGCAGCAACATGGATGTAGCTGGGGGCCATCCATGGAGGCTTAGGCTTATCGTAAGCAAATTAACCCAAGATGAGAAAACCAAATACTGCATGTTCTTACTTATAAGTGAGAACGAAGCATTGGACATAAAGATAGCAACACGGCCGGGCGCAGTGGCTCACTCCTGTAATCCCAGCACTTTGGGAGGCCAAGGTGGGTGGATCACGAGGTCAAGAGATCGAGACCATCCTGGCCAACATGGTGAAACCGCGTTTCTACCACAAATACAGAAATTGGCTGAGCGTGGTGGCGGGCACCTGTAGTCTCAGCTACTCGGGAGGCTGAGGCAGGACAATCACTTGAACCTGGGAGGCTGAGGTTGCAGTGAGCCGAGATCACGCCACTGCACTCCAGCCTGGCGACAGAGTGAGACACTGTCTCAAAAACTAAATAAATAAAATGTAAAAAGATGGCAACACTACACACTGGTGATTACTGGGTATTGGGGCAAGGGTTGAAAAGTACTGGGTACTATCCTCAGTACCTAGGTGGCAGTATCATTGGTACCCCAAACCTCAGCATCATGCAATACCCTTAGGTAAAAAACCTGCACAAGTATCCACTGAGTTTAAAATAAAAGTTGATTAAAATAAAACACAATCCTGACTTCAGATCTGTACCTTTTCATAACTGTTGACTCGAGCTCCACAGATGCCACATCCTCTCAAACTTGGTCAAAAATATCAATTAGAGATTTTCTGATACTTTATTCTATCTCATGTTAGGAATTTCACTTCACATTCTCTATTTGCTAGGTTTCTTGGGTCGTTTTCTTTCTTTGGCAGAATATTTTCTTTGTCTATGTTTACCTTTTTCTCTGTTTACTTACCCTTACAGAGTGTGTTTAAAATGGGTTCCATCTGAATCACTCTAACTACAATACTTTTACGTCTCTCAGATCCATGAAAAAGAAGGATGAAAAATCTGGTAGTGCTTCGCTGAAATTGAGATCTGCTTTTCAGTAAGCAGTAGAAAACAGCAAGTGGGGGCACCACCTTCTGCTGCAGGTTACACTCCTGGGTTTGTTGCGGAGCGAGAAATCAGCTGGACCAGCACTTCCTGCAATACCGGTTCCATCCCTGCTAGGTGTAGGTCAAGAACAAGTGCCACACCCGGCTCCTCTGCCCGGGATATCTCTTGCACTTTGAGCTTTTGCCAAAGGTACAATCAAGGCTCATCTTTCCCTGGGGCCAATCGGTCCAAGCTCAGGAGTCGTTTCCAGATAACATGGAGTTCTTCCCGAGGACCTTCAACTTATGCCTCAGCCAGGCATTTCCTTCAAGCAGTGAAGTCCAGTAGCCAATACCTTCTCTTCACTTCGTGTTGTAAATGTGCCTTACTATTTCCGCCATATTGATGGCAACCATCAATAACTTCTAAGTTTGGGCCAGGTGCAGTGGTTCAGGCCTGTAATTCCAGCACTTTGGGAGGCCAAGACGGGTGGATCATGAGGTCAGGAGTTCGAGACCATCCTGGCTAACACGGTGAAACCCTGTCTCTACTAAAAATACAAAAAAATTAGCCGGGCGTGGTGACGGGCGCGGTGACGGGTGCCTGTACTCCCAGCTATTCGGGAGGCTGAGGCAGGAGAATGGCTTGAACCCGGGAGGCGGAGCTTGCAGTGAGCTGAGATCGCGCCACTGCACTCCAGCCTGGGCGACAGAGTGAGACTCCGTCTCAAAATAATAATAATAATAATAATAATAATAATAATTTCTAAGTTTGGTAAAGATTTTTCTCTGTTCATTCTTGGCTAAGTAAACGAGAAAGTAAAGACAGCCATCTTAACCCAAATGTTCTTTTTTTTGAGACGGAGTCTCGCTCTGTCGCCCAGGCTGGAGTGCAGTGGCCAGATCTCAGCTCACTGCAAGCTCCGTCTCCCGGGTTCACGCCATTCTCCTGCCTCAGCCTCCCGAGTAGCTGGGACTACAGGCGCCCGCCATCTCGCCCAGCTAGTTTTTTGTATTTTAGTAGAGACGGGGTTTCACCGTGTTAGCCAGGATGGTCTGGATCTCCTGACCTTGTGATCCGCCCGTCTCGGCCTCCCAAAGTGCTGGGATTACAGGCTTGAGCCACCGCACCCGGCCTTAACCCAAATGTTCTTTAGAGAATATCATGTTCATAGCCCTTGCTTCATCCGTGGTAGGCCGGAAGTTATGTAATCCGTGCGGTGATTATTACTCATCGCTGTAGAAACAGTCTGAATGGCCTAAGATTCCTTTGCCCTATGGCACCCCCTTCTGGTTCTGCAATGAGTAGTAAGTCTGTCCTGTATTTAAAATCTCTCCCCTAGAATACTGATGGGGCTTGAGGAAAGTGGAGAAATTCCCAGTTGGAGGAAGACACTGTCTATTAACTGGTTAATTCAGATTCCTAAGGAACTTTTAGCATTTCTTAGGAAACTGCCAGCAGGAATTTGAGTACAACAGCTCCATATCAGGGGAGCTCTTCAAGAACTCTTCAGCTAAGGATGGTCCTGCCTTGATCTGGATTCTTTAAAAGGTCAACAGGGAAACACAAACCCTGCGAAGCCATGCCTAGATAGCACACGGAAAAGAAGAATATTTGCTGCCCACCTATAGCTATGCTGCGCTTGGAGGGCTGGAAGATGGCTTCCGTGAGTTTTTGAGAAGAGGAAACACTCTTTGTGACTGAAAACACACCAGCACCCACACACAATTTCTAAGTTTTCTTAACAAGATAAAGATGGGATAATTTAATACTCAGGGAATACTTTGTTAATGATTCCATTTGTCCTTTATTATCATCCATAATGGTTTAAAAATTATAGTCTAATTGATGTCTTATGATTTGATCAAATTCAACATTATGAAATTTAATCAATAAGAAAGGTCTCTGTTGTCCACGACTCTAAAAAAAACTTGATGAAAAATATGAGAATAAATTTGTTTCTTCCCTGCAGTTTATGGTGCTCTCACCATACATGTGTTTTCTGTTTGGAAGTCTGACCTTTACTTTCCTTGTTACCTCAGGCTATAGTTTCAACTAGTAATAATAATAATCATGGGGGTATGAGTATGTGTGTGCCTGTGTATATGCCTTAGTTTAATAATCATTTCTATGCATGCAGATCCATTTGAAATTACTGTCAAAATATTAAGAAAACACTTTGGGAATTATTTATTGACTAAAATAATGTTTTCCTTGTGCTAAATGGAGAAGGACTTTGCTTAATAAAATTATTTTAAGGATAACATGCTCAGCGGTTTTCATTATGTGAATTGGGCATAGTTACGATTTTTCATGAAATAAGACACTCAATTTTCTTTTTGGTTCTCCTTTTATTCTACTTTAGACTTATCTTGCAGCTTCCCCCCTCTGTAGAACCTGTCTATGGCAGTCCATTTAAGAGAGTTCTGATACATGTCTATATAATCTGAAAATAATAATGTTTTGAAAAAAGAATGTATTGTTTTAAAAAATCTTTTAAAAAAGTAAACTCTGTTAAGAAATTTAAGCTGCAGCAAGATGACATTTGCTTCTTTTCTTAAGACTCACAGAGGACAAGGGAAGCCCAGAAGTGGTCGCTCATATTTCCTTCTGTCTTCAAAATGCTTTGTAATAACAATCACAGGGCCAACTGGGATGTTATTATAATGGGTTCACTATTTTCTTTACATTTTTCAAGAAATGGTGCCCTAAATTTTCCTTGAGTATTCCCCATCCCTAACTCCAGTCCATTTGGTCCGCATTGGCTAATAAGAGCTCAAACTTCCTCTCCTGGTGACTGGGGTCTCCATGGCCGATGACTCAAGTTGAGCAATCAATAAGTCCCTCGATTTTCATGGGAGTGGGCAGAGATGACTAGAAGGCAATGTTCCCTCCTAGGTTGAACTGAACCTGTGAGGCAGCCACTTTGTCACTGCATGGAACATAGAACACAGAGCTGAGAAATGAAGTGACAATAATGTCACTTGAGGCACTGGATGGATCAATGCTTAAAGCCTTGAGTTTCTCTGTTATGTGAAACAATGCCAACCTTTTTCTTCTTTGGTAAATTTTATTGAGCTTTCTACCATTTGCCATGAAAAGGGTTCCAACTGATTAAAAAATAAATTGCTAAGTTTGAGTTTCAAAACAGAGAATCACAATACATCAGAATGAGACTTCCACACGCAAGTCCAGGGCTGTGGCCAGAAGAACCAGCATGAATGAGGGCTGGACACTCAGGTGTGCCTTCATTTTCTTTGCTGCCTACCTCCAGGGGCAGAAAACAGAGACTGAGATGGAAGCTAGAGCTTCCTTGTGACTTCTATGTAAATTGTACATTGAAGCTCAGAGCATACTATTTGCTGATTTAGATGATTCTCTTAAAGGTTGTTTTTGTTTGGTTTTGCAGTTTGTAGAGTTGGAGTTACCAATAGATTTTTTTTTACTCCACTATTGTTCAAACGTGATCGAATGTAGAGGAATGCTCTAAAAAACTAAAAGGAGAGCAGAGCTTCTTGGATTTGAATTATGGCGTCCCCTCCCACACACATACTCAGTTTTCTCATCAACCTTCCCATACCTCTCTGTTCCCCACTTCCCTGTGGCTGAGATTGTTTTGAGGAGCAATGGAAGACCCACAGCATCCCATGAAGAATTCTCTAATCTCCTGCAGATTGGGAAACTGAGGTCCAAAAACCTAGAGGAAATTCCTCAAATTGCCCAATCAGGCAGGCTTAGCAATGTTATGAGGTCACTTGATTATTATTATTGCATTTCAAAAATATTTTATCAATATTTAGTGTCTACAAATAATATATAAATACGTGTTAACAGTATCATATTAAACAAATAGTCCAATAGTCTAAAAATAAAGTTCCTCTGGACTGTCCTGTCTCTGCAGGAGGAACTACATTGTTATTAGCATGGAAGATTCACTTCCTGGCTCTTTCATGTGTGTATCTGCAGAGATACAGAGTATTCCTTCATGTGATATCGATTTAAAAAAATAGCATTATTCTGTTCATATTATTTGCATAGCAAGTTGCAGATCGCTTCTTGCAGAATGATTCCCATGTCTTTTTTTTTTTTTACCAGGTTACGTTGTTCCCTCAGAGCGCTGAACTTTGAGAGCAAAGCATTACAGAAATGTAAAAAAAAAACTTGAAAGCCAGGCATGGTGGCTCATGCCTGTAATCCCTGCACTTTGGGAGGCTGAGGCAGGTGGATCACTTGCGGTCAGGAGTTCGTGACCAGCTGGGCCAACATGGTGAAACCCCGTCTCTACTAAAAATACAAAAACAGCTGGATGTGGTGGTGCACACCTGTAATCCCAGCTACTCGGGAGGCTGAGGCACGAGAATCTCTTGAACCTGGGAGGCAGAGTTTGCAGTGAGCCGAGATCGTGCCATTGCACTCCAGACTGAGCAACAGAGTGACTCTGTCTCAAAAAAAAAAAAAACACTTGAACATACCCATGATCATTTCCTGTTTAAAACTTCATGTTCTGTGTTTTATTACCTTCATATACTCAGTGATAAAGCTATTCGCTGGTAAAGCATTTATTATAGTTAAGAATTGTTTCTGTATTTACTCTAGGATTAGCTTGTTAAGTGGTATCTTCCAGCCTTTTAAATCTATGCCTTCTATTGGAAATCTAAAACATTGAATTCTTCTTTAGTGTTATTTGAAATTTCTAAACAAATATTGCAAATGAAAATAAATAAACAATTATAGCATTAAATACACCTTTTTAAGCTGCACTCTCTCTTGTAGTGTTTCCTCCCAGTCCCAGCATGTTCAACATAACCAGATGGTTGCCACTCCACTCAGCCACCCCCACCTCACCTAGCAGCGACATGTCCCTGAGGAGCATTCCAGTCAATAACTCAGAGGTGACTAAACATTTATACTCCATATACAGTGATAATGCAGCTGCATTTTAGAAGAGTGGAGAAAACACAATAGACCTTACAACAAAATAGGGACTGATAAACTCATTTAGAAAAGCTAGAGCGGGCTTCTTTACGAATTAATGGAAAACTCCTACAAGAGTCCTCATGATTATTCAAACATGGCAAAGGAGTCAGGATGGTGTGAGTTTCTTTGTGTTCATAGTATTATTTTGAGTTTAGTCTGGTCTGTAGTGTGGGTAAGAGGAGAAAAACCAAGTCACCTCTCAACTTTGACTTTTCCTTGAACTATCTTACCCAAAATGGTTTTTTTTTCCCCCAACTCCTTAGAGTTTGACACAAACTAAGAGTGGCAAACACTACAGATGAGGTGATGGGCAAGCTCTAAGGAGCTGAGATTGTTATCTGCAGATAAAGCAGAGAGGCCCTGAAATGGGGCTGGGATGTTTCAAGAAGAATTTCCCAGGAGGCTTCCAGGTCAGCTTATGCGATCAGGTTGGCTCCACTCTGCTCTCAGCTCCAAGAGCTCTGCAAGACCATTCCTCATCTTTGACAGAACGTGGACAAGTGGGGAAGAAAATCTATGACATGCTACTAAGAAAAGCAATGTGATCTAATGTGTTTTAGGTGGAGTTTTGGTGTATTGGGGGAAAATGACTCATGAGCTGACCAAAGAAAGGTGTGTAGGGATTTCTCCCAGCCTCCGTTTCTACACTCGCCCATAGCTAAATAGTACGTTGTTTTTTTCTCTCCAGTAGGAGCCCCCTGGGGGATTGGTTAAGATGGGCCCCTGCAAACACACACACACATTTAATTTCTTGTGTGTCTCCCGTCTATCAGACTCTGTCTGCCTGAGAGCAGTTCCAGGTCCCACCCACTCATGTCATCCACCCAGTGACAACTGTACCCCCTTGAGCTCGGTCAAGAGAGTCAAAGCCTCTCAGGGGCACCCACAAATCCATTTTCCACTGAGGTCTGGGCCTCCTTGATGATGACACATAATAGAAGTGGGATCACACTCATTAGTAATATCATCAAATGATTTTTTTTTGCATTGATTTCTTTTTTTTTTTTTTTTGACATGGAGTCTTGCTCCATTGCCCAGGCTAGAGTGCAGTGTCATGATCTTGGTTCACTGCAACCTCTGCCTCCCATGTTCAAGGGATTCTCCTGCCTCAGCCTCCCAAGTAGCTGGCATTACAGGCATGTGTCACCACTCCTGGCTAATTTTTGTATTTTTAGTAGAGACAGGGTTTCACCATGTTGGTCAGGCTGGTCTCGAACTCTTGACCTTGTGATCCGCCCTCAGCCTACCAAATTGCTGGGATTACAGGCGTGAGCCACCGTATCCAGCCGTGAGCCACCGCGCCCGGTCGCTCTGATTTCATAGTCATCTAACAAACCTATTATAGAGTGAACTTCCTTAAGGATACTGATGTAGGATAATATAAAAATTTGACAGGTAAAGAACTGGCCTTCAGGCTCACATATCAAACTCTCCTGAACTTGTTTAGCATGATCCACGGGCAGGCATTGTGCCAGGATTCTGATCACATAGAGTGCCCACATCTGAAAGCCAAGGATTCTCTCCTTCCCAGGTGTAAAGTGAGAGGTGATGTTCTGTGTAATTGGACAAGCAGATTCCCTCATGAGACCTCTCAAGTACAACTGACTCATTGAGGGAAATATTGAGTTGTTGTTGTCTGCTAAAAATTTGTATGGGGAAAAATAATGGGAAATAATAGTTGGCAAGTTAAGATCCTGAAAGGCAAGCTAACATCTTTGGCTTTAACTATCTTTAGCAGAAAGTCATCAAAGGTTTTTGAATGTTTCGTGAAGATGGTGAAGGATAGAGGAGAGAAACAGACTACATATGTCCATTGTATTTTTCTTTCTTTCTTTCTTTCTTTTTTTTTTTTTTTGAGATGGAGTCTCTCTTTGTCGCCAGGCTGGAGTATAGTGGCGTGATCTCGGCTCGTTGCAAACCTCCACCTCCCAGGTTCAAGCAATTATCCTGCCTCAGCCTCCTGAGTAGCTGGGACTACAGGTGTATGTCACCACACCCTGCTAATTTTTGTATCTTTAATAGAGATGGGGTTTCACCATGCTGACCAGGATGGTCTCGATCTCTTGACCTCGTGATCCGCCCGACTTGGCCTCCCAAAGTGCTGGGATTACAGGCATGAGCCACCATGCCTGGCAGTATTTTTATTTCTTATACATAATTTTACTTAATCCCCTGAATATTATGCAGCATAAATGGCTACCACATTTTATGGATGAGTAAACCAAAGCTTACAGAGCTTTAAGTTGGTCACCTGGTGGAACTTGAAATAAAGACAGATATTTTGATTTCAAATGCAATGTTCATTCTCATATTATTTTAATAGTCCTGTATCCTTGTAAGGCCACTTCTATCCAAGTCAAGCCACTTTATGGTCATATTTGTCTGAAACCCTGAAATGATACAAACAGTACCTCCTTCCTTGGGAAAGGTCTATAAATGGCTTCCTACTGTATGAAATTGAGCATAAGCTTAGGTCTAGAAATTTAGTGAACTATTTGTCCACCCAGCACGTATGATCGTCTTCACCAATTTGCCCCTGCTAGAACTAGTCCATTGCCCTAGATTCTAACTGGTTGAGCTTAAGTAAGTTTATCATATATCTTGACCTTGTCCTTACTCCTTCCATCTGCCCATCTTATTAAAGGATAATACATTATATTGCTAACTTGGTTGAGGGCAGGACTCAGTATTGGAAGAAACTGGTTACTACAACCAATTGACTTACTGATTAATGTCTACATCAGTGCATGGACTTACAAAAATAGCCTAACATTTCTGGTATGTTTGATGGTCAAAATAAACATTTAAATAAAATACACTTTTGAACACACAAAAAGTTGTTTCATTGTTATCTAGTAACAATTATCAAAAGTAAGAGAGTTCAGTGGATATTGGTAAAGGAAATGAGGAAGTTGCTAGGTAATTATAACAGTAAGTGAGGACTTAGGTATTTTGGTTTCAAGAACTTCATGATTCCAAGTAGAGACCTAAGATGTGTAACGAGGATAATGAATTGCATTATTCACTCTCAATGGAAAATTCTAGAGACTGCTATCCATTAACAGAATTTATTTTCCCCCAACACTGATGATCCAGAAAACAAGCTCATATTACCAAGTGTGAAATTACAGCAAGTCTTACAGGCTGAGAACTGGAAAAGAGCCTTCCTATCATGGTGAATTATACAACCAGTGCTGGAGAGTAACTCTAAAATATAGCACCTTTCTACTTACCTTACAAAAGGTCAAAGAAGGAGATCTACAAGGTACATGCAAAGGTAGACAGGCAGAATAACATTTTATGTTAATTTTAAACAAACGGGGTACTTCTTCAGTCTTCTTTGCAAATAGGACATGTCAGCCAGCTTTCTAAGACATTGTAAATGGTCCCACTGGATTGCCTTAAATTTAAGCTTAGGCCCAAACTATGCTATAAACTACTTGATCGATACCATTCTGTATTTTGTTGATTAATATTTCTTATAGGGGATGATGGATGAAAATGAAGAGGAAGAGTAAACTTTCTTTACTCTTACTATAACCAATTGACCTAATAATTAATATCAATATCAGTCCACAAACTTAAAAAATAGCGCAACATTTTTGATAACCAAAGTACACACTTAAATAAAATACACTTTTGAACACAAAAATTTGTTTCATTGTTATCTAATAACAGTTATCCAAAGTAAAAGAGTTCAGATATTGGTAAAGAGAAAATGAAGAAGTTGCTATGCAATTGTAACAGTGAGTGGGGACTTAGGTATTTTGGTTACCGTATATGCTAAACACTGTACAAATATTATTTCGTTTCAGCCTAGCAACAGCCATGTCGTGTTTCTCTTTTATAGATAATGAAAACAAGGCTCTAAATAAAAACAAGACATCTTTACGAAATTACACAAAGTGTATGTGTTTGAACCTGGATTTGCTTCCAACTCTGCTTGACTCTGAAAATCATGCCCTTTCCTCTATGTGATATGTTCCTATGCTCTACCCAACTTATGGGTGAAAACTCCTCGGTCAAGCATATGTAATCAATGAATGAAGGACTCTTCTAAAGGCAGATACCAGCAGGTTTGGTGGTAGAGTTAGTCCTGCAAATGTGCTCAATGTCTTAAGCCACCTGACAGCCAGACTCCAAAGGAAAAGATTTAACTTTTCATTAAAACACCTATAATAGTCCAGGTGTGGTGGCTCATGCCTGTAATCTCAACACTTTGGGAGGCTAAAGTGGGTGAATCAAGAGATCAGGAGTTCAAGACCAGCCTGGCCAAGATGGTGAAACCCCATCTCTACTGAAAATACAAAAATTAGCCGGGCGTGGTGGTGGGTGCCTGTAATCCTAGCTAATCGGGAGGTTGAGGCAGAGAACTGCTTAAACCTGGGAGGCGGAGGTTTCAGTGAACTGAGATCATGCCACTGCACTCCAGCCTGGGCGACAGAGCGAGACTCCGTCTCAAAAACAACAACAACAAAAACCTACAATACATACTTCCATCTTCAACACGCGGCCCTCTTCCCCCTCCAGGCCACGAGGAACCATTCGTTGCTTTGTTCTTCTGGATCTAGCTGAATGATTTTTGACCCCAAAAGGTGTCTAGGTTGGTTTCATTCCTACTCCCTGAATCTCTAGAGAAAGTTCAAGTCTGTTTGCTTTGGGCTGATTTAGGCCAGAGTTGGGTGATGGCATGAGATGCACTTTGAAATGGAGACTCTTCTGCTTTAAACTTATTGAAGCCTTTGAGTGCCTGGCTGAGATGCTGAGTTCAGTTGAAGTGAATACTAGGGGGCAACAGAACTTTTCTTGCAGATGGAAACCAGTTGTCCTGTAGACCCACTTTCAAGTTTCTGGCTGTCTGTCCCACCATCATGCTGTTAGTGTCCATAATGTTCACTATCATCTTTCTAACTCCAGAAGCTCATGCAGAACACATTAGACCTAATCAAAAAGGAAATCTGGGTTACTCCACACAGGAGACATAAATTTTAGGCTCTGAATCTAAAACAAACAAACAAACAACAACAACAATAAAACACTAGATCAGAAAATATCCCTTGCTTTTTTTTTTTTTTTTTTGCATCTGCGAAATAAACAGATTGTCACCAAAAGAGGCATCCCTTCATTTCCTACAAAGGACCAACAATGCAATATGCACTGATTGATTGATTATTTCTCTTGTCAAGCAAACAATTCTGGGATGTAGAGGGGAAGAAATTGGAAAACGTAATTATCAATTACTGTGTGTTGCCATCAGAAGAGGAGGAAGTCTGTCCAGAGGAGAGGCTTGCGCCATGGAAGGAGGGAGGCTTTTAAGTGCTCTTAAGTTCCCCTGTTTCCTGCATTCGGAATTTGCTTGGGCTAAATGAACACAGATGACAATACAGAACCCATAGGGATATTTTTAAGTCCCTCAAATCTGCGGGATCTTTCACATCATCACCATTTTACTATTTCTGTATTTAATCATTCCGTAAGGATCGTACGCATAGTTCTACTCTTTTTTGGGCTGCCCTGAGGCAAAGACAAAAGCTCTCTTGGGCCATGGAGACACTACTGCCTTCTTCCCGTCTGCACTCTCCTGAAGTAATCAATGTTTATGGCTGCAGTTACAGTAAAAATAGCAAAAGTCAATATTTGTGCTCCGTATCTGTCAGATAATAAAGCTGGCTAAAGGCATGGCCACATGACATCTGCATGCAACACACGGGGGCTGGATCCACCCCCCCAACTCATACTTCCAGACAGTTTGTCTAAAGATGGTGTCATATTTGTACAGCTGACATTCTCAAATCTCCTATGTGTGTCCTCAGGGAAGCTCAGAATTTTTGTTTGATTTTTGATCCTGTTGATTCTGGCTTTTAGACTGGAAAAATGTTTAAAAGAGAGAAAGAAAGAAAATATAAAAGTAAGAAAATGAAACAAGACAGAGTAACCACTCAGAAAATCTATCTAACAGTCTTAAGTTAAATAGAAAAGTTCTTTCCATCCCAGCCACCCACTTCAATCTAACTAAGGTCCTTAGTGATAACTTAGAACTGACTCTGTAAATTTTCAACGATTGCTGTTTACACCTTGCTTAGATCCAAAAGGATAGTAAAAGACAAGAAAATTATGGAAAGATTACAATGAAAGCCCTTAAAACCAGGTGGGAAATTCGAGTTCCTTTGAAGGGTTGGATTTTAGTTAAAGACCTGGGATTCAGCTTCAGCTCTGTGACCTTGGGCAAGTATTTCACTGTAAATAGGCCCCAGATTTTTCATCTATACAGCTATATGTAATCGAGTCTAATGTATAGCATTGTTGTGAAGATCAAATGAGATAATGTGGGAAAAGAATTTTGTGCAACATTTGATAACGAATACCACTGATTGCTATCATCAAAGCAAAGTGATTTTTGAGTGAAGCAGCTTTCCTTACTCAACTACTCAGCCTGGTTAAATGGCTATTTCAAATCTCTGAAAAAGGTAAATGTGTTAGCTGGGCCTGGTGGTACCCACCTGTAGTCCCAACCACTCAGGAGGCTGAGGCAGGAGGATTGCTTGAGTCCAGGAGATCAAGGCTGCAGTCAGCCATTGGAATACACTGATAGCACTACTGTATTCCAGGTTGGGCAACAGAGTGAAACCCAGTCTCAATAAAAATGTTTAAAAAATTTTTTTAAACTGGAAATTTAAAACCCAAATTTTCAAACTCCCTTTGATGTTCCATTTATTTAATATTATTATTAACCTTCTGTAGCCAAATTCTTATGCATTTCCATCTTCTTTAATATATCCAAGTTAGAATGATTATCCTGGCAGGGCGTGGTGGCTCACGCCTACAATTCCAGCACTTTGGGAGGCCTAGGCAGGTGAATCACCTGAGGTCAGAAGCTCGAGACCAACCTGGTCAACATGGTGAAACCCTATCTCTACTAAAAATACAAAAAATTAGCTAGACATGGTGGCAGGTGCCTGTACTCCCAGCTACTCAGGATGCTGAGGCAGGAGAATTGCTTGAGTCTGGGAAGCAGAGGTTGCAGTGAGCCGAGATCGTGCCACTGCACTCCAGCTTGGGCAACAGAAGGAGATTCCATCTCAAAAAAATCAAAACAATCAAAACAAAAAACAGAATGATGGTCTTACTCTGGGGACATAATTGTCATTTATTTTTCTCCAATTTGATCCCAAATTTCCACTCAGGAACCCCACAGCATTTCACAATCTCTTTGAGCTGTCCTTCCCATGTAACGTCATTTCGTTCTTCCTCTACTGCAACTGATTGCATTCAGCAAGCTAGTTTTTCCTCTAAAAGTGACACACTGTGTAGTAGGCAGAATGATTTTAGGTGGCATGTGGATGAAATTCTGTAATTCTAAAAATCATTTATTTTAACACGTATTAGAGAAAATACAATAGCAGACCAAATCCATGATTTCCCAGCTACTATTCTTAAGGTTGAGGATAAAGCAATAGAAAGCTAAGCATTGGGCCATTTAAAAATGATTAAATAGGCCAGGCGCGGTGGCTCACACCTGTAATCTCAGCACTTCGGAAGGCCG
Organism: Colobus angolensis palliatus; assembly: GCF_000951035.1. Classification (NCBI taxonomy): domain Eukaryota; kingdom Metazoa; phylum Chordata; class Mammalia; order Primates; family Cercopithecidae; genus Colobus; species Colobus angolensis. The sequence continues at coordinate 2,509,794 of NW_012113697.1, forward strand.
AGGCAGGCAGATCACGAGGTCAGGAAATCGAGACCATCCTGGCTAACACAGTGAAACCCCGTCTCTACTAAAAATACAGAAAAATTAGATGGGTGCAGTGGCAGGTGTCTGTAGTCCCAGCTACGTGGGAGGCTGAGGCAGGAGAATGGTGTGAACCCGGGAGGTGGAGCTTGCAGTGAGCGGAGATCGCACCACTGCACTCTAGCCTGGGTGACAGAGTGAAACTCTGTCTCAAAATAAATAAATAAATAAATAAATAAATAAAAGATCAAATACAAGATTAATAAGGTGTTACATGCTTGCCCATATTTTCCAGTTTTTTACAGGTCCGTGGGGTCATATTACTGTGAGGCAGGAGAATTCTGGAGCTTGCATGCAACTTTCCTACTGTCTCTGACCTTGCCACATGACTAATAAGGCTGAATGTTCCAGATGATGCAGGTATTAGATGGCGGAGCCTCCATCAGTCTAGGTACCTGAATGACTGTGTAGAGCAAAACCCCCATCAACCCATCAATCCCTGACAGATGTGTAATATGAATGAGGTTGTGTTAATTCACTGTTTTGGGATTGTTAGTGAACTAGCATGGTGGTATGAGAAGAACCATTAAACTGGTCACAGCAGTGTTTAAGATGACAGTTTTCTTTATTGCTCCGAGTAGCATGACTTCAAGTCTTTGTCATTGTCTTAACAACTCTTCTGTAAGCATGTTCTAATTTGTCAATCGCTTTCTTAAAACACGATGTTCAGGTCAGGCGCGGTAGCTCGTGCCTGTAATCCCAGCACTTTGGGAGGCCGAGGCAGGCAGATTACCTGAGGTCAGGAGTTCAAGACCAGCCTGACCAACATGGTGAAACCCCGTCTCTACTAAAAAAAGAAAAAATTAGCTAGGGGTGGTGGCGGGCGCCTCCCAGCTACTCGAGAGGCTGAGGCAGAGAATTGCTTGAACCTGGGAGTTGGAGGTTGCAGTGAGCTGAGATGGCGCCACTGCAGTCCAGTCTGGGCGACAGACCGAGACACTGTCTAAAAAAAAAAAAGCCACTAGATACTGAGTAATAACTACATTTTCCTAGATACCGAGTATTAACTACGTTTTCTCTGAAAATTCATTCAAGTTTCATTCCAAGTACCGCTGTCATCTTTTCAATATACCGATGTGCTCCTTTCCAAGAAAGAGTTTTTGCTCAAGCAGAAGGTGGACGTGCTTGGCTCAGGTGGGGAAAACGATGCAAAGGATCCCTGAGTGAACATCACTGACCATGAACATAAGATCCTTCTCAAGATTTGCTTCCTTCTCAGATGAAGCATGTTGTGTGAAACAACTTACATGATGATTTTCCCAGCTGGTGGCAGTTTGGAAAGGAAAACGTTGTTCTGTATTTCTTTCTGAACCAAAAAAAATTTCAAGAGGCTCACTGTATTATTATAACAAATTTTAGCATTTTTTATTACGAATGTTTGCTGTGGAAATATTTGAAAATATAAATGGAAAAATAGAAGACGGTTTAAATAAACTAGGATATTCACTATTCAGAGGTATGGATATTTTGGTGTAGATCTTTCCACATGGAAACTTTTAAAATTACTAAAAAGTATTATATTTACTATTTGGCATTATACCATAATATCATATGATATTTTTCTCTCAATACATGTGAATAGTCCTCAAAGCATTACATAGTTTTCTAAGATACAATTTTAATAATGGTTTAGGGTGCTGTCATATAACTTATTTTAAAATATCTTAATATTGAACACAAGTAATTATTAAATTTTTTACTATTATGAAGATGGATCTGATGAATTTTATTATGGTGAATTTTTCACATCAACCCATGCATATTTCCTTAGAATAAGTTTGTAGTAGCAGAATTATTGAGTAAATTTCTAAGCTGTATGTGTACATTTTGAAGCTTTTGGTGCCTATTCTCAAATTATTCTCTGGAAGCTTTGTATCAATTTATATTTCTATCACCAGTGTAAGAGATTTTTCATTTAACGAAGGGCATTATTATAAAAACATTTTCTATCTTACAAGAAAATGACATCTCATATTTCTTATATTTGAATTGATTGTTACTTTGTCTTTTTTCTAGTAGAATATTTGTCTTTTTAAACTTTTTAAAGTCTATTATATATCTATTACATTATTTCATTTTTATTCTATGTGTTAAGAAAATATTAACATTGTCATTTTACAGATGTAAATATTTTCTCAGGGTTTTGTCATTTGAATATTAATTTTGCTTACTGTGCTTTGGAGGTTGAGCTAATTAGTTTTCTCACTGTAGTAAAATACATTTATATTTTTAATCATTGACTTTCATGTCATATTTAGCTTCCAGCTTTAATTCTCTTTCTCTCCAAAGTCTGACTAAAAAATTATATAAAAGGGGGATTTCTATCATGCTGATAACTGGAAAAGTATTGACTTTATATGTTAGAATTTTAAAATTATGTGATAGAAATATAAATGAATTTCTATAAGATATTCTACAAGCAGCTGGTCATGGTGGCTCGTGCATATAATCCCAGCACATTGGGAGGCCGAGGCAGGTGGATCATCTGAGGTTGGGAGTTTGAGACCAGCCTGGCCAACATGGAGAAACCCCGTCTCTACTAAAAATACAAAATTAGCAGGGCATGTTGACGCATGCCTGTAATCCCAGGTACTCGGGAGGCTGAGGCAGGAGAATTACTTGAACCCGGGAGGCGCCATTGAACTCCAGGCTGGGCAACAAGGTCGAGACTCCATCTCAAAATTAAAAAAAAAAAAAGAAAAAATATGCTACATCCAAGACCAAACTGAAGGAAGAGCTGACCAGCCAATGAATTCTACACAAATAATTGTAAGAAAACACAACACATTTAGGTTCAGTTATAAGTTTTTTAAATTTTCTTTTTTGTGTCTTCTACTTTTCAAATTTTCTATGTAATATGTGTTTATATGGTGGTACCAAAAGATCTGAAAATACAGGTCAACTTCAGGGTGTGCACACTGTGGTTATTTAATGTATCTGTGTGAGCAGCGGATATATCTTTCTACAACAGAAGATGTTGAGTGTGAGCAACTCTATGTCTATCTATGGCTTTACTCGGGACACAACAGTGATTCTTAACCAAGGATGATTCTGTTTCCTGTTCCCCACCCTGCAGGGACATTTGGCAATGTCTGGAGACATTTCTGATGGTCACAGCTAGGGAGGGTGCTCCTACTATCTAGTGGATGAGGGCCAGGGATGCTGCTAAACATCTTGCAAGGCACAGGGCAGCTCCCACAGCAAAGGATTCTCTTGTCTGAAATATTAACAGTGCCAAGATTGAAAAACGCTGGTGCACAGACTTTGAGATGAATGATTTTCAAATTGCCTGAGGTGTGGGCAACCCAGGAAGTACACAAGGCAATCTATTGAGGTGAAAGAAAAAAATGTTACTTTTCCATTTGTATTAACTTTTATCCCAAAATGTTGTATTAATTTTTATTCATACTTAAAGTGTAGGTTGATGCATTTCTCTTTACACGGGCTGAGTGCCCCTCCAGTCACATGTCACGCTTAGCCTGAAGTGTCCTGAGGGATGAGAGAGAAAATCACTGCATGGATGGGGACACAATGGCACCCATTTGTTTGCCTGCCTCCCAGCACATTGTGACATCCTGCAGTTTCCAAGGGTCAGGTCAAGTGCATTTATGGATGACATTATCCATTTCAATTCAGCTACCTTTCAAAACATCACCTAACTTTAAAAGACAAATCAAGCCGGGTGCGGTGGCTCATGTCTGTAATCCCAGCACTTTGGGAGGCTGAGGTGGGTGGATCACCTGAGATCAGGAGTTTGAGACCAGCCTGGCCAACATGGTGAAACTCCATCTCTACTAAAGATACAAAAAATTAGCCACGCATGGTGACACACACCTGTAATCCCAGCTACTTGGGAGGCTGATGTAGGAGAATCACTTGAACCTGGGAGGTGGAAGTTGTAGTGAGCCGAGATTGCGCCATCAAACTCCAGCCTGGGTGACAGGGCGAGACTCTGTCTCAAAAAAAAAAAAAAAAAAAAAAAGACAAATCAGATAGACTGAAGATAGTGTCTGTAATGCAAACACAAGCAAAGGGGAGATAATGGCAGAGCTGACATCTAAGAAAGAAAAATTATATTTCAGAAGAAAAGTATAGTACACCTGTTATTACATTCTAGCCCTGACCATTGTTTTTGAGTTTTTATTAGTATCCTACAATTTGGGTGGAATCTTGATACAACTCTCTACAGAAAAACTGGGTTTTAATTTTCTTCACAAGGTTTTTAGATGGCTTCCTAATGGAATCGGTTCTGGTATGCAAACACTTTTTGTAATTGTAATTTGTAAGTGCATTACTAATGTTATGTATCTCTCATTTTACTTCTTCCAAGAAAACTAAAATCATGGAATTCCAAAGATCAGAAGGGACTCAATAAACGAAGCAGTTATGAAAATCAATGACTTGGTTGAGGTCTCACTTATGCCAATGTAGGATGCTAACTTGGCTTTGGGGCACTCTTAAAGATTTTTCAGGACCACCTGGGAATGAATCTTCCCTGTAAAGAGGGACACCTTGACGCTCATATTTTTGTTGCCAGTGCTTTCAAAAAGAAAGACTTTGTATCAAAAGGGGAAAATGAGAAAGAAGAAAAATCAATATTTTCATCTGAGTAACGTGAGCCCCTTTGGGTCAGATAGGCATTGGAATGAAATAGCAGTCACGCCTCATTCCCTCTTGACCTAAATAATGATCTCTTGAACGCACCTACTATGTGGGCTCCAAACTAACTGATACCAAATAGCCATAAAACACATATGCTGGACACTATAACTCATACCCTACAGTTCAACAATGTACAGCCAATTACTAACCAATGTTATCTGTAAACAAACAAGGATTCCTGTTAAACAACTTTGTATTGGCCCATTCCTTGTTCCCTTTGTCTTTAAAAACCTGCCTGTAACACAGCTTGATGAAGCACTCCCCAAGGCAATTTGGAATTATGTCCCTAGCAGCTCACTTTATCCCTAGTCCTCACTTTGGCTCAAGTAAACTCTTTAAATAATACTTTTTGCTTTAGTCTCTTTCTTTTAGGGGGACACATGTATCTCCGAGAAAGCTCTTTGAGACGTATACTATGAGAAGAATTGACAATCTAATCTAATCTATACCGGAGAAGGGGATGGGGACTCTGCATGGGACAGCCAGCAAAGAGTAGCTATCTCCTCTCCCAGGCCCCATTCCATAGGGGTGGGGGAGATGTAATCTGAGTAAACCCAAGGGGCCATACTTAATTTGGATAAGACCAAGGAGAAATGTATGCCCAGGATGTTGTCAAAAACAATACAGCAATCAGCTGGCTGTCACTGGTAGCTAACAGCTCAAGGTTAACACCAATGGCAGCCAAAAAGCCAGAAGTTTAATGGGGAGTGCAAGGTAAGAGATGGTCAAAGATGACCCTGCTAAATTCACAGCCTTGTCTAGTGGTCTGGGGAAGACCATGACCGTACCCAGGGCTATGCCATCTCAGTAGCAATGAGAAAGAGAACTTCTGAGCTACTAGCCCTGAAAATGACTTCACAACATTATGGCAGTAGGAGAAATCTGACATGGCTGATTCCATCTTGCTTCTGACCTTCAAGCTGCCCTTGGTCATTTGTGGGCATAGGCCAAGCTAACTTTGACAGGAATTTAGTTTATAGTTTAACCTTAAAGCAAAGATGATAATAGCCCTCCCCAAAACTAAACTGTCTTTGTAAAACTAATAAAAGTCCACAAGGCTAGGGTTACGAGAGGGGCCTGAATTCTGCTAAGATGCAGGCATTAACAATAACCAGCCATTGTTCTGGCAGCCACAAGATTTGTAAACTCCGCAGTTACTATTGTAGGTAACATCACTATTGTAGAACCTAAGACTGGCCTTTTGAGGTGTCTTTTCAGACTTTTGAATTATTACAACCAGCTCGTTCCACCCAGAATGATGACTCCTGACTCAAAAAGTCCTGTGGTTCCCACACGGAGGTGGACTTAGTGCATGGGGACTGTTTTCCACACCCTCTATGGTTTTATCCCAAACCAAATCCTATGGTTTGATCCCAAAACAATCAGCATTCCCCATTACGAAGCCCCTTACCTACCAAACTATGATTGAAAAATCCTAATCCATGAGTCTTTCAGAAGACTGATTTGACTGATAACTCCATCTCTGGAGTGGCCAGCCTTGAGTCAATTAAACTCCTTTACTGAAATACCTCAATGAGGTATTTACTTTACCACAATACCTGCAGTACCTCAGTGCAATACTTCGTTGGTCTTAATGAACCGGCTTTGCCTGTGCAACAGGTTGGAAGAACTCATCAGGCAATTACAATCCCTAGCTACATGCAAAGCAAACTTATAAATTCTCTGAACCGTGGATGTAGTCTCCAAGCTACATACTGATCCAACAGCAAAAGATGAAAATCTGATTATCCTGGAAGTGTCTTAGTCAGCTCTGGCTGCCATTAAGAAAATGTCATAGACTAGGTGGCTTAAACAACAAAAAATAATTTTTTCGCTGTTCTGGAGGCTAAGAATAATGATCAGAGCACCAGCAAAGTTGGGTTCTGGTGAGGGCTCTCTTCCTGGCTTGCAGATGGCCACCTTCTCACTCTGTTCTCACATGGTCTTTTTTCAGTGTGTGCAGATGGAAAGGGTGGAGGGGGAGAGTTGGCTCCATGTGCACACACTGATGGGATAAAGCACTAATCCTATTATCAGGGTCCCATCCTTAGGATTTCATCTAACCCTGGTTATCTACCAAAGGCCCCATCTCCAAATACCATCACACTGGGAATTAGGACTTCAATGTATGAATTTGGAGGGAGACACACAAACATTCAGTCCATAAAAAGGGCCTCAAATACCACCTCTGACCAAACAGTAGTGGAACACTAAGCAATACTGACCCAGTAGCCAGTCGTAGGAAGCTCCACTAATCTATAGACAGAGAAAATGGACTGCTGTTAGCTTGGGCTGGCAGGGTGGAGGGAATGAGGAGTGGCTGTGAGTCAGGAAGTTTCTTCATGGAGTGATGAAAATCCTAAATGTTCAAAAGTTGGATTATGCTGATAGTTGCACAACTCGGAAAATATACTAAATATTCTAAAAACCATTGAATTGTGTACATTATGTGGGTATATTTTATGATATGTAAGTTATAACTCAAAAAGTTGATTTTTAGAAAATCATAGGGGATAATTATAGCCCCAGAGTCCCTCCTGAATAACAATTCAATTAGTCATTAATGGTATCACTAGAGAGTAAGCTTTCTGAATTTCAACCAAGGCTTAGTATGAATTTCTACAAGCTTTAATATGAACTTTAGTAATTGAATTTGGCAATGAAAAGTTTAATGTTTTGAAAAGTAAAATACTGAAATTAAAATTATGGATGCCTGCACTGAAATATAGGAACCTGAGTTTAAAGTTTAGGGGAGTCAAATCACAATATTGTAGAAATGTAGCTTAAAGCTCCTAATGAGAGAATCATATAATTATGAACACAAAATTCATCAGATATATGAAAGAGAAACTGGCAGTGCCTGGAAATCATCTGCTGAAAGCAGAAAATAAATAATTTTACTAATTTACCTTGACAATTAAAACAACAAAACTAATCTCAAAACATTATGATAGAATTTAAACTACAAGAGAGAAGAGATTGACTTTGCTCACCCATCTCTAATTTCATGGATGAGGCTCCTATAATAAAAGACAGATTAATAGGAGACCACTATACAAACTTATTTAATATGGGTTTTACATGACAAGGGAGTCTTCATGAGAAAATGAAGACCCAAATAAATAAGGAAACCTGTGTATGTTTATATCTTGGTTTGATGAAGAGTGAACAGTTGTGGGGAAGTATAATTGGATAAAGGAAGTATGACCTAATGATACTAAACCGGGGTGAACTTAACAAAGTCAATCTGTCCAAATTCTTCTTGGCATTTCTTTGTCTTTAGCACCTTTCCTCTGCGGTAGAGAGGGCAGCTCTCAAGTGAAGATTTTATGACCTATTTCAGGGGAAGATCAGAAAATTATTTCTAGGTTTTACGACCTGTTTCAAGGGAAAAGGTGGGAGAAGGTAAGAGTGACCTTCCAATTTCTCCTATTTTTTCAATTGCCAAAGTACCATATTTTGGGGTAGGTAGCATGTCCTGAACACCATCTAAAGGTAGTGTACAACACTGAAGTAACAAAGGCCATGTGTGGTATTGACATAAGGATAGACCTAGAGATTAATGGAATATAATTGAGAGTCCAGAAATTATATATAGATAGATAGATGGCCGATATATAAATATATATGGACAATAAGCACGTGAGCAGATGCTTAACTTTGCTATTCATTAGGGAAATGCATATCAAAACCAGGAATTGCAACTTTTACATATTACTAGTGGGAATATAAAATGGTGTAGCCCCTTTGGAAAAAGTTTGGTAATTCCTCAGCAAGTTAACTATAGAGTTACCATATGACATTACAATTCCAATCCTGGGTATACACCCAAAAGAACTGAAAGCACATGTCCACACAAAAACCTATACCGTAAATTTGTTCAGAGAAGCATTACTCATAACAGCCAACATGTGGAGATAACCCAACTTCCCATCAACTGACCAGTGGAGAAACAAAATGTGGCATATCCAGTACTGATATACGTTACAGCATGGATGAACCTGTAAACCACAAATAAAAATCTAAGCCCCCCAGCCATCTTGATGGACTCTTCCTCTTGGCCAAGGGCATTCTAAAGTTAGCCTAAAAAGCTAGTTTAGGCCATGATAGGAAGGGGGAGTCAGACATGCCTCATTACCATTAACATCAACAGAGATCTTAAGACTGATAGAACAGGCTGGGTATGGTGGCTCACATCTGTAATCCCAACACTCTGGGAGGCCGAGGCGGGTGGTTCACCTGTGGTCAGGAGTTCAAGATCAGTCTGGTCAACATGGTGAAACCCCATCTCTACTAAAAATACAAAAATTAGCCAGGAAGGTGGCAAATGCCTGTAATCTCAGTTACTTGGGAGGCTAAGACAGGAAAACTGCTGCAACCTGAGAGGCGGAGACTGCAGTGAGCCAAGATTGTGTCACTGCACTGCAGCCTGGGTGACAGACTGAGACTCCACACCCCAGACACACACCAAAAAAAAGGCTGATAGAACAGACTCTTTAAGTATGATAAGAAACACAATCTATTCTCTCTGAAGCTTGTTATCTGGAGTCTTCATCTGCATGATAATACCCTGGTCTCCACAACCCCTTACCTTACGGAGACATTCCTTTCTATTGATTCCAGGTCTTTAGATAGTAACTCAACCAATTGCCAATCAGAAAATCTTTGAATCTGCCTATAACCTGGAAGTCCCAACTTCCAATTGTCCGACATTTCCAGGTGGAACCAATGTACATCTTTCATGTATTAATTGATGTCTACGTCTGCCTCAAATATATAAAACCAATTACTGTGGGCACATGTTCTCAGGGCCTCCTGAGGCTGTGTCACAGGCATGACCTTAACCTCGGCAAAATAAACTTCTAAATTGATTGAGACTTCTCTCAGATACGTTTTGGTTTACAAACCTTTTTGAAGCTTTTGACATTGTTAACTGAAAGCAACCAGATATAAAACATATTGTAGGACCCCATTTATATAATGTTTCCATATAGGTGGTATTATTACTTAGATACAGTAATAACAACACATCAGGTGACTGCCATTGAAAAGATGGTTTGTTAGTCACAGTTCCCAAGAGGAGGAAGCCTGCCACACCACAGGGGGCCACATGAGAAGGCACCTGGGTTGCTCGGGCAGCAGAAGGAAGGGGAAAATGTGGGCAAGGACTTTATTATGGTTTCTATGGGAAGAAACAGGCAAGGCAAGCAGGCTTGAGATTGTCTAATGGGAAGAATTTTATCAGCCTCTGGAGTACAAGGGCTGACACTAACTGCCTGGTACATAGTCTGGGATGGTTAGCACAAGGGATACCGTGAGATCCCCATAGAGAAGGTGGCTGGGGGCATAGGCTGTGGGTTGGTTGATCCACATTTGAAAAACGGGTGAACTGCTTACTATCTTTAGGAACTGGGTAACTAACACCAGAAGGAGCAGTCCCTCAAGGATTAGCAAGACCCCAGATGTTAAAACCTCAGAATACAGAAAATAAACCATGTGGTTGATACAGGCACATATGAAATATCCAGTGTAGGCAAGTCCATGGAGACAGAAGATAACCTCATGGTTATCAGGACCTGGGGGTAAAGTAAATGGATGCTGACTGCACACGGATGTAGGGTTTCTTTTTAGGACAATGAAAATATCCTGGAATCAGCTAGCAATCGTGGTTGCACAACTTTGTGAATATACTTTAAAAACCTGAATTGCTCACTTCAACAGGGTGAATTTTGTGATATGTAAATTATATCTCAAACAAAAAAAAAGGAAAAAGTTATGTTAGTCATGGGAAAAACTATTCTGTGAAAAAAAAATACTCTTTCATTCAGAAGAACTGGTTTTAGCAGAATACGTTTTGGACAAAATTGTTTTTAAAATTTTCCTACAGTCAAAGAAAGGAATATTAGGCAAAGTCAGTTTCTTTAGGAAGGCAGATTTTTCTTTAACCTTCATTGAAGGTATAAGGTGTTTAAACTATTGCTTTAAGCCAAAACTCTAAAAGTATATATCATGTCATAGAGTATAATGGATATGCATTCTCCCCAATTTCTGACAAAAGACTCCACATACTGAGGTAGGGCTAACCGTACCCCTGTTTCACATGGTGACTGAGTCCCCACGGTGACTGAGTCCTGACCATTCAAAGTGTCACACTACCTTAGACACAAAGATTGGCTTGAACATTCAGACCAAATTATCACTAAATTAAACCTTACTCTGGCCCAAGTTGAGACTCCTACATGAAGAAAAGGAGGGTATTTCTTTCAAGTAGAATTGAATATGAGCCTAAAACTCCTAGAATCCCACTATAGAGAGTGAGGCCAATCTGGTACTATGATGTAGAGACAGACTGGGTCACGGTGGCTTTGCTATGCACCTGGGATAAGCCAGGCCTAAAGTCCATACCCAGATTTTTCTGTTGTGAAAGATAATCGTTTTGTTTGTCTGTTTTGTTCTTTTGCTTAAGCTAGTTTTAATTAGGTTTCCTGCCATTTGCAATCAAATAAGTCCTCAAGGACACCCAGAAAATATTTTCAGAAAAAAAATTCAAATTAAGAAACAAGCTAGTGTTTACACATTGCTTTATGGGTTTTATTTTATCTGATCTTATTTACTCAGGTGTTATTAGTTACATTTTACATATAAAATTTGGTATCTGATCAATTTTTTTTAGACTAAGGATGGGAAGAGTAATACAAATTACTCAACAACCATGTAGCTAGTCTGCGAGCAGAAAAAAAAGACAAACACCCAAGTCTTCTTGCTCTAGTTATGAACTGAGTCATCTCTTTGATAAGCTAAAACAATCATCTGTCTTATTTTCAAAACCACTGAACAATTTCCACCAAAGGCATACAGACCCTGGCTTTGCTTTCAATAGAAAAAATATCTTTGCACAAACACGAATGTAATAGCTCTTGGTGTCTTGAAATTGTTTCTGAATGTCAAATATTTCTCTCTGTGTAGACTGCCAGGCATTTATCTTACTATGATCATCTGCTTTTTCTCTTTTGGAAAGATATTTGAAGGGGGAAAAGAAAGAGAAATATGTATCTTTCTAGCCATAGCAGACTAGGCCTAGGTGTTTGTTAGCAGTCCTCACTGTGGGATTGACAACCCCAGCTGTTGATAGGCCACTGAGAGACAGGAGAGAGAGAATGCAATTCATCAGGTCACTGGGCAAATGGGCTTGTCTTAATGTTACCATTTTCCTTATGGCCATAATAACCCCCTGCATAGCACACCTGGAATAATTTAACTACATTTGACCGAGCAGTTGAGAAATTGTTTGGGAAGTATGTGCTCGCTCTTCTTCTGCCAGGAGCTGGTGGATTCAACAGTGGGCCAGCCAAAGCATGCTCTCCAAAGCTTGTGATGTGCTGACCTATTACTGAAAGGGGCTCACCTTTATCCCCATATTGGTCTTTCCTATCTCTGACTGTGCCAGCCCCACTCCCAGTTCTGCACAGCAGCAGACACAAAGGTCACAGGCTGGCTGCAAAGAGGTCTGTGTTGTTTTAGTTTTCCATGGAATTAATTGCCATCATTTCAAATGTATGAGTTCACATGAAAAAGGTTTTTTCTGACTTCTCTTGGAAGAGCAGAATATTTACTCCTACAGGGCTTCCATTTTCACACGACAATAGTTAGTTGCAGTTGGATGGGAAATCTCCCATTTAGGAAGGAGGCATTGCCTTTAGTTTACCGCGGCCTCCAGTACACCTGACACTCTCATTTCATTCATTTAGGTAACCTGCTTGGACTCTGGAGCTATTTGAGTTTGCAACCTCTGCATGAGGAAGTGAAAAAGAACTGGAAAAATTTCTCTTAGACCTAAGATTACTGATCAGGCTCATATTGTGACCAACCATTTGCCTTTGTTAGGTTTTGGAACTACTAACTGCTCATCCAGATAGGATTGTTTTAACTTCAATCTCTCTGTATATATTTTTGTAATTCAATTTTTCTTTTGGACTCAGTGAGAAATATTCAACTTCCAGTTTAAGAAGCTCACATCAGAAAAGGATGTTTGAAGTACTAATCAGTCATAAAGTGATTCTTTATCTCAGACTCACAAATGGAGAATGCTTCTTGCTGTCTCCAGCCATGTGTTAATGGTTTCTCTGAGGTCACCTGTACAGATAGATCTTTTGAATTTCACTTGGAACACATGTGGTTTTAAGCTAGATGTTAATTGGAAACATTTATAGTGTCAAACATTTGATTAATGCTCTGGGTTTTAATTGAAAGGAGTAAGCATTTCTTAAATCAACTCAGCACAGTAATATGATTTTTTAAAAAGATTCCTAGACTAGGTTAAAATTTATTTGAAAACTGAATAATATTTCAAAAGCAATCCTCATCATGTAATGGTGGTTTGCCATCATTCATTTTAAGCAAATATTTTGGGGACAATTACTTGCCAATTGGTAATTAGAAAAAAAAATAGTTGCCAATAAATGCAATACTGCTTGTGGTTGATGGCCAGTAATAGTTCAGAAACATGGTGATTGTGATTTCACTCTACTGTAGAGTTTTTGGTATAAGACAAAACTTCCTACATGTTTAACCCTTTAAATAACATAGCATAAGAAGGAAAAGCCCCTTGTCTCTAGAATAAGAGTTGCTCTCTGTGGCTGGGACCCTCTAAACTAAAAGAACTAGGACATAGTGTAGGGATCAAGCATAAGGTAATATTCAAGAAGTCCAAAGTGGAATCCAGTTTTTTTTTAATGTGCAAGAAGTCCAAAGTGGGACACAGTTACATTCAGAAGAAGGAACATTTTGACTGCAATTTTTGCTCATAAAGCACACAAATTAGGTCTCCAGATGGTGCCCTGTAGACATAATTAAGCATTGCAATAAATCACATGGCAATGACATGGCAATTATTCTTGGGCCCCCACGCCTCCCTTGTCAGGTGCTTGGGGAGGTGCACCCAGACATTCTTTCAGGTGTTCTGAAACAATGATGTACCGTCTATTAGGGGCCCAAAGGGGGATGCTGCCATTAACTTTTAACTGTCAGCCAGGACAGATAATAGGTGCAAGATGTACTCTGGTGCTAAGATATTACTTCTCACTGTTGTAGTACCCTTAGTATTGTAAAAGAGAAAACAAATAGTGGGGAGAAAAGTGTTGCAAGGCCATGTTTACTTGACTGTTCTGGTTTGAAATATAAAATAGTTTAATATGCCAATTAGTTATTTGATTTCCGCACCACCAAACCGCTTGCTTTACATTTGTTTCCCACCAAATTAACTACCAAATCGGGTTTTTTGGGAACATGTATTCTTTGTCCATTTGTTCCTTCAACATGTGCGTATTTCGGTGTTCTTCAAACTTTAGTAATGTGTAAGTGTCTTTAAAGCCCCAAGGATATATATCCGCAGATCCACCCCCCACAACCAGGATATGTGGACATTTGCTTGAGAAACACTGACTTAAGAACTGAAAATCTGATCCTTAGGAAAATGTCCTATAATGCAAAATATTCAATGCGAAATAAAAGTAAATTGTATTTTTATACTGGGCAAAATACTTCCATAGAATTAAAAAACATAAAATTTTGAAATTCTCTTTAGTTTGAGAAATTAATAATATATGTATATTTTTTAATTTTTATTATATTTTTTCTTTTTTGGTATAGATGGGATCTTGCTATGTTGCCCCAGCTGGTCTCAGACTTGTGGCCTGAAGTGATTCTCCCACCTCAGCCTCCTTAAGTGCTAGGACTACAGGCATGAGCCACCATGCCCAGCCTGATGTATTTTAAACACCTACCGTATATCAGGCACTGTAACAGGCCTTGGGCCTACAAAGCTCATTAGGGATTTCCCTCTCTGTCAAAAAGAGACAGAGTGGAGAGCAACAGATCATCTGTGTTCTCATGCAGCCTATGTATGATTCTGAATTTCTGGGTGACCTGAGTGAAATTTTGTCACTTCCCACTCTGTCGCAGGCTATTGAAACAGAACTGAAAGAACCTCTAAACATTGAAAAGGATATGTTTTAGTTACAGCAAATGAGGATCTTCTCTTTTCAGTGTTCACTAGGTCCTTGTATTTATTTCCCATGGCTGCTGTTCCAAATTACCACAAACTTGGTAACTTAAAACAACACACACTTATCTTATAGTTCAGGAGGTCGGAAGCTTGAAATCAGTTTCTCTGAGCCAAAGTCAAGGTGTCAGCTGGGCTGGTTCCTTCCAGAGGTTGCCCACATTCCTTGGCTCATGACCCCTACCTCACATCACTCAACTCCTGACTCCATCACTTTACCTCTTACCTCCCTCTGATCTCTCTCATTTCTTTTATAAGAACCCCTGTAATTCATCAGGTTCACTAGGATAATGCAAGATAATCTTTTCATTTCAAGATTCTTGAGTTAATCACATCTGCAAACTCCCTTTTGCCACATAAGGTGACATTCGCAGCTTCAGGGGATTAGGATGCAAACACCTCTGGGGCCATTATTCAACCCACTACTGTCCCTTAGGTCCCAAATCTCGTTCTGCAGTCCTGACCCCATGCCTTCAACCATATATCTCAACTTAACTTTGACATTACTTCATTGTGAACAAGTTTCAGCACGAGTCAATTCCTTCTCCCTGTAAAATCTGTTCCACAAAATTAATTTTCTTTGTCTTGTAACAGCACTGTCATTGTACCTTTTATACAATTTTAAAACCTGAGTGTTGTTCCAACAATCTGTATCCTTTCTTTATCCCCCATATGCTCTCTGCCTCCTAAGAACCAACATTCTGCCTTTGCAATGCCTCCTAATCTAACCCTTTGTGCATCTCAGCTGCTACCAAATTCTGCCTCACAATAGTCACATGTCCGGTTGAGAACTGCATAAGATTCCTAGCTAAATGTCTATACTTTTCAACAAGATTTCTTTTTTTTTTTTTTTTTGAGATGGAGTCTCACTCTGTTGCCCAGGCTGAAGTACAGCAGTCCAATCTCGGCTCACTGCAACCTCCACCTCCCAGGTTCAAGTGATTCTCCTGCCTCAGCCTCCCAAGTATCTGGGACTACACATGACTGCCACCACACCAGGCTCATTTTTGTATTTTTAGTAGAGACGGGGTTTCACCATGTTGGGCAGGCTGGTCTCAAACTCCTAATCTCAGGTGATCCTCCTGCCTGGGCCTCCCAAAGTGCTGAGATTACAGGCACGAGCCACCATGCCCACCAGTTTGCTCTTGATTCAACTCAAGAGAGTGCCTGGAATAGAAAAAAATGATAAGGTCAAAAATTTTTTGGCATGAAAATTGGTGGCATCTGTATGCAACAAAGCCTAAATCACATCTTTCTAAATGCTTAATTACTGGATCCATATTTTTTTCTTCAAAAATGCATTTTGTACATCAAGCAGAAGCTATAATAGATACTGTTCTCAACTTTAGAGCTTCTCTACACTGGCCCATTGCTACTGTCCACTGTGACTGGGACCCCGCCTTCTCCTGTGCTAATATCCAGTGTGTGGCTCCCATGAGGGTGGGGTCTTCACACCTTCCTCACCTTTCATTCACTGACAAACAGAGCACCCAGATATACCTCCAAACTCCTTTCAGCAGGTAGTTTTATCTCCATAACTGAAAGCACAGTCTAAAATAAATCTTCTCTATCGAGTTTTGCTATTTATTTATTTATTTATTATTTATTTAGTGGAGTCTCGCTCTATCACCAGGCTGGAGTCCATTGTTGTGATCTCAGCTCACTACAATCTCCACCTCCTAGGTTCAAGCCATTCTCCTGCCTCAGTCTTCCAAGTAGCTGGGGCTACAGGTGCCCACCACCACGCCCAGCTAATTTTTTGTGTTTTAGTGGAGACAGGGTTTCACCCTGTTGGTCAGGATGGTCTCCATCTCCTGACCTTGTGATCCTCCTGCCTCTGCCTCCCAGAGTATTGGGATTACAGGCATGAGCCACCGCACCTGGTCGCTTTGTTCTTAATTGAGCTAAGATGCTACCTGCTTGAAACCCCTTACGACCCAATCCCATAGAACCATCAGAATTAGATATGCAAGAGTCAAAGCATGTGATTTCTTAGTTGAATGGTATGTCTCTTTTCCTAAGGTCAGAAATTCTTTGAGGACAGGGACTATGATAACACATGGTAGATACTATTAAATACAAAATAAAGCTAAGCAGAAGCATTTGCATTCATTCAAAGTTAAAACCTACGTTTTGTAAGGAAGCTGATCTCAAAACTTGACTAAATTTTTACCAGCCATAAGCAAACCACTTCTTTGTAGGTAATGAACACTAAAACGTCCATTCACGGAGATAATGGTTTTTCTGGAGTTTGTTAAAACTTAGCTTATTTTTGATCTCCTAATCCAGCTGTAGTTTCACAGAAATAGTGTAAATCTTTGACCACAAATTTTATGTCTCTCGGTTTTAATTCAGAATCTCAGCTGTCATATCACAGGAATCGTGTATAGTGCGAATAAGGAATTTCTACCCCATGCTTACATACAGAAAGAAAACTAGGCATCGGCTTAAACATTTACTACCTAAAGATATGCTTTGAATTCTTACTTAGTCCTCAGGAACTCCTCAGAAATTTGTACTCGATTTGAATTCCCATTGAACCACCTGTAAATGTTAACTTTGAAAATGCACCTTCAAAGACATCTTATGATAGATTTCTGCTCTAAGACTCTGTAAACTACCGTGCATTTGTGTGTCAGGAAGAGGCAGCACATCTAACTTCATGCTTCATCAGTTTGGGGTATTAGGTCTTCTTTCTAGTTGACTGAAGTGTTACAGCAATAGGATTTACAGAGGTTTAGAGTTATTTTTCCTTCCAAAGTCTCTTTTATTAACCTCCTTAATATCTTCTTAAAGTTTTATTAAACTTCCATTGAGATGAAATGTAAAAAGTTCTTTATACTGAAAAATAAGAATAATATTTTTAATAACTGTACCCAGTGTGTTCCCTTTCCTTTGTCAGAAGCTTGTGTCTCTTCTTGTGTCATATCATTCCACTGAGGCAGGAAGCTAATCCATGAGGTGTAGAGTCCCTAGAAAGAAGAAAGTATGTGATAGAGGAAGTCCAATTTGACAGCAAGTAGGAGACTGGCTGCTTCCAGCCTAGAAAAGTATGGGGAAGAAGAAGAGTGACTGAGGTAGAAGAAGAAGATCAGGTATAAATCCTCTCCTCCACATGTGTGGGCCGATTCACAAAAAAAGGAGGTTGTGGAGATCATCAGTGGTGCAGCATTGATGGATGGAGAGAATTAGACAAACAAGCTTGAGCTAACACTGTTGAATGTGGCTCATGTCCTAAATATGGTGTGCAAGAGAGTCAGAAATTTCTATACCACAAAAGATGAAATGTTAAGGTGCCAAAAGGGTCAGGGGATTCACGTCCACTTGGATTTAAAATGGACACACAGACTGTTGAGAATTAGTTACCAGAGGTAAAAGAACCAAGATCATAGACTACAGCTCTGGGTACCTACAAAGCGCCCTCAGTGGGATCAAACTCCACCCCCAGCCCAGCCCAGCCCAGCCAGCTGTGAGGTCAGCACATGACTCTGAGGTCCCTCCCATTGCCATGAGGTCACCTAAGGGCCCTCATATGAATGGACAGGCATGGGTGATTTGGGTCAATGATACTCTCATAAATTGAACATTTTGCCAAAAGGTCTAATAAGTATAAAAGGACTGTTTAAAACCCCAAACACTGAAATATTAATTGGAAAATTTAGATAGCACTCCCTGCCGCTAGTCAACACACAGCAGGATAAGGGCATATAAGAAAGGTTATATCAATTACAGAAAACAAAAAAGCTATACTATTTTTTTGTACATTGGAGTAGTAGAGTTTTTAATTTTTCTACCTCTCTACCTACATGTAAACTTCTCTTTATGGAGTTATCCATACCCAACATCAAAATGGTGTACATTACATATACATATTTGGTAAATATTTGCTAAATGACTCAGTCACTCCATCACTCCATCACTGATTCAGTGGTATGGAGTTATAGAAGGCAATAAAAACCAACACCTCATACCCCTCCCTTTTTTTCTCATCAGAAGCGGAAGCATTTTAATGAGGGATTAGGTAGTTGGACATGATACTGGTAACTTTCTCTATGGAATGTCACAAATACTTTATCCTTATTATTTGTGATTGACCCTGTAATTTGTTTGGGCTCCTATAACAAAATACCATAGACTGGGTAACTTATAAAAACAAGAAATTTATCTCTCGCAGTTCTGGAGTCTGGAAGTCCAAGACGGAGGTGCTGGCAGATTCAGTGTCTAGTGAGAGCCTGTTTCCTGGTTCATGAAGAGCTCTCTTCTCATTGTACCTTCTCATGGTGGACGGGGAAAGGAGCTCTCCGGGGTCTCTCTTATAAGGGCACTAATTCCATTCATAAGGGCTCCGCCCTCGTGGTCTAATCACCTCCCAAAATCTCTACCTTCAAAACACCACCATCTTGGTGATTAGGTTTTAATACATAAATTAGGGGTGGGGGAGGTGAAAACATTCTGTTGATAGCAGCTGCCTTCAAGTTCTCAGAGTCAATGAAGTATGCAAGATGGACACCTGTAACTCCAAAGTCAAATATGAAGGGTAGATGTGATTTACAGTAACTGTTTTACTAGGGACAGTCTCACCTGAGGACAAAAAGGTGCACATACCAGAGCGATGGGAACAGATCTTACAAGGGACCGTAAATACCTAAGGGAGTTGCTGGGGATGACTTTCTTGTCAAGTAGGCATGCAGGAGCTGCTGCTCATAAATGTAGAGTTCAAAGAAATGAGTCAAAACAGCATATAGAATTCTCCAATTCAAGAACTGTGAGCTCATTCACAGGATTCAGTAAAAAGGCACTGTCTTCACTCTCTCCTCCCAACCACAACTGAAGGGGAAGAAGGAGGACAGAAAACAGGGAGGGAAGGAGGCGCTGCGTCAGAGACGACCACCCAGCCCATCCCTTCTGCTCCCAAAGCCACCATAACCACAGACCTAGCCCACCCAGGCAGAAGGGAAAGACAGAGGTTATTAGGAATTAGATGGAAGGTTTTAAATAAACAGGACTGACTCTTAAGAACCCAAATGAGACACTTCAGAACACCAAGAGACCGAAAAGTCAGAGAATTAAGCTGAGATGTTATTAAACATCCCCGCTGCCCAGAATAGAGAATGTGGTTGACAAGATAATTAGAAAAAATAAAACAGTTTCAAGTTTGTCCTACAAAGAGTTTAGATTCCTCATTAAACTGGTTATATGAGGCTCGTGACTTCTACATCTTATGGTTACTTTCAAAATTAAATGAGGTTAAAGTCATGAGACTAATGCCTAGGAGGCACTTAATAAATGCTACTAACATTCCTCCTCTCTTCTTCTAAATGGTTCCTGGTATCTTTTAATCTTTATTTACCTCCATGAAATAACATTATTTACATTTAAATTTATAGATATAAAGTCATTTATAGAAGGATTTTAATATTAAATTAAACTGCATATACAAGTAACTGTATATATCTGTGCATATATGCACATATGTGTATGTGTATGCATTAGCTTTTATGTGTGCGTTTGTGTGTTTAAATGAAATGACACCCCATTGCCACCTTCATCTGTTTTCTAGAGATAAGACTAGACCTCTCTACCTTGATCCAGAAATAGCACTGGCCTACAGTTGTCTTAGAAAAGGTCAAGGGAGATAGGACATCGTAGGCCGGAAAAAAAAAAAAAAAAAAAGAAGAAGAAGAAGAAGTGTGAGAGTCAAAGCATAAAATTGGTAATGAATACAGTCTTTTGAGAAATTGGTAAGATACCCAGTCAGGCAAAAGCAGAAGATTCCCACTGGAGTTAATAATAGGAGGCAAAGTTGGATGAATATGGAGGATCAAGATGGGAGGATTAAGGTGAAAG
This sequence comes from Colobus angolensis palliatus, assembly GCF_000951035.1. Taxonomy (NCBI): domain Eukaryota; kingdom Metazoa; phylum Chordata; class Mammalia; order Primates; family Cercopithecidae; genus Colobus; species Colobus angolensis. Next base: position 2,530,444 of record NW_012113697.1, read on the forward strand.
AATTAAGACTTGATTCTGTGGGCTACTGGGTTTTCTTCCTTCCTTCCTTTCCTCCCTCCTTCCTTCCTTCTCTTCCTTCTATCCTTCCTTCCTTCTCTCCTTTCTTTTCTTCTTTCTTTCCTCTCCCTATTTCTTTTCTATAAGTATCAACAGGTAAATTTCCTACAAATGAGCTCTCACTGAGAAGTTAAACATGTAGAGCAGATGGTTGAAGAAGGGAAGAGGGGCCCAGAGATTGCTCTACTCAGAACCCCCAGGGTGCCTCCTGCAGAACACCTAAAATCCCTGTAGAGAAAACACACTTACGACAAAAAAGCACCACGGCAGCCAGTGCCAAATTCTTGCTGTTTTTTTTTTTTGCTTTTTTTTTTTTTAATAATGTGGTGATGAAATAATCAACTGAGTGGAAAAGTGAAACATGACGGGGAGGGCCAGTGATCGCACTTGTTGTGGTGACCGTGCACAGTGTGCGCATGATTAAGCTAGAGCTGTGGTCCCAGATCTCTCTTCCCTGCAGGGTTATGGGTTGGAGCTGGCCACAAGAGATTCTTGTGTGGGATTTGAAAGGCAGAAATGAACACAGTCGTGTTCATGATCTGCTGTTTTCGGTGCCTGTTGCAGCTCATACATGCTGCCATGAGCCCACGGTAATTCCAGCTCCTGCCACATCTCCTTCAGTTTCTCAGATGATGACTGGGCTAGTTGTATATGTAGCTCATGAGAAGGTGCTCCAACAGACCCACCACATGCTTGAAGTCGGCTATTTAGAGGAGCAAGAAAAAGATGTGGGTTTCAGTTTTCTCTTGCTTTCTTACACATCGCAGCCATCATTTCTTCCCAACTGCTGACTCTATTGAATTCAAGCTCAAACACTAGAGGCAGGATCAAGGGGCTCATGCAAGCTGCTTCACCAGCTCCCACAGTGTAGTAAAGTCTCATCTCCATAATGAACCCCTTCTTCCATACCCTACCCTGTTTTCTCCTGCTCTGACAAAAGCCTGGGTAAGGCCCCCAGTCTAAGACGTGGGTGATAATTTCCTTCCATGGTAAGTTGATCTTAAAATGATGGCGGGGCTTCCAGATGGAAGTGTTCATTTGGAGCTGGGGCTCAAGGATGTTGAGATCTCTTAATACTAATTTAGAAGTGTGGGACACCACGATAAGAAATAGAGATGACAAAAAATGCCATGAGTTTTCTCAGGGGAAAACACGAAGTAATAAGCAGAAGGCTAATAATTAGACTCTACGCGACTTTCTAGGGGACAGCTAGAAGCAGGGAGAGAAAGAAATCAGCGTAGGGGCCAAAGGAGAAGTCAGAGGAGTTGACGCAAGTCTGGAAGAGTATAGTGTCGTGAAATTCACAGAGGTGAGTTGGAGGAAAAGCTTGGTAGTTTCTAAGACTGAAAAGAGATCAAAGAATACAATCTGTATTGAGTAGAAGGAGAACAGACTTTGCAAGAACAGCTACTCTGCAAGCGGTAGACATTCTGGCATGCAGGAACCAGTGCCCACAATGGGCCCTAACAGATCCTATCCTTTTTCAGGGCCTGGGGCTGGGGTCACTCTACTCTTCTCGCTTCAAGAGAAGAGATTTGTTTTTACCATTTAGCTTAGCGTTGTATCAAAGCAGTCTTACTTTCTTCTCTGAAAGTAAGAGAAATGCAAGAAAATGTACTATGGTAGGGAAGGGAAAATGGAAAGAGAAAAAGGAGTACATTGTGCTCGTAGGAAATAGTAACCTCCTCAGGTCACATTTTTTATGTTTTTTATTTATTTATTTATCTTTGAGATGGAGTCTCGCTCTGTTGCCCAGGCTGGAGTGCAATGGCGTGATCTCGGCTCACTGCAACTTCTGCCTCTGGGGTTCAAGCAATTCTTCTGCCTCAGCCTCCCAAGTAGCTGGGATTACAGGCACCTGCCACCACGACTGGCTAATTTTTGGATTTTTAGTAGAGATGGGGTTTCACCATATTGTCCAGGCTGGTCTTGAACTCCTGACCTCGTGATCCGCCCTCCTCGGCCTCCCAAAGTGCTGGGATTGCAGGCATGAGCCACCGTGCCCAGCCACATTTTGTATGTTATATGCCTTAGAAATTCATTTATTCCATCAAGAAATATTTAGTCCTAATTATGTAGTCTTTTTCTATTGGCTCCAGTTTAGACTGGGAAAGATTTACCTGGTAATAAATTGAACTCAGTGAAAATTGGAGCAGGGATTTTGTTCTAGAGCCATGCCCAAACCCCCCAGTGAAGTACATAATATCTCAAAGAACAAGGGATAAATTGCTATTAAATTGGAGAGGACAAAGAATACAACTTCCTAGGTGTAGAAATCTTAACCCACGCAAAGAAACAGCTTGTGTGCAAAGAAGGTGATCATTCATGTGATTTTCACTGAAGTCTTCTTGAACTTAACTGCCTGTTACCCCATTAATTATCCCCTACACACATGATGGATGGCATGTGTAACCCATTACCATGTGCATACACTTTGCTGTGCTGGACTCCCAAGATTTCACTGTAACTTCGTGCCTTTCTTTCAGGTTGGAGGAAGTATTTTGGAATATAGGTAACAGACAGACTTTTTTTCTTCAATAGAAATAATCTTAAACCTACTCAAACATATGAAAAAGGCAAATTACTTGCACATATTATCACTAAACCACTATTATTACAGAAACATCCAACAGTTGATTATCATCAGGCAATAGTGTTTCGCAACTTTCTAGCTGAGAACGGGTGGTTTCTAAAAAAGAAAACTATTTCCTTCTAAGACTTCAGAAGACCACCTATATTGTCCATGTGGAAGGCACAAGGTGTCCCATTGACTGAAGGAATCCTGTGTCTTGGATCGCTGCTAGGCTGCTTTAGTAATTAGTCTTCCAAAAACACAACCATAGGCACTCGCTGGCATCTTTATGAGACCTCCAAAGCACCTGGATATAGAGGCTGAAAATGTTGTTTGTTCTGGAAAGGCCAAATCTTGGGCGATAGAGCAAGCTTGGATAGACGAAGCTGTAGAAAAGCCTGCTTTCTCATTGGCATCTGTTCTTGTCCAATTCTCAATAAAAGTGTCCATTAAAATGCCGAATAACACCAATGCAAAGAGAATACATGTCAAGAGGAGAGGTTAGTCAGGTTCAGTTCACACCTGTGGGTCAGTTCGCTCCAGGTTCTCCCCCCACGTGCAGATGAGTCAGAATCTTAGGAGTTAAAGATCAAAAAGACCTAACAGCTCATTTTATCCAGCCCCAGGCACCAATGCAAGAATGCCCTGGGTCTCACTTTGGAGGGTCTGGTTTTGTGTGTTTGGGGTGAGGGCAGCTCTCTTTGAGATCGCACTGCTTGCGCAGAAGGAAATTCTGATCTCCCAAGGAGGCAGAGGTAGGCATTGTACAAACAGAAACAGCTTTTAAATGTGCAAAGCCCTTTATTTTCAGGGGGCTGAAGGAAATTTTTCCATGTGTACTGTTAAGGAAAAAAAATGCTATTTAAACAAAACCTGACTGCAGCTGTGTCTGCTTTCTCGGCCAGTGACATAATTCATCTTTGGGGTAAATAGTTCTTTTGTTTCAGCCTATTTTTGCTCCCCCATCCCGACCCATGAGGGACAAATGAAGACCCGTGTACACAGCATGAATGAGTTAGTATGAGACCAAAAGTATAAATGGACACACAGGCATACCTAAAAGATCTGATTCATTTTAATAAAATGAGATAAATTTTTGGTTTTCTTGGGAACTCTGGGAGAGAAGCCTTCAAGCGTGTGAGAAGGTAAGAGAGATACATAAGAAAGATCTGAAGCAGTGGTTCTCAGAGTTGGCTGAACGCTAGAACCAACTGGGTAGGTTTGAAAATGTTGGCGATACCACCCCAGATGCTTCTGATTTCATTGGTTTGGGGTCAGGCTTGTGCACTGGGATTTTTGGAAGCTCTTCAGTTGATTCTAATACACAGCGAAGACTGAGAACCATGATATAGAGAGACTGAAGCAGAAGGTTCCATAAAGGGATGCAACCTAGAAGAGGGTCTCTCTCTTAGGAAGTGGCTAATACATTTATAAAATTACAATGTTTGACATTAGATTGGAACTTGTTCTCTTCTCTGTGATATAATCAGTTCTCACTGCCTATCTGCTAAACATCATTAAAACTCTCATCATCAGGGGCTCTGTGGGATACAGGAAGAGAAGTTCCCATGAGTGGGACAGAGTAGAGCAGAAGTGAAATCTCAGCTTTGGGTGCTGTGATGGAAGGAGGACCACTGGGAATTCAGAGGGCCAGAAACTCACAAAGTGAATGTGAAAATGGAACGTCTACCCATCTATCTGATTCTAGAGATTTGGGGGAAAATACTGTCATATCCCAAGCCATTTCTATTTAAATGTTAATGAGAAGGAAGTCAAGAGAAAACCAAAGACTGAGAATATCCAGACAACAAATATTTGGGTTCCCAGACTATGCGGGGGCGGGGTGGGGGGGTTGCAGAGAGTGGACTTTGTGATTATCATTGTGGAGAAAAAGAAAATCAGACAAAAGGGATTGGCACTGCAGAAAGTCCCTGGTCAAGACAAGATGAGACATTAAGTATTTGACTCTCAGGTTTGGATTCTTCTATTTTGATTCTAGAACCCCATGATCTGGTGGTGATGTTCCCTTACTGCTGGGGGAGTTAAAACTGGAGCTCTGGAAATACAAATGGACTTGGCAATTCAATCAGACTTCATGTTATGGAGACAGTGCGAGGCACGAACCAGGATGTTTATGATCTAAAGCAGATTATGTATCAATGTCCACATGTAAAAACAAGTTGTATGATTATTATAGACCAGCATATCACTGTAGACCAGCAAAGGTGGTGAGTGTGTGTGTATGTGTGTGTGTGTGTGTGTGTGTGTGTATTTTAAGGAAAAGAACCTTGCTTTGAGATGGGTGTGCATGGGTCAAAGGAATAAAAAGGAAGTAAAGCACATGGAAATTCTTCAAGTGAAATAACTGACACCTGGCAATATGTCACAAACAGCTCTTTTCAGAGTAGATTTTATTAAAACTATGTGAATTGTTAAAAATGAGTCTCTAGGGAGACCTGATTCTGGTTTCTCAGCTCACAATTATCTCTGGGTTCCTTTTTCCTTCTTCCTGTCCTTGTTTTTTGTTTGTTTGTTGAGCACTGTTCCGTGAAATTTACAGAAGCAAATTTTAAAATTTCAAGGCATCATATGTTCCAAATTTTCTTCTTTGCAACTGCTTAAAACTTTGCTTACAAAGAGCCATGAAATCAACTGACGCATTTCTGACTACACTAGATATATTAAATGAGATAAATGTGAAGCCACCAACTCAGATATGGCACAGAACAGGTGCTCCATGCACACATATTTAATCCTAGGTCTCACCTCCGTGCACCAAATTTGTGTAGGTAGATTGCTAGGTCAGAGAACATGTCTATCTTTTGTAGATAGACACTGCTAGATTCCTTTCCACAAATGCCAAACCAGTTCACTATCCCCAACACAGCGTTTAAGAGTGCCATTCCCTCGTGTCCTGGCCTTTGCTATATATTTATAAATTTTCACTTTTAAACCAGTTATTTTGATAATGCATAGAGGCACACTACACTACAAAATATTCATGTTTTTACTTTTGGATCTTTGTGAGATTGAAAACAATTTTTGAAGACATTGGCTACATCGACATGAGTCATTGAACAAACATTTAGTAAGACCTGTGTGTCTTGATTTACACGACGAAGAAACTAAACAGCATGGCTTTCATCAACAGCCCTTGAAGATGCTGATGATAATCATGACGTTCCTTATGCCACTGGGGACTCCTTAGCCAAGACCCTGCTCCTCGAGGGTGAGCAAATAAACACGTTTATAAGAAACAGATGGCTATACAAAGACTTTTCACAATAACAAATAGTGTGTCAGGATGATGACTTTCTTCTCCAAGTACTGTAAAGATGTGGGATTTCCTTTGGTGTGGATGGTAAGTGCTGCATGCATCAGCCAGACCTCCAGTCCAAGCATGCACATGATGAAGATAAGGATGAGGAATTGCCCAAATATTTTAAATTCCAACTTTCAGATTGTATCTAGATCTGATTGTATCTAAAATAAGACTTACTCATGCTTCATTTCTTTCCAATTTTGGTTGATTCCCCTTTGATAGAGGGACCGACTTTCTACTCTCGGATGTCCTTTTGATAGATACTTTACTTTTGCAAAGTTCTGAGTTAGGAGAAAGAAATTAGAGTATTTCTGGGTAGTAACAGGCCTAAACATAGGCTTGCAATATTGAGAGGAGTGAAGGAATTTTTTAAGATCTTCTTGTCTAAGGGAAAGCAAATCATGGAGGTCAGAATTTTTTATGTGCTGTGGTAGATGATTAAAACGCAGTCCCTCATATCACTTCACCATCCTCTACCAATCTGATGCTAACTCTGGAAAAGCAACCTGACTTCTTCATTTTCCTCTCAAATACTGTGACCTAGATCTTAAGAGCAAAATCATTTTTAGCTATGGTAGGGAATCGTAGGGTTTCACTGTCATACTAATTAGAACTTTGGAATTTCGTAATTATAGGGTACTGATAGGGGAAGCGTAACCCACACACTTAGTTTTTAAATTCCAATGTGGGCCGGGCACTATGGCTCATGCCTGTAATCTCAGCACTTTGGGAGTACGAGGTGGGTGTATCACCTGAGGTCAGGAGTTCAAGACCAGCCTGACCAACCAGGTGAAACCCCGTGTCTACTAAAAATACAAAAATTAGTTGGGCATGGTGGTGCGTGCCTGTAATCCCAGCTCCTCAGGAGGCTGAGGCAGGAGAATCACTTGAACCCAGGAGGCAGAGGTTGCAGTGAGCCAAGATCATGCTATTGCACTCCAGCCTGGGCAACAAAGCAAGACTCTGTCTCAAAAAAAAAAAAAAAAAAAATCCAATGTGTTCCATCCACAGAGTAAATGTATTACTTGCTTGGTTCTTAAGATAAAAAGACACTTTCCACTGAGTTCTAAGAGGGTTTTAATCCCTGCATTTAGGTCTAATTGCTGTTTCCATAGCCTCCTGCTACCTGATATGATTATTCTCATTCCTGGATCCCACAGTCATAAACTTTGTGTTATTTGAATACACATATTTTCTGTTATAGTAAACCAAGAAAAATCATGACAACACTGAAAACTATGTCTAGCCGGCAAGGTAGTGACATGACTGTAGAGAAACTTCTGCTAAGTTTAAGATCAGTGGAGCTGTATTGAAAAAACTATGCGGATCCACTTCAAAGGCCACCAGGAGAGAGTCTTTCTAATAAATCAGAGAGGACATGAAAGAGTGGCTCAAGAGTGACATTCTCCTGCCACTCATTGTCCCAATGTCTGCTCCAACCAGTAGTCAACTTAACTAGTCTTCATCCTCATGCATGGGAGCTGCTTACTGATGCAGCAAAAGTAGAAAATGAAGGCAAATGTTAATAATACTAAGTGCTGGAAAGAGGCTTATTTTAGAAAATCAATCAAAATATAACCCACATTGAAGATGTGGTCATCAATATTTAGATGCCAAATTACAGATACCGCTATAACCATAAAACAAACACAGAGAAATTAATAAAAATACAATTTGAAACTTTTAAATGCCTTTTTAGACTTTGATAGATCAATTAGACAAAAGTAAATGAGCATAGTAAAAAATATTAAGAATTTAACTTTTTTAATATTTTGAATTTATATATAAAGATTATATTACATTTCAAACATCTATAGAACATTGATGAAAGTTGACCATATGTCATGACATTAATAAAAGGTTGTTATAAGAAGCTCTTACGAGAATTTTTCCAAACTGCAAAGAAATTCCTCAGAGTTCTGATGTGTATAATGTACAATGAAATGATTACCTCCTAAGATTTATGTAAACTTAAATGTTATTTGTATTGTTAGTAGCTAGAAGTTAGCTAGTAGATATGCATTTTTTGCTGAGTTTATGCTGTGTCTGCTATCATACCAAATAAGAGAATGATCCCAAGGTATCAACTATCTGGATTTCCATTATACTAAATTGCCTTTTCTCCTGATTAAGTCAACTGAAAATAGTCATACTCAGTTAAAATGAATATAGGGGAAAAAAAGTCCTTTTGTACAGCTGTTGCTAGAAGATAATGTGTGCTAAAATTGGAATAGTCTCAGAACCATGGGATTATCACCTTCGTTCACTTCGCACCTAGAAAACTTGATGCAGATTTTGCCCATGTGCAGAACTGGTCCATTGAGAAAGCCTGGGGAAACAATATTCAGCTCCCAGGCTAACCAATCACAGCCACACATTAAATCTAAATAGAGTCAAGCTGATATTTTTCAATGAACTACTCCCTTTCTGATTTATGTCAGAGAGCAGTTGGTCTTATTATTAGGCGAATTCGTAAGTTCCAGTCTTCGGCTTTTCTTAGTCAACATTGATATGCTCTGGGCCTAATCAGGACCCACAGAAAAATTGCAGGTATGGATATTTTGAAGCAGCGGCTTTCAGGGTCTTTCAAGGCTCCAAAATACAGCTTGAAAGGAAAAAAAAAACAAGGCACTCGGATGAACTTCGAAGAATGCCAAAGTGAGAGAAATGAGGGAAAAGAGAAATGGGAATGTGTGCAGAATGATAAATTGACTCTATGTCAAATGAAATAGATTTTGAAATAACTGTGAAAAGTGTAAAATGTCTGAGCATAAAGAGCCTGCCACTGACAAAAGATGAATAAATGGGGCACTTCAAAGAAGGAATTTTCCAGCTGTGGCTCACAGGAATCTTCAAAAGCTGTTCCATATGAGATAGCAGGAAAATATTTTAATAATAAATAGAAACAAATAAATGTGTATAATGACAGAAATCTGGAGAGAGCTATTTACTCCCCATTACAATGACCAGAGATGATGTTGGTTGCTTTTTAAGACATGTATGTTTTAAATTATTATCATTTAAATTCAGACAATGAAAACTTGAGTGTGATTTTCTTTTTCGTATTCCCAGGAGAATGAGCATCAAGTAATTCTTCAATAATCACTGGGCAAATACCTGAGAGACCACAGAGAAGTTAGAAGAACAGATCCTGAGCCCTGTGGCCTTGATTTGGGCATGAAAGAAAAATGTTTTATGTGCTCATGTGTTATTACGGATGAAACAAATCTCTCAAATATGGACAGGGGCCCATGTCACTGAAACCGGAGATGAAGTCGAAGGGTCAGGTAGCATCTCCTGCGCTCACTCTCTCAGCTCAAAGCAACTGCCATTCCCTTCTTCAAGGCCTCCAGAGGACTTGGCTGAGCTACTCCCATCATTCACACAGCAGGGCTTCCACCCCTTTTCTTGGAATATCTGATCACCTGTTCTAGCGGAAAATCTTTCCTCTGATGCAGCTGACATGGTCTTCTCAATGTCATCTTTATCCCCTGAACTCTGCATTCAGATCCAAACCAGACTGGCCATTGACCAAAGAATAAGCCATCCAGGGCCAGACACGGTGACTCGCGCCTATAATCCCAGAACGTTGGGAGGCCGAGGCGGGCAGATCACGAGATCAGAAGATCGAGACCATCCTGGCTAATACGGTGAAACCCCGTCTCTACTAACAGAAAATACAAAAAATTACGCAGGCGTGGTGGCGGGCACCTATAGTCTCAGCTACTCGGGAGACTGAGGCAGGAGAATGATGTGAACCTGGGAGGCGGAGACTGCAGCGAGCCGAGATCGCACCACTGCACTCCAGCCTGGGCGACAGAGTGAGACTCCGTCTCAAAAAAAAAAAAAAAAAAAAAAAAGCCGTCCAGTATTCTCCTGAAAAGACTTCGTGACTAAAACCAGCAGGCTGAAACTCATGCACACAGGGACCCACACTCAGAAGGGCTAGCCTGAGGTTTAATGCTCTGCAGTAGCTATCTTACATTCTTGATAACTGTATCAATGAGTTGTTCTTCTGCAAACCGTGTCTGATGGAACCAGGGAACGTCCTCTGGCAACTTACAGCTTCGACTCACATTTAGTCTCCCTTCCCGCTGCCTCCCGCTCTCCCCAGGATGGATTTCTGGTTGCAGGATCTCTGTCTCCTGGTCCCAGGCCCTGCCGTGCCTCCCCATCCCTGACCTTCCACACATCGCTGGTTGCTGCTGTCCAGATGGCACCTGGGCCATGTCAGCTGATGGGAGAAAAACTCTGCCTTTGACCATCACCCTCTGTCCCCTGGGGTGAACCAGGCACACACATGCCCTGCCATTTCTGGGAAGGGGAATTTGGGCAGCAACTCCCAACCCAGGTGGCTCCATGGTAGCCTCTCACCCACCTTCTGTCCAGGTACAGAGTTGGCAACCCCTTGAGGATCACCCAGACACAGTGAATTGGGGCTATGGGAGATAGACTTCCCTGCCTCTGGCAGGTGCCCCATAACATTATTTAGCTAGATCTAAAGAAACTCTTCTATGCTGAGTCTCTGCTTAGATACCTTTGGATAACAAGAAACTGATGACTTGGTATTGGAAAATGCTGAATCCCTGGGGAATTTTTATTCAAAAGTTCTTTATAGGCCGGGTAAGGTGGCTCATGCCTGTAATCCCAGCACTTTGGGAGGCCGAGGCAGGTGGATCACCTGAGGTCAGGAGTTCGAGACCAGCCTGGCCAACTTGGTAAAACCCCATCTCTACTAAAAATACAAAGAATGAGCCAAGAGTGGTGGCAGGTGCCTGTAGTCTCGGTTACTCATGAGGCTGAGGCAGGAGAATTGCTTGAACCTGGCAGGTGGAGGTTGCAGTGAGCCGAGATCATGCCATTGCACTCCTGCTTGGGCAACAAGAATGAAATTCCATCTCAAAAAAAAAAAAAAAAAAGTTCTTTATGTGAAGCTGAAAATTGGTACTACATTATTGCCACTCACAGATCCTAGTTCTACCATCCAGAACAAAGCGAAAAAGCCTGTGTCTCTCTTCAATAGAATAACTTCTAATATTTGAAAACTGAATGTCATATTCTCCCAGTTCTTCAGGAAAAACATTCTTATTTTGTTCAGCTTTGCTAAGCAAAGAGGTATCAAGTCTTCTTTTCAGACTGGCTAAATTCCTTTGGAATCACTCTTGTCCCTTAGAGTGATATAAGATACACCAGATTCCCTCTGATGAATACACAGGTCAATAGGAAGATTCCTGCCTCCACGTGGACAATAGGATTTACATTATCACTTGTAATAACAGCCTCACAGCAATGGCTATCATTGAGTTTGTAGTTAATTAAAAGCCCAGGGGTGACATAAACTCACATGTGTCTTGTCCCCATCCTTCACTGATACAATTGATTTTGTAAATCTATGCACTGGACTATGCTTTTATTTCAATTAAGCTTTATCTTTCATGATTTGACCACATTCTCTAGCCAAATGAGAACTTTTAAGTCTCCATATTTCTGTTATCAGACCTCATCCCTAGCTCTGTGTTAACAGCCAATTGTAAAAGTCCTTCCATATAAATGTCACTCATTTACTTATTCAAATACATATGAAATTGATCAAAGAAGTAAGAACTGCATTTGGTGCTGGAGAATCAATGATGAGCAAAACTGGTTCCCACATTTATGGCACCAATAGTCCACTAATGGTGCAGACATAAGTCAAATATCACACAGGTGAGTGTGATCAGAGCTGCGGTCAGCAGAGGCCATGAGGACATGAAATGGGAGGAAATTATCTAGTCTGGGAGGTCGGGGAAGACTTTTCTGAAGGAATGAAGACAGCATAGAGAGCTGAGCAGAGCTGTCCAAGAGGTCTATAATGGGAGCCACATATACTGTTTTAGATCATCTAGTAGTTACATTAAAACATATTTTTTAAAAGTGAAATTAGACTGAGGGATGTGTGAGGGATTGGGAAGATACTGGTCACAGAGCACAAAATTTCAGCCAGACAGGAGGAATATGTTCAAGAAATCTATTGTACAGCATGGTACAATAGCTGTATCTTTGAAAATTGCCACCAGATGTGGTAACGCATGCCTATAATCCCAGCACTTTCAGGGTCTGAGGTTGGATGATCACTTAAACCCAGGTGTTCAAGACCAGCCTGGACAGCACAGCGAGACCCCATCTCTACAAAAGTTTTAAAAATTAGCTGGGCATTGTGGTTTATGCCTATTGTCCCAGTTACTCAGGAGGCTGATGCAAGAGGATTGCTTGAGCCCAGAATGTCAAGGCTGCAGTAAGCCGAGTTGGGGTGCCACCGCACTCCAGCCTGAGCAGCACAGTAAGACCCTGCCTGTAAAAGAAAAAAAAGAAAATTGCTAAGAGGCTAGATTTTAAGTGTTCTCATTACAAAAAATGGTAAGTATGTGAGGTGATTCTTATGTTAATTGCCATTTTACAATGTATTTTACAACATAATGTTGTACACCATATATGTAAGCAATTTTTATCAATTAAAAAAACAAAAAAGAATAAAAAATACATTCAAAATAAAGAATGGGAGAAAGGGAACAAAATCTAGGGCAAGAATTTTGAGTGGTAAGATTTTATGACTTCTTTATTAAAGCTTTTTCTAGAGTTGTTAGAGCTGTTTTACTAAAAAAGAAAAAAGGGAAATTAATTTTCATAATATATTACACCTAATCCATTACATCCAAAATATCATTTCAGCATATAATCAATAAAAAGTTATTGAGGTATTTTATGTCTTTTTTTGCATTAAGTCTTTGAAATCTAGAGTCTATTTTACAATTTAGACAAACCACATTTCAAATGTTCGATAGCCACATGTGGCTTGTGGCTTCAACATGGGGCAGTGCAACTGAAGTTAATGAGGTGAGAAGTAGAGGGGGGCCCTCCGGCACAGGGGACCGTGTGTGTCCTGACTTTCTGGCAGGAAGAACAAGACCTGTGGGAGAGAAAATAAAAGCCAGTGTGGAACAAGATGAGAATGAGGACGCAGGTGGGCCTGATTAAGCAGGCCTTCAAGGATGTACTCATTAATTTTATCTTTATCTCAGGCTGGGCATGGTAGCTCACACCTGTAATCCTAGCACTTTGGGAGGCTGAGGCAGGTGGATCACCTGAGGTCAGGAGTTCGAGACCAGCCTGGCCAACATGGTGAAACCTCGTCTCTACTAAAACTGAAAAAATTTGCCAAGTAAGGTGGCAGGCAACTGTAATCCCAGCTACTCAGGAGGCTGAGACAGGAGAATAGCTTGAACCTGGGAGGCAGAGGTTGCAGTGAGCCGAGATTTCGCCATTGCACTCCAGCCTGGGCAACAGAGCAAAACATCGTTAAAAAAAAAAAAAATCTTTATCTGGACATAATGCTGAGCCAGTGAAGGATTTTAAGCAAGCATATGACATGGTCATATTTAAAACCTCCCTTACCTTCTATGTTTTCATATAAATTATTGATAGAAGCACTGAGTTCTTTGACCAATTACAGAAGGCCAACACTATTCATTCCTTGAATTGATTATGATTTACTAAACCGTAGACTCTAGAAAGTAAAATTTGTCTTTTGTACTCACCAGAGAGGTGACACATAGAAGGTCTTTAATATGTATTTGTTGTGTAAGTAATGAATAACAATCGAGGTCCTCCCCAGTGGGCTACTTTCCAAGCACACACAGTTGCATAAAGTCAGGTAGCTCAGCTGTTTCCATGAGAAGCAAGTGGGTTCTTCCCTGACGCTTCCAAAGTCACAGCTCTCATAACCCTGCATCCCTGACTCATCCCACAAAAGGTCTTCTTTCCTCTCAGAGGTAGGAGTTTCTGCCAGTTACAAAAGAAACAAACAAATCATCTAAAGCCTTTAACCCCTTTAGGCTTATCAGAGCACACTCCCCACCAAAATCTCTGCTTCTAAGATTTGAGACATTTTGTCCTGTTACACCAAAACCATTAACAACCCGGTGAGACAAAGCACCAACAATGCAGAACATAAAGCTTGATTGCCTCAGCCTCCCACAGACCCAGAAAGAAAATACCAGTTGACACCTTACAGGTCAGCCTGGGCAACATAGTGAGACCCTATGTTTACAAAAAATTAAAATATTAGCTAGGCATGGTGGCATATGCCTGTGGTTCTCGGGAGCTACTCAGGAGGCTGAGGCAGGAGGATTGTTTGAACCTGGGAGTTCCAGGCTGCAGTGAGCTATGATCGCACCACTGCCCTCTTCAGCCTGGGAAACAGAGCAAGATCCTGTCTCAAGAAAAAAAAAAAAAAGAAAGAAAGAAGAAAAGAAAGAAGAAGAAAATCTTTTGCCACCTGTAACACCTGTAAGTAGCTCTTTAAGGGTTCTCACCCAGGTTACAGGGAATCTTGGCTGTGTAGAGAAGACACAGAGATGTTCCCCCAGGAATGTCTTATAGGCATTTGCATGTTTATTTTATATATATAAAATATATGTAACACATATAAACATATATTTGCATGTTTATATTGGTGGCTGAAAGAGGAGTTGTGTTTGAGCAAGAAAAACTTGGGGAAGAACAAAGGTATATTGGAGAGGAATCTATGTCTTAGGTTACCCTGAGGAATTAGATTTAAACTCTGAGGATAAAGAGGTTAAGGACAAAAGCAAGGGTAATTGTGTTTCTGGATGACGTTTGAGTCTTGGTTACAGGTTCCGTGATTCTTCAGGCCCATCCAAAGAATGAGATATTGATATGGAAGGGTCCTAACACATCCTGCCACAGGTTTCAAAGCATCTGGCCCTGAAAGCCAGGAGCGTAGGCTCACACCTGCAGAGACACTGTGGTTAATGATGGGCAAGGCAGGCCTCTGAGCAAGTTCTTATGAACGGCACCAGTCACAGAGCGTTTCAACTGGCCAACTCTCCCCAAGGAAAATGAGGCTGATGGATATTCATGTGCAGCAATCCACAGAAACAAGTTGGTCAAATAAAATATAGAACAATCAGTTACATTTTCATTTCAGATGAACAATGAATGATATTGTGGTGTGAGACTTAAAATCAGTATTACGTGTTGCCTTAACGTTTAAAACGAAGAGGGTCTTAAGTGGCCTAACTGCAAGCTCCCCTCTTCACTATTCCACAGAAAAATTTTGCCAGCCAATCAGCCATCCTTATCACGAAAACCAGGCACAGTGCCTGCCTTTCCCTAGATAATGGGCTTCAGTTCCTTGCCAGCCCATGGAATTGTTCAAACAAGTCAATTTCATTCTTCTGCCAGAGACAGGGCTCACCTCACCCTCTTGATACTACAAAGCCTGCCTCCCACGGCTCCTGTTATGTTTACTCGGTTCCCAAGTTTAACCTCCAGGTGGCCCTGCGTGGCGTGCAGAGTTCTCCCATGCCAGGTTGTAAGTGACTAATAAGTTGCTGCCAATCTCGTCTCTCTAATGTCAGGTGTCGTATGTTTGACCATCCCCATAACCATAAGGTGAGACTCCTCCCTCACCAATGGAGTAGAGAGGTGACCAAGGGAGATACCTATTTGGAACATATTTGTATAAAAAAAAAATGCATGCTTATCCGAAAAAAATTTACTTGAGCATTTTGCAACTTTTGTGCATGTGCGCTAAATCTGGTAGACCTCTCTGGAAAGTGCTATAAGTAAGAGGCATAGATTTCAGAAGAAGTTGAGGTCATAGAGCCCTGCAGTGAGAGGGATTCAGCCTTGAGGTTTTGGGTTTTGTTTGTTTGCTTGCTTGGTGTTAATGCTACTTGGACTGCCTTTGCACCCAGCTTTGTAACCTCTGGGAGACTCAGGTTAAACCTCTGTTACTAACTTGATTCTTTCCAAGACACTGTTTTACCTCTTAATTTTATGAGGAAATTGTTACCCATAGTCACTAGTCAGGGTCTCAAAGTTGAGATTAGAATTCCAAATTTTTGACCCATAGCACCCTTTCCCTTAATGACTTCTTTCTCTGCCATTTAATTAGCACTAAAAGTTAATGGAGTTTTTTCACCGGTGCCATCTCATTGGGTCGTGCTTGCATTATATTGACTGTGTTGGAACAATAACTCAGTGGTCATTCATATCACACATGTCTTTTTCTTTCCATTCTGTCACTATTTAATTTTTTGAAGTCTGTCCCTACCATCAGCCATTCTGAAAACCTCTGCCAGACTAATCTTCCTAAATCTCCACTCTGATTTTCTGTCACTTCCCATCTCAAAACAGTAATTCACCCACAGAGTAAAAGTTACATTCTTTAAGCTCACATTTAAAATCTTAAATGTCACTTTCCAAGAATTTCTTCATACAGAATATAAATCCCAATTACCAACTGCAGTCTGTACACACTTTGTGTTTCGTTTCTCAGTTCTTCTGCTTGACCCTTTCCTACCTGATGTCCACCTCTGCATAGACCCCAACATTACCCATGATATCAGACCTTGTTTAAAGATCGCCTTGAGTATCTCCATGGTTGAATGAAAACTTTCTCCAGTGTAAGCTCCCAGAGTCTATGATCTGCTTCTCTTCACTGCATAGCTCACAGCATGTTCTCTTTCTTTCTTTCTTTCTTTTTTTTCCCAGGATGGATTGCAATGGTGCAATCTCAGCTCACTGCAACCTCCACCTTCTGGTTTCAAGCAATTCTCCTACCTTAGCCTCCCAAGTAACTGGGATTACAGGCATGTGCCACCACACCCAGCTAATTTTCGTATTTTTAGTAGAGACGAGGTTTCACCATGTTGGCCAGTCTGGTCTCGAACTCCCGACCTCAGGTGATCCACCCGCCTTGGCCTCCCAAAGTGCTGGGATTACAGGCATGAGCCACCGTACCTGTCCCACAGTATGTTTTCACACACATCTTTCCTCCTTGCCAGATGAAAAAGTCCATGAGTACAGGGGCCACATCTGACATCTCTTGAAAATCTTAATTCATTGAATTGGATTTATTTGGTTTTATTTTTATTTAATAGATCAACAACTCTTTCTAATAAGAACCTTGAGGCCTTTTTTCTCATTTGAAAATGAGCCCAGTTTGCGTTCTTTCAAACCTTTGGTCCTGGGGAATTACACCACTGACAGTCATCCAAGAGGACCCTCCAGACACAAGCCCTTGCTTCCTCCCTCACTCCAACAGGAAAAGTACCCAGTTTTCTGTTTCAGTATCAGGCTTTCTATACCATGTTGAAGAACAAAACAAAGCAAGAAGGGGTCTACTAAGAAAATGTTTCCAAACACCAGAATTTCTAGTTCCTTCGTACTGTAACAGTGGACGAGTCTAGACTGTTAAGTGTTCCTGGAGTAGTTCTTTCCCTGCCTTCTGGTTCCTTCATGCGAAGATCTTCCAGTGCCAGAAAGTTCTCAAGTCCTCCTCCTCCTCAAGTATTCATCAGGTTCCCAACATAATCAGTTTTGTTATTACATTCATTGGTTTCCTTGCTTGCTTGTTGGCTTTCATGCTGTTTCCTTCTGTGCTGAAAAGCACACACCTGTCTTCCTGGATTGAGGGTGAGAGAGAAATGTAGACGATCTAGTCAAGCCATGCATTTTCCATCACTTCAAGTCAGTACTATTTAACTATTTGTCCAACATTTATTTGGAGAAGAGTGTGAGCCTTGTATGGGAGAAGAGGTGGCAGGACCTACCTGCTGAGCAATGTGTCTCTTCTGCTGCTCACTAGATTCAGTCTGGACTGAAACCTTGCAGACTTTCTGCAGGAGGGCAGAAGTTCTGTTAATAAAGCAGAGTCATCTCCTTATATTTGTAGAGTTTAGAAATTGTCAACCCAGGTCTTTGCTATGCCAACCAATACTTGCTGCCTTCTATTTCAGGCATAAGCCAGGTTTGGTTTAAATATGACTCCCTACCTGCACCCACCCCTTCTCACAGCTTGTATGCACTGTGTGTTATTTGAGAAGAAACGTGCCATTGAGGTGTGGAAAGTGCATGGGTTGTGGGAAGGAGGCCATATCCACGCTGCTCTGTTCCCTAGGCTTTCAGCCCAGACACAGTTCCTGCCATGACGAGTGATTTGCGAATGATTGCATATTCCTGGGGAGACATGAGAAGAGACATAAAGTGAAAGTGAGGAAATGTGTTCCTAAGCTCTGTTCACTTTGTACTCACCCCAGAGAATTTTGTCGCCTGGATTTCTTCCAGAAAGTTCTGACACCTTTAATTATTTCTGTTCGTCCATCAGGAGCAGACCAGGTGCTACTGATGGAAGACTTAAGGCTTTGCATTTGTGGCAAGCTAATGCAACACCAGTCCGCAGATTTCTTATAAGAAGAAGAGGGATTCACTCTCAGCTTTGACCGGAGTGACCTCTGCCAACATCTCCCCTCTGGAAAGGCTGATGGATCGTTCATAGCTGAGATCTCATTTCTTTTCTTCCTTCTTCTTAGATTTCAGTTGGGATTGGTGTCTTTCCCTGGGTTTATAGCAACAGCAAAATAAAACTCTAAAACGGCGTTCGGCTCATTATACAGAAGCCAGTTGGCCAAGTCTTGTCATTCTAAGGTTAGTGGCAATCACAGGGGTAGTGGAGATAGTTCTGGGTGTATTATGTATCAACAGCAAATCAGAAGCTTCACTCTTTCTTTCTAGTGGAAGGATAAGAGAGTCGCTGTCTTTGCCTGTGTTAGAGAGGATTTCCAACCCTTCTACCCAGGCTTAGTTTTCAGGGTGTTTACATTTTAGTATACCACTCCATCCTCAGTGAAACAAGCCAGCTTTGTTTATTACCAATTTCCATTTTTATCTGAAATATGATTCTTCTGAGCTTTATAGCCTTATTACATGATATCCTATCACATGAAATGCTGTAAAGAAGAATGAGATCACGTAGGTGAAAGGATTAGTCTAAGGAAAAAAATTATTTGTATTAATATCAAGTTTATGTTGGACTCATTTTTTTAACATTTCAGAAAACACTCCATCTTGAGTGCTTGGCAGAAATGGATACAGGGGTATTATGTTTATTTTTCTGAATGACTAAAAGAAAATTGAGTCCAAAATATCTCAGGACATAGTTTTTGAGAAGAAAAAGTGGAATTGAATGCTATAAAATTTTGTTCCGCTTTATGTCATAAATACCAAGGTTCAGTTAACATGTTTAATTTATTTATATGGCTTTTCTCCTCCTGAGATTTCAAATTTAGGGCCCAGTCCTTTGGCAGATTGTTGTCATATCCTATAACAGTGAAACTTCGTCTTCATGTCCAATGACACCTGTGTGGTCTTCTTTCAAATATATGTTTTTAAAGTTCTTTTGTTTCAAGAGTTTGTGAGCTTACTTTGTACATATTCCTAGAGAACCAAATGGGAAATTTCTGAAGCAAATGGACCTTTTGTTTATAAGAAGAGAAGACCAGAGTCAATAAGCAAATATCCTGCTCTTGAATGAATCTTGCTAAGGGTTGCAATGGAAACCAAGGTGGGAAACAGACTTAAGGAGGACAGTCTCTTGATACAATTATGTGGGATTGCAACGTGAGCCAGGATGAAGGGCTCACTAAAGAATGTCCTAACTTACATACATCATGAAAGACTCTAACTGAGCCAACGTTTTTCTTTTCTGATTTTTGTCATCAAGTTGTTTCATCAGTTAAATCTTCTTCGTCATAAGGTTTATAGCTTGTTTTTAGAGATACAAGTCTCAGATTGACAAATCATGGATGTGGCCATGGACTACTGGGAAACTTTCAAATTGGTTTGACCCACTTTTGCATTACAAAATTGCCCACATTAGTACAACTATGATGCTAACACATACTTTCCACCATCCCCCCACTTTCTTGCCTCATCTCCTTTCATCCATTTATTCATTTATTCAACAAATACTTATTGAGTGGCTGTGATATTCCAGGCAGCCAGGTGCCAACCAGCCAACTGCCAAATAGGATCTAAAAACTATTCATCATCTTTAAGGTAGTAATATATACAAAATCCCCACCCTCTCCTGGAGTCTGTACTCTAAACATATATCCAAAGTATTTGGTTTCAGTCTTGAGTAAATTCGCTCACCCCGTCATTTTGCAGTCACATATCAGAGAGCCAAACCAGTACTATATAATGTTTGGGAGAACAAGTTCGCGTCCTCAACCTTTCTAGTTTAAGATTCTAATGACCTAGGACTTAGATGTTTTAAGGCATAGCCATTTTATCAGACGTAATACATGTGATTGCAAGTAATAGAGAATGCTCTTAAATAATAAGAGGCATATACTTAATCGTGGGAATAAGATATCTGAAGATATGTTTGGATTCAGGCATGGCTTGATCAAGGCTCTTAGCACTATTGCTCTGCATGCCTCTCTCCTCTGCTTTTCTCTACACTTCAGCTGTGCCCTCAGGTTGGTTTCCAGTTGTGGGGCAGAGACAGCTGCCAGCAGCAATTCAAGACAAGCCTTATAGCTGAAATTCCAGGAGACAGAGAGAGACATCCTGAGCTTTAGAACCAGTTCTCTGTCCAGCAAAATGACAAGCAACAAACAACTGGCTTAGACGTGGATCCTAGTTCACATCACCGAATCAATTGCAGTGGCCAGAAGGTAGGCTCAATCCACCCCACATGTGTGGCTACTGCAAAACGGGAGAAGAGTAAAAATTATATTGGAGGGTAGAATGACATTGCCTACAGATACATTGTTAAGTTAAATACGAATGTTTTCAATATTATATTATGATATTATAGTTGGAAGGTTAGATGCAATTCAGTTCAAGCCATTCATGTTTTGAGTGAAGATATTGAAGCTCTTCCCGTAGTTGCCTGACTCACTGAAGCTTCGTCAGACAGTAGGTGGCAGAGCCACAACTCAAACACTCATTTTCCAATTCCTATTCTTAAGCCCTTTCAGTAACTTGGGGTTTTTGATTCAACCTGGCTGTTCCTGACTATGGTTTATCCATATTTATCCATATTTAGTATATATCAATAATTTGTGGGGTTTTATTGCTAATATTTCATTGTATGGATATTCTACGTTTTATTTATTTGCCAATTGGCTGACATATGGAAGTTTTAGTTTTTAGCTATGATGTATCACAAGATTATGAATATTTACAGACGTACCTTTCTTGGAAGCATATATTGTCATTTCTCTTGAGTAGATACCTACTTGCAGATTGTATGTAGTTTCCTGTAGCCTTTAACTTTGCTGAACATATTTATTACTTCCAGTAGATTTTTCATGAATTTCTTGAATTTTCTACATTCAGGTCAAATAGTCTATGAATAAGATGATTTTCTTTCTTTCTTTCTAATCCACAGTTTAACTGTTTTGGAAAACTGCCAGACTCTTTTTCAAAATGGCTGTGCCATCTCATATTCCCAACAGCAATGTTCCTGTGTCTCCACGTCCTCTCCATCACCTGTTATTGTCTTTTTTGACTTTTTTCTTACAGCCATCCTAGTGGGTGTAAAGTGGTATCATATGATTTTAATTTATATTTTCCTAATGATTAATGATGCTGAGCATCTTTTCGTGTACTTATTAGCCAGTCATATATCTTCTTGGTGAAATCTCTATTCAAATCTTTTATCCATTTAAAAAATTGGGTTATGTGTCTTCATATTAAGTTGTCAATGTTTTTTATATACTGGATACAAATCTCTTATTAGATATATGATCGTAACTATTTGTATGGTTTCAGCATTGTATTTTTATGTTCTTAAACTTTAATGAAGCTTAATTTTTTCTTCATTTTTATGCTTCCAGTATTAACTAATAGTTAAGAATGAGTTGTCTAAGCCAAGTTCATCAGATGTTTTTCTAGAATTTTTATAGTTCAGCTCTTTACACTTAGGTATATGATTCATTTTGAGTAAAAGTGTATTTATGGTGTAAGGTAAGAGTTTAAATTCACAGTTTTTTGTGTGACTATCCAGTTGTCCATTGGATGTCCAATTGTCCAATATTGGTTACAAAGACTATTCTTGCTCATTGAATTGCCTTGGCACCTTGTCACCCTGTCTTACAGAAATAAATTCTTGTAAGAATTGTAAGAATTTATTTCTGGACTATCAATTGTGTATGATTAATCTATAATGCCTCTTCGTATGCCAGGAGCACACTGTCTCAAACATTGGAGGTTTACAATACGTTTTAAATAGGGTAATAAAACCCTCTAATTCTGTTCTTTTTCAAAATTATTTTGGCTATTCTTGGTCCTTTGCATTCCCATATATATTTTAAGATCTTCTTCTTAAGGTTTACACAAACTTTACTGGTATTTTGATAAGGGATTATACTGTGTTATATATATAAGATGTTCATGAGAATTGCATTAAATCTACAAGTCAATTTCAATGAGTCATTATCTTTACAATGTTGAATCTTCCAATTCATGAACACAGTGTGCCTTTCCATTTATTTAAATCTTTTTTAATTTCTCTTAGCAAAGATTTATACTTTTCAGTGTAAAACTCTTACAATTCATTTGCTAACATTATTCTTCTTAGCTTTTATGTGATTGGAACTAAATTATTTTTTAACTTCATTTTCAAGTTATTTATTACTAGCATAGAGAAATACAATTGATACATATATTTTGATCTTGTATCCCATAACTTTGCCAAACACATTTATTATTTCTAGATTTTTAATGAATTTCTTGAATTTTCTACATTCATGTCAAATGGCCCATGAATAATATGATTTTATTTCTTCATTTCTAATCCACATGCCTTCAATTTCTTGTTCCTGCCTTATTGCATTGGATAGAACCTCAAATACAGTGTTTGAAGGGAAATGGCGAAAGAATCATCCTTACTTTGTCCCCAGTCTTAGGGGGAATGTATTCAGTCTTTCACCTTTAAGTATAATATTAGCTGCAGATTTTTCATAGATATTTTTTCTCTTTCTATTTCTAGTTTTTTAAGGGCTTTTATCATAATAGGTGTCAAGTTTTGTCAAATACTTTTTTGAGTGTATTCGGATAATTATGTCTTTTGTCTATTATTCTGTTAATAATTGGTATATGACATTAATTGATTTTTAAATCTTAAAGCAATTTTGCTTTCTGGGACAAACCCCCTTTTGACCACAGTGTATAATCTTATCTATGTATTGCTGCATTTAGGTTGCTAATATTTCTTTAAGAAATTTTGTGTGTATATTTATGAAGACTATTGACCTGTAGCTTTCTACTCTTGTGATGTCTTTTTTAACTTTCATATCAAGTTAATATTACCCCAGGATAAATAAGAAGTTCTTCCTCCTCTTTTGGCTCATGAAAGTGTTTGAAAAAAAAAAAACCACTGATATTATTTATTATTTAAATATTTAATAAAATTCATCTGCAAAACCTGCTGAGTCTGACTTTTCTTTGTGAGAGTTTAGTTACCAAGTCAGTTTTTTATTTGTAATAGGTCCACTTGGATTTTCTATTTCTTCTTTATTCATGTTGGTAATTTGAATCTTTTTTAAGAATGTTTCAATTTTGTCTAAGTTATCTTCTTTATTGGTCTAAATTTGGTGATAGTATTTCTTTGTCATCCTCTTAACTTCTGTTATGTTGTTAGTAATTTCATTGATGTATCCTCTAGTTTTGAGTATTTCCTTGTTTCTGTTTGCTTTTGGCTTAGTTTGCTGTTTCTTTTTCTAGTTTCTTGAAGTAGAAGCTCAAGTTACTGATTTGAGATCTTTTTTTCTTTCCTAATATAGGCATTTAAAGCACTAAATTTTTCTCTAAACTTAGCTGCATCTCACAAATTCTGATATATTGTGGTCTTATTTTCATTCAGTTTAAAATATTTCCTAGTTTCCATTGTAATTTTTTTCTTTACCCTTGGTTTATTTAAGTCCTTGGAGATTTCCCAGTTTTCTTTGCATTGTTGTCTTTCTTTTTTCAAATTTTGTTTATTTATTTTTTAATTTTTGTGGGGACATGGTTGGTGTACAGATATATTAATATTTATGGGGTACAACAGTTGTTTTAATACAGGCATGCAATGTGAAATAAGCACATCATGGAGAATGGCATATCCATCCCCTCAAGCGTCCATTGTTGTTTTTCATTGCTCTTTAATTCCATTGTAGTCAAAGAACTTTTTTTTATTATTTAAATTCACTTAAATTTGTTAATGGTTTTATGGTCCAGCATATGATCTATCCTAGAGAACATTTCATTGGCACTTGAGACAATATGTATTCTCCTGTCGTTGTATGGACTGTTCTATAAATGTCTCTTCAGTCAAAGTAATTGATAGTGTTGTTCAAATCCCCTATATTCTTGCTGATTTTCTGTCTAGCTGTTTGATTAACTATTGAGGGTGGAATATTAAAGTTTATTATTATTGCGTTATCTATTGCTCCTTTCAGTTCTGTCAACTTTTGCTTAATGCATTTTGGGGCTATGTTTTAGTTGCATATGCACTTATAATTATTACATCTTTCTGATGAATTTATCCTTTTATTCATATGCTGTAGCCCATTGTCTCTAGTCCTATTTGGATTCTTCAAGTCTATTTTGTCTGTTATTTACATAAGTATTTTATATCTCTTACTGTTGGATGTTGCTTTCAACTTCTTAAAATCGAAAATGTATCTGTTACAGAAGGCATATATTTGGATTCTGTTTGTTTTTTTTTAAATTGTCTGACAATCTGCCATTTGATTGACTTTACTTAATTCACCTTTTAATAGAATCATCAAAATGGGTAGATTTACATCTGTTATTGTACTATTTTTTTTGCTATATGTCTCATATATTTATCCCTTTTTTTGCTGCCTATTAAATTAAATGACTATTTTTAGTGTATTAGTTTCTTTTGTCTTTTTTAGTTACACATATTTTTATATTTTTTAGTAGTTTCTTCAGGAATAGTAATTTGCATCTTAGTTTATCACAATGTACTTCAAATTAATACTAACTTAATTCAGCTAAAATACAGAAAGTTTGCCCCAGTATAGCTCCCTTTTCTTCTTTTTTTGTGCTAATGCTGTCATATATATTGCACCTTTCTGTTATAAGTTCAACAATACAATGCATAATTATAAATCTTTAAAGAAAAGAGAAAGGTAGTACCATATATATCTATGCAACTTTTTTTTTTTTTTTTTTGAGACGGAGTCTGTCTCTGTCACCCTGGCTAGAGTGCAGTGGCATGGTCTCAGCTCACTGCAGCCTCTGCCTACTGGGTCCAAGCAATTCTCCTGCCTCACTCTCATGAGTAGCTGGGATTACAGGCACCCGCCACCACACCCGGCTAATTTTTGTATTTTTAGTAGAGATGGGGTTTCGCCATGTTGGCCAGGCTGGTCTCGAACTCCTGACCTCAAGTGATCTGCCCACCTTTATGCAATCTTATATATTCACTACTTCCTTACCATTTATAGTGTTCTTCTTTTCTTCATATAGATCTGAGTTACCATCTGGTACTGTTTCCTTCTCAGCTGAAAGATTTCTTTTGGTATTGCTTGTAAGGCAGATCAGCCAGCAACAGATTCTTTCATTGTTTGTTGAGGAATAGTGCTTTTCTTCTTAAAGTTTCATGGGATGAAAGAAAACTAATATTTAGCTTTTGCTTAGGAAGGAAATTGGCCTTATCTATGTATTAGTTCCACTCGTAACTATTTATATTTATGTAAAAATCTTCGAGACAGTGATTGGTGATAGAACATAAAGATATAAGATGAGTTGTTTAAATAAGTATTTTGAAATGAACATGTTGTATAAAATTGTGGAGCTGATTTGGTCATTTGACCAAAGCATTTAATGCACAGCACCTTGATGGGAGACCCAGTCTCACTTTGTGACAACTTTATCAAATTTTAACCAAGAACCTCCAATGCCATTATAAATCTGGGCTTATAAATAACATGACAATATAATTCTACAGTATCTTTGTTATACAACTAGCAGGATCAACTTTTAGCTCTGCTGCATTTCAGATCCTGAAAAATAGAAAACCAAAAATAAATCTGGGGGCATGGGCAGAATATAACAGAGATTATTCAATCGGAAAAATTAGAAAAGGTAGAAAAAAATCAAACAAAACCATTAATAAAAATTAGAATATTAAATTGTTGGTCTTATTTACTTGAAGAGAGGGGTGTGTGTGTGGTGTAATTTCAGGAATAATCATTGTGAACTAGGTACTCCACTTTCTGGAATTGCCCATTTTACACATGTTAACTGGATTAATGGTTTATTAAAAAGTCTGTTAGTTTTACTTCCTAAAGTTCCTTTTTGCTTCTGCTGTCATATAATAGTTCATCTTCAGTAAGTATCTGTACCTTGGGACAAAGGTCTCCAGGGGCTTGGCACATAATTTATAACAGTAATGGAAATGGCATGCTTAGTATTGATAGCCATGGGACCCCTGCATATTTGGAGAGAAGGAGAAGTTTTATCACCCATGAAAAGGCTAATGAGATAGGCAGATTTCAGGGGAAAATGATCTTTCTGTCTTGCCCTTAGACCTTGTTCTACCAGTGAGACTCATGTCTGAAGCATAATGACTCCAGCATGCTCTGAGTATAAGATTATATGACGTACGCAGGTGAGCTACTCACAAGTCAGAGTATTCACCAATAAATGCCAACTTAATTGGATGCCTTAATTATGTCACCTTCACTCCCAGGACATAACCGCAGGGACAGCTTGACAACTGGTTTTGACTTCAAAATCTCAGTCTCTAGTTTCCAATTTTCAATATAGTGTTTCAGGCAGATAGCTGTGGTCCTCTGCAACTTGGGGAATATTCGCGTATTTGGCCATTGGAAATACAGTTCTGGGGCTCAGGAGAGAATTCAAGGGAGGAGACAGATATCTCAGAGTTAGAATATGTCTAAACCAGGTTGGCCTGTTTTACAAGGCAATTCTGATCCTCTTCCTTCTCTTTACTCAGCTGCTGGGAGTCAGCCATCTTGAAGCAGGTGGTGTATGAGGATGCTGTTGGCGGTCTACCAGTCAGCGATTATTCCCCTTGGTATCCAGATGTTGCATCAGTACAAGACTGTTTCAAAAAGACCAGAGAGTCTGTTACTGTTTCAAGTTTTTCTGAAACCTTAGGATCTTAAACATGAAGCAATTCTCCAAGCTAACAATGTGCTAGCTGGTGCGACACAGGAACTAATCAGAGAAAACGGGCATTTGGGATACATTAGAAATTCAATATCAGCTTTGTGAAGTTGTTAATAATTAGCCCCAGCTTTTGTCTCTATCCCAGCAGCTAGTGACATGAAAGTGATTAGGTTTCTAAAAAACAGTTTAAGCTTACTAAGTGTATTAAGTAACAAGGTTTTTAATCAACAGTTTATTGATTCCAGCAGGACAGTTGTGAGAGCAAAATGCTGTGGATGCTGGTAGAATAAATC
>NW_012113697.1:2557885-2566460 GCF_000951035.1 Colobus angolensis palliatus
GTACCTTTCTCTTACCATTCTTCACATTTACATTTTAAATAAAAGAGGTTAATCATGTGTCACTTCTATAATCTGTATTCAATAAATGTTTTGAGATTTCCCATTTAAAATACTAAATCTAAGGCAGTCCATTAAAATAATCCAAAATTCAGAAATATAAAAATTTGCAACTATACCTAAAATGATAGGCAATATAAATGCCTAAAACCTGAAGGAGTCACTCCTGACTATGAGACTCATAGAACTCAGCTGAGAAACACATATCTTGACTTTTTCACCTGAAACAGAGACCTCCTACAAATGAAGAAGATTCTTCATCTCCAATTTTCTGCAAACAACTCAGAAATCTAGGGCTACACCAGTCAGAACACCAGGCGGTCATCCCTTTCTCATGGGGGCGTTACTTTTTAGGCAGCCATATTACAGATCACTGTGTCTATTCAGTCTCACTGCCTGAATCCATTCCAGGGTAGGAACTTGCAACAACTAGGTGGAAGTGAGGGAAGGGTGTAATGTGTTACCTGATGTAAGTTGAGGACTGAAGATGATTCCACAAGCAGCTGAAAGGGTTCCAGAAAGAAGAAAAGGTGGAAAAGAAATCATCAAAGTAGAATTTTCCAGGAGTGAACAGTTACAAGTTTAGAGAGGTACAAATTTCACATTAAATAGGGCCGCAAATTGCCAAGTAGGCTAAAATCTAGACATCCTCATCTCATGTGTTTTCAAAGAAAAAAGAAACTAAGAAATTTTGTTTCTAATTGTGGTTCTGCCCCGAGGGTGGAAGTGTGAAGATCTTTCATTTTTCATTGCCTATACTTCTACATTATTTGGATTTTGTTTTGACAATTATGTTATAATCCAAACATTTAAAATATTTTTATTTAAATATAACTAAAGATGCAATCTAATCAAGAAATGAAAAAATGCAGAGGCCAAGAATGGGGCAGATATAGTCTAAAAGATATAAGGCAGATATGGTATGGCATGGCTTGAGCCCAGAAGTACAAGGTTGCGGTAAGCAATGATTGCACCACTGCACTCCAGCCTGGGTGACAGAAAAGGAAGGAAGGAAGGAGGGAAGGAGGGAAGGAGGGAAGGAAGGAAGGAAGGGACGGAGAGAGGGAGGGAGGGAAAGAAAGAGAGAGAGAGGAAAGAAAGAAAGAAAGAAGAAAGAAAGAAAGAAAGAAAGAAAGAAAGAAAGAAAGAAAGAAAGAAAGAAAGAAAGAAAGAAAGAAAGAGGAAAGGGAGAAAAGAAAAGAGAAAATGAAAGAAAAATAAACATACACAGAGAGGATGCCTATTTGTTGTAAATGCAAAAAAATGTAAATGTAAAAAAAAGTCTTAAAAAAGAAAATGTGAAATGTACTAAATAATCCCAGATGATGTAATTTTTTTAACACAGTAGATACGGAAAGCAGGAAGAGACCATATAAATTGCTTAATTTCTCATCTTTTATAAGGGAATTTAGGAATAATTATTGAATGACTCTAACAATTAGGAAAAGTGGAAATTAAACCTGTATTTAAAATACATATATACCACTATATGCAATATATATTCTTTCCAAAACACAGAAAAAGCTCACAGCAACAACAACAAAAATCCATATAGATCAAAACGTAACTTAAAGGAAATAACAAGGATATAGCATAAAACATACTTATAGGGGTAAAACAAATCTACCTGTTTCAATAATAATCGATAAAATATTTTAAACTTAGTATATTATTTTTTAGGCCTCATAGTTCTTGACCTCTCAGTAATTGGTGGTGTTATTAACTACTCCCTTCTGAAGACACTTTTCTCCCTTGATTTTCATGCCACATTCCCTTGGCACTTCCCCATCCTCCAGAACACTTCTCATTCTCCTGACTTCCTAAGCCCTAAATATCCAGACATTAAATACTGAGATCCCTCATGATTTGGTTTCAAACCAACTATCAATTCTGCAAAGTCTGTGAAATCCAAGGCATACCTACCAACAGCTTCCGCCACCATCTGTGTGACAGTGACAGCCAAATTCATCATTCGAACTCAGGTCTTTCTTCTGAGCTCCAGAGCCACACATATCTCTGCCCATTTGTCTTCCCTCAGAGTGCCTCAAAGTCACCTGAAACTCATCATGACTGAAACTGAACTGAACTCCCAAACCTGCTCTTCTGGCACCCGGGGTTTTCCTGCCCCAGCCTGCTTTCAGGTCTCTTTGCTTTCAATCAGATACCACTCTAAACAGCTCTCCACAAAGCAGCCAGAACAATCTTTCAGTGACAGAAATCAGATGAATCATCACCACTTCAAACCCTTTAGTGACTTTTCTAATTCTTTTAGGACAAAACCAAAGCAACTTAACATAGTCAATAAAACCCTCAGTGTCAGCCCCCTGCCTGCCTTTTCTATCACCCGCCTTTTCATGCCATCTACACTGGCCTTCTTCAGGGACTAAGAGGGCTCTGTTCCCTCCCGATACAGGGCCTTTGGATATGTTGTTTCCTCTGACTAGAATTCACTTCTCTCATCTCTTCATTCAGTTAATTATCATTCAAGTTTCAAATCAAATATCATTTCTCAGAGAAAACCCCAGACGATGGCAAGTCCCAGATACACACCTTCACAAAGCACTCTGTACTTTCCCATGGAGACATTCATCTCCATTTTCATCATATATCTGTTTGTATGTTCTTTAGATAACATCCATCTTCTACTTCTATAATCTAGGCTATATGAGTCCAAAGGTTGTTGGAAAGTGTATGACATACATTATGAATAAATTTTTGCTAAACGAATTTTTTAAGAAATATATATCATACATTCCAATAACCATTCACTTATTTAGAAAATGCAATCCTGTTCCCTGTGAGAGTGGAGAAGGAGCTTGGACTCGATGTATTTCCAAACAAATCATCATCAGATTATATTTCTAAAAGGCAATGTCTTTTTCACTCATAACTGTTTTTGCAAAAGCAACTGTGATTTTATACGAAGGGACTCTCTTTTCTCTGAAACTGGAGCAAATCAACAGCTGGAGTATCCATGGAGCCCTCTGGTCCATTTGTTTGAGGATAGTAAACATCTGCCTTGTAGGCCTTATTTCCACTTTACATTTGGGCCAGTGCCTAAATGCTTTGCTTTCCAAACACATACCACAAATCAACAGTTACGGTTGTTCAGAGAGCTACATTTCTACATTTACATTGGAGACCAAGGAGAAGTTCCCTATGGCTAACTCTGCAACTCAATTTGCAAACATGCCATTGTGACATGGGGAATGCATCCAGAGTTTGGTGTTGTTTACCAGATGCTTTAAATTCTGCATTTGGGTATCGCTGTCATGAAAACTGAAGTTTGACCGTGCAACTGCCAATGAGGGCCATGTTTGAAGTTGTAGACCTTGTCTCTGACCAAAAACAGGGGGCAGTATAAAAACGCTTAGAAGACACTGAGACTATCACATTGTGATATTACACTAGCTTGCTTTCTAGCTTACAAAAATTCATGGTTATTTTGAGGAGCCATGAAGATAATGGGAATGATCTCTTTTGTAGGAAAACAGAGTTTTATGAAATCCCTGAGGGAAATGAGGAATTTGTTGGGTGGGACCAAGGTAAAGTCAGGCCAGGCGCCAACTTAGAAAACCTGATTAAAATACATACTCCACACTGAGAATGGAATAATCAAACAGGAGCTAAGAAAAGCAGCTCTTTCAAAACAATAAGACATTTGCAACATACATGAGGAAAAATGTTTAAACATATAAAAGACTGACTATGCCAAGCATTGGCAGAGATGGGGAGAGACTGGAATTCCCAGACGCCACAGGGAATGTGAAATGCCACAACCACTTTGAAACAGCCAGTTGGCAGTTTCTTAAAATTTAAACATATACTTTTCATTCCACTCTAATTATTTATCCAAGAGAAAGAAAAAGCATTTGTCCATGCACGCGCTTGCACACAAATGTTCATAGCAGTTTTATTTGTGCTAGCCCAAAACTGGAACCAGCCCAAGTGTCCATCAAAAGGTAGATGGATGATGTGGTCCATCTATATAATAGAATACTACTTAGGAATAAAAATAAATGAACAAAAAATATGACACAGATAAATCTCAAAATAATCATGCTGAGTGAAATAAGCCAGAACAAGAAATGAGAGTGAGATAGACAGAGAGGTAGAGGGAATAGCCTATATGATTCAATTTGATAGAAGTTCCCAGAAAATGCAAGGCTATCTAGAGTGACACACAGTGGATAAGTGGTTGCCTGAGGATAGTGTGGGCAGGTGCACAGAGGTAGAAGGGAGGATTATAGAGGGGCAAGAGAAAAGTTTGGGAGCTGATGGATATGTTCATTTTCTTGATGGTGATGGTTCTATCAGTGTATATATACAGGAAAATTTATCAAATTTTTCACTTTAAATATGTGCAGTTTGTTGTATGTCAATTATACCTCCGTAAACCTGCTTTTAAAATGAGTAAACATCTAAAAGGAAATAAGATGGAATGTCAGCCATCAATTCTCATGAAAAGGATAAAGTTTTGGTAAAACACATTAAAAACATTTGAATATTCTTTTTTTTTCTTTTCTTTTTTTTTTTGAGACAGAGTCTGCCTCAGTCACCCAGGTTGGAGCGCAATGGTGCGATCTCAGCTCACCACAACCACCGTCTCCCAGGTTCAAGCGATTCTCTTGTGTCTGCCTCTTGAGTAGTTGGGACTACAGGCACCCGCCATCATACCTGGCTAATTTTTGTATTTTAGTAGAGACAGGGTTTCGCCATGTTGGCCAGGCTAGTCTTGAACTCCTGAGCTCAGGTGATCTGCCCTTCTCAGCCTCCCAAAGTGCTAGGATTACAAGCAAGAGCCGCTGCACCTGGCCAATAATTTATTTTTCTATCACACTGGGGTATTGTTTTCAAATGGCAGTTTCAGTGCCAGGGACTGTGAGGCATGGATAAATGGTGCAGTTTCTCCACAGGACAACTTGGTGATATGTAACAAATACGTATCAAAGCCCTCAAAATGATTTTTCTTTTGATCTGGTCATTCTACAGCTCCATCTCTAAGCATGCATCCTAAGGAAATAATCAAAAACACTTGTGTGCAAGGATGATGGGCTCTTCACCCTCAGGCTTGTTTGCTATCAATTCACACCCACCTTTGCCATTCTGAGGAAACTGCTCAGGCTGTTCCCAAGGCTGGGAAACCGTTCCCAGGCTCTCTTGTCCTCAGGTTGCTGGAGAGTTTTTGCTGTAGAGGCACTAGCAGAAAAGAAGATCAGAGGAGGGGAGAACCCAAGATACTTCTCAACTCTGTCTCTGCTTTTGTGACCTAAATGGAAGCAGCTCTGTCTTATCTATGCTTCAGCTGCTAGCAGACAGAAATCTCTTGTGTTTCCACTACTTTGCAAGCAGTCCTTGTCATATTTCCAGTTCCCACTCAGTAGTTCTGCCTTCCAGTTCCCCATATTATCACTCCTCCTCCAGGGTTGATAGCAACCTCCTGCTCTCTCTAGATGCTGGGCTGCTCAGTGACTGGTTTTGCAGCTCCTCCTGTATCGTAAATTCCCTAGATTAAATTCCTTCTAAAATACCTTGAGTGATTTCTCATTTCCCAGCTAATCTCTGACTAATACAGATATTGATCGTAATGATAATTCTCCTAACAAAAATTTGAAAATTAAATATCCAGTAAGGAGTGGTTTGATAAAATATATTGTGTATACCCACAAGATAAAATAGTTTGCAGACAATAAAATAGTAATTTCAAAGAATACTCAAGGAATTTTTAAGATGTGATATAAAAATTACATAACAAGCACCTAATTTTATATAAAGGATACAGATTTAAAAGGCGTGAATCCTATATTGCTTGTGCGGATGCGAAATGATACAGGCACTCTAGAAAGGAGTGTGGTAGTTTTGTATAAACGTTAAGTATATACATATGATATAGTCCAGCAATCCCACTACTGCGTGTTTATCTTAGAGAAATGAAAATGTATGTTCTTACTGAAATCTGTACACAGATGTTCATAACAGCTTTGTTTGTAATAATCAAAAACTAGGAACAACTGAAATGACCTTCTATGGATGAGTGGCTAAAAAAAAACTATGGTACAACCCTACAACACAATATTACTTGGCAATTAAAGAGTGCAAATTATTGCACACAACAACTTGGGTGAATCCCAAAGGCATTATACTGAACCAAAAAAGGGAATCTTGAAAGCTTAAATTTTCTACGATTCTGCTTATATAATATTCTTAAAGTAATACAGTTGTAACGATGGAAAACAAATCAGAGGTTGCCAGGGGTTACAGTTGTGGGGAGAGTGTGACTCCTAATGGGTAAGAGGAGGAAGTTTTTTTGTGTTGATGGAAGAGTTCTGTATCCTGGTTGCAGTAATAGCTACATGAACCTATAAGTGTAATAAAATTTCAGAAAAATATACACTAAAAAAGTGCATGTACAAACTGTACCATTTTTACAGCTTCAGTTTTTTTAAAACTGTTCCAGTATAAAACAATTATAATAAAAAAGACATAAAACAGCAGCTCTCCACCAGGCGCAGTGGTTCACGCATATAATCCCAGCACTTTGGGAGGCCGAGGCAGGTGGATCACGAGGCCAGGAGTTCAAGACCAGCCTGGCCAACATGGTGAAACCCCATCTCCACTAAAAATACAAATATTAGCCAGGTGCCGTGGCAGGTGCCTGTAATCCCAGCTACTTGGGAGACTGAGGTAGAATTGCTTGAACCTGGGGTGGGGTAGATTGCAGTGAACCGAGATTGAGCCACTGCACTCCAGCCTGGGTGACACAGTGAGACTCCGTCTCAACAACAATAAGAGCAAAAAAGTAGTACTCTCTGAGTAATTAAATTACTGGTAATTTATATTTTTACTTGTTATTTCCTTATTTTCCAAATGCTGCGATGTACAAGTGGGACTTTTATAGCTAGTTGAAATTGTATGTATATATACTTTTTAACATAAAGATACAAAGCAGTTTACAAAACAAACAAAGTAATACATATGGGAGGGTTCATTAAAAAAAACTTAGTAAGGGCCGGGCACGTGGTTCACGCCTGTAATCCCAGCACTTTGGGAGGCCGAGGCGGGCAGATCACGAGGTCAAGAGATCAAGATCATCCTGGCCAACATGGCAAAACCCTGTTTCTTCTAAAAATACAAAAATTAGTCGGGCGTGGTGGTGCACCCCTGTAATCCCAGCTACTAGGGAGGCTGAGGCAGGGGAATCACTTGAACCCGGGAGGTGGAGGTTGCAGTGAGCCGAGACTGCACCATTGTACTCCAGCCTGGCAACAGAGCAAGACTCCATCTCAAAAAAAAAAAAAAAAAAGTAGTAGGTATTATAATTGTTTGCGCATAACTGTATGAACAAGGATAAAGTTGTAGAAAAACACATACTAGGTTTTATGCACTGACTACCTGGAGATGGAAGAGCAAAAAGAAAATCAGC
Source organism: Colobus angolensis palliatus (assembly GCF_000951035.1). Lineage (NCBI taxonomy): Eukaryota > Metazoa > Chordata > Mammalia > Primates > Cercopithecidae > Colobus > Colobus angolensis. Next base: position 2,565,366 of record NW_012113697.1, read on the forward strand.
TGCCAGTTTTATTATATTTGTAAAAATCTAGACATCCTTTAAATAATAAGGATATATTACATCTTTAATTGTAAGAACATCTAGTACATAAAATGTCTTAAAACTCTATTTTAAAATATATGAAGCTTTACATGGGAAATAAAAATTGAATTAATTTATGCTTTTGCTCTAAAGATTGCTTTATATAATTTTTAGCTTTATTTCCTACGTGAGACACAACATAATTTGTACTATTAAGTGGAACTTTTTACACACAGTATAAACTGTTTACACACAGTGGTGTTAAAGTGTATTGAGACAATTAGTTGAAACAAACCATGTTTTGTACCAGATAAGCATCTATGACACAGAAGGAAAATCAAAAGGTAGATCATTATATATGTATTTTTCTGACGTTCAAATAATTTAAAAATATTTTCATATCAAAAAGACCTGCATAGTTAAAAATATTGTAAATTAATAATAATAAACATCTTTGTATTTTTAAAATAATGCTGTTTACTTATTTTTATAGACTTTGTATTTGGTATTTTAAAAGAAATATTTATTCTTTTGAAAAACCATGTACTACAAATTTTAGCGCCTGTGTTTCAAAATAATTGTGATATATAATGAAAAAAATAAAAATCATTGCAAAAGACCCCAAGGTTACATATTCTACCCGCCAAAATGAGATTTTTGACTTGATCTGAAACCCAGAACTCAGGTGTTCTGAGGATTTGGCCCCCCCACAATTGTTGTAGTTACGTTGCCAATACTGGTACGGCCTTCATTGCCTGATAGCCTCAAACCTTTAGTGTTCCATCGTTACACTGTTGATGTCAGAACCACCAAACGTAAGTCTTGCTTTACTAGCTGAAAAATTGGGTATCCATAGGTAAAGGGCATTTCCAATGATCTTACAATAGGCAAAACCAATTATCCTTATTTATCACTTTGTAATTTTTTTCCAGCACAGATAATTAGAACCTCCTTAACTTTTTATGTATTAAAGAGTCAAAGTTGAGCTTAAATCCATATGGGAAACAAGTAAGCCCACTGAACTTTTGCAAACTTATTCTTTGTCTGGGGGATCATGGAGCTTTTTCTTTCTTT
>NW_012113697.1:2567470-2568707 GCF_000951035.1 Colobus angolensis palliatus
TTCAAGCAATTCTCCTGCCTCAGCCTCCCAAGTAACTGGAACTACAGACACACACCGCCACATCAGGCTAATTTTTTGTATTTTAGTAGGGATGGGGTTTCACCACGTTGTCCAGGCTGGTCTCGAACTCCTGAGCTGAAGCAATTCGCCCACCTCGGCCTCCAAACTGCTGGGATTACAGGCGTGAGCCATTGCACCCGGTCCAGAAATTCCTAAGACGGCAAAGCCAAATAAGTTGGGAAGAATAAACTATAAGTTAAGAAATACATATGATACAGATTTTCCTATGCTAATGGCCAGGATAAACAGTCACACCTCTTCTTCCTCCCTTAAATATCAAATAGGATACATATTTATTCTGTCCTTTCTTTCCCTGAGCTGGACTAAATGTTCACTGTATGTGTTCAGGGCTCTTTGGGGAAAGAGGAGAGGAAAATGGTGATGGTGGTGCTTTCCAGCTCTCAATCTATGACTTTTAGCCATACTCATGGAGAATCAAATCTATAAGTGGTTTGGACAAGTAGGGACACTCAGGTTGAGCACGTGTGAGATGCGACTCCATTTGACTGAGTCTCAGGCTGCAGCATAATTGACATCACAGAACACACAGTGAGGTCACTACTAGGTCAGGTGGCAGAAAAATGTAAGCAGAAGATAGTATTTCGTTCTGAGAGTGTATGGTTTTCTTCATACCGCATTAAAGAATTTGACTCTCTAGAGATATCTCCCTGAGCCATGACCATCAATGCAGCTTTCTGCTCTGTTCCTGTGTGACAGGCTTTAAGGAGAACTGTCTCCTTGGGCTCAAATATGGTAGCAGTCACTCCCAGGTCTTGATCACTCCCTGCTACTTTCCATGACGATTGCATGCCACTTCCTTACACAGTCTTAGGTGCAATGTTCAGTACTCTGTGATGGGGGGACCACTGTTTTTGTAGTAGGAATGGCTCTGAAATTGCTTCTGAAAAAAAGCCAATCCTGCTGGGTCTCTTATCTGCAAGTGGGTCCTAGCTGCGAACGGTCTTCTTCCCAATTTGTGAACCAGTCTGGACAACTTTGTGATGGGGCTAAGATTGGTGAGCTTGTGAAGGAGGACTCTGCTGCTTCCTGGGGTACTCCAGCTTTCTTTCTTTTCATCATCTTTAGAAGTTCCAGAGGCCGGGCGCGGTGGCTCAAGCCTGTAATCCCAGCACTTTGGGAGGCCGAGACGGGCGGATCACGAGGTCAGGAGATCGAG
>NW_012113697.1:2570022-2618117 GCF_000951035.1 Colobus angolensis palliatus
ACACACACACACACATATATGTGTATATATATAATCTTTTACTGCTTTTGTTTCTCTAATTTAATCCTGACACATACAACATATATGATATTAATTTTAGTCTAGTTGAATGAATGTAAGAGAGAAAAAGGAAGGAAGAAAGAAGGGAAGGAAGGAGGGAAGAAAGGAAGAAAGGAAGGAAGGAGGGAAGGAAGGAAGAAGGAAGGAGGGAGGGAAGGAAGGAAGGAAGGAAAGAAAAGAGGAGAAAAGGAGGTAGAAAGAGTGAAGGAGAGAGACAGAAGAAGGAATGAGAAAGGAAGAAAAAGGAAGGAGTGTGAGGAGGGAGGGAGGAAAGAAAAGGGAAGAAAGGAAGATAAAGAAAGCAATATCCTCAAAAGGAAAGATTAATAAATATATTTTGCACATGTATCACTGAAAACTATATATCAAATCATATTACAAAAACATATTTGAATAAAATTTTAAATTAACATGGAATAAAACTTACAGTGGTAAAAATATTTTTAAATTACATATCATTTATGTATGTATACCTACCCAATACAATGAACTGGACACAGGCAAATTCACAATAGTTGTGGCTAAAAATATAACAGAAGTAAGAACAATTAATTATAACTGGAGAATAAAGAAAAGCTTCATGAACTGTGTCAGAAATAGAGGAAATGAAGTAACTAATTCTTATTGATTATGTGCATGAAACTCTGTTGATATTTTCATAGACGTTAGCACATTTAATAATGGACATTTTTTTTTTCTGAGGCCTTAAAGAGAAAGGGGATAACAGTAGACCTGGCTGAGGAAAGTGCATTAATGAAAACATGTACACAGGTAAGTGAATAGAATGTTCAGGGAAGAAAACCTGATTTGTCTGCAGCACAAGGTCTGTGAAAAGATGGAGGGAAGAGAACACAGGTCTTGAATGTCATGTTATGGAGGGTGAAATTATTTGTAGGCAGTGGGAGGATTTTGTTAAAACATCAACACAGATTTTGGTGTCTCGAATTCTGGATTACGCAAGTCTGACAACACACATGTCTAATTACTAGAGTAAGACCAATGCCTCAGCCTCAAAACAAAACTTAAAATCTTCAATATTTGAAAAACAAATGGTAAAAAATACGCACCCTAGGTTTTGTTCATTTTCCACATTAAAAGATCATACCTTCCTAAGGTAGAATCCAGAAAGCTTAATCTCCACATTCAAGGATACAGACATAGGGTCTAGGTTTCACACATTAGATACACCAGAGGACATTTGGATTCAGAAGTAAATAACAAGAAAAGTTGAAAGTCACGCTCACGCAGCTGACCTCTGGCAGGCATGAGGACAGAGGTGTCTGGACCTTCAGGGCAGCAGTCCCAGAGCTTCTGGGATTCAATCTGGAGTCACACACGTTCTCTAGAGAAGGACCATGGCTCTCCTGGAGATTACATAAACTACTTAATAGCCTTTAACAGATACTTCTGCTTCAACCAAACATAAAGGACTATTTTGCATACAAATAAAGACCCTGGATCATATATTTGGTTGAACAATGTGCTCACAAGATCAGAATGTAAAATACTTGCATAATAATGTACCCTCCATTAAAAATGTGTGTGCGTAACAAAATATGCAAAAATAAATTTTTTAAAAACCTTGTGAAATTCTGAGTGACATTCTTTTGTTGTTTGTTTGTTGGATTTTATTCAAATTATTTATTAAGATAACTGTAGATTCACAAACAGTAGTAAGAAATAATAGACTGCAATCCCATGTACTCTTTATCCAGTTTCCCCTAATGATAGCATTTTGCAAAACTCTGGCACAATGTCATAACCAGGATATTGACATTGACATAATACACCACCATTATTCAGATTTCCCCAGTTCTATTAGTACGTATGTGTGTGTATGTGTGTGTGTCCATGGGTATTTGTGTTATACAATTTGTGCTATATAATTTTATCACATCTGATCTGTAAGTCTGTGTGTATACACTGTAGTCATGACACTGAAGAGTTTCATCACCACAAGTAAAGTTGCCTTTTAAAATCATATCCACCTCCCTCCTGCACCCTCAATCTCCACCACTGGTCTCTAACCGATGACAACCACAATTCTCTATTTTTAACATTTTGTCATTTCAAAAATGTTATATACAAGGAATCATACCGCATGTAAACTTTTAGTGTTGGCTTTTTTCACTAAGCAAAATGTTCTCAATCTTCATCCAAGTTTTTGTGCAGATCAACAGTCTGTTCTTTTTTATTGCTGGGTAGTATTTCATGGTACAAATGTGTCAAAGTTTGTTGAACAACTCACCTGTTGAAGGACATCTGAGTTGTTTCCAATTTGGAGATAATACAAATAAAGCTGCTATGAACATTCATGTTCTCTTTTTAATGTAAACATAAGTTTTTATTTCTCTGGGGTAAATGCCAAAGAATGTAATTGCTGGATGGTAATACCCTGTTTAGTTTTATAGGAAACTGCCAAACTATTTTCCAGAGTGACTGTACCATTTTATATTCACACCAGCAATGTAGGTGATCCAGTTTCTCCACATCCTCACCAGCATTTGGTATTGTCATTTTTTATCTTAGCCATTCTGATAGGTAGGTAGTAGAATCTCATTATTATTTTAATATGCATTTCCATGATGGCTAATGTTGTTAAACATCATTCATGGATCTATTTTCCATCTGTGTATCCTACTCACCACTCACTACTACAGCCTTTGGTTCAAGTCATCATTATTTCTCAAACGGATGCAATTTCTTCTGAACTGGTCTTGCATTTCTGTGCATTGCAAGTTATGTAGAATCCACAGTTTTACTTCTAGTAATGGCAGAGTAGCTAGATATAGACCAGTTCCCCTTCCAATAACAATAATAAAAGCTCAAGAAAATACAAATAAATCTGTTTGAAGTCCTTAGAGAGTTACTCAGCCAAGAGGTCGTGAAGGACCATGATCTTGGAAAGAAAGGAAAGGCAAAGATGTGGGCCTAATATTAAGCAGTGCTTTTCTGTTCAACGTATTTGCTGATTCAAAGGCAGCAGCTGAGAGGTAGCAAGCTAACAAGGTAAACAGGCAACAGTGGTTCAAAAGTTGAGCAGAACGTAATCATCCGTGAGTGGGGATGGGAGATGGAATTCAGAGCCCACCAGGGAAGAGGAACCCTGGTGAACATCTCTGGATTTTATTGTGACTCTCAAAGAGATTGTTTCCAAAAATACGGGTAAGTTGAAATACACCAGCCTTCACAAGATTGAAAAACAACCTCCCATCAGCTCAACTCCTGGTGGGATTACGCACATCTACTCCCAAACTAGTTACCTATTAGAAACTGCAGTGGATCCTGGCCAGGTGCAGTGGCTCATGCCTGTAATCCCAGCACTTTGGGAGGCTGGGGCAGGCAGATCACTTGAGGTCAGAAGTTCGAGACCAGCTTGACCAACATGGCGAAACCTCATCTCTACTAAAAATACAAAAATTAGCCAGGCGCGGTGGTAGGCACCTATAATCTCAGCCACTCAGGAGGCTGAAGAAGGAGAATCGCTTGAACCTGGGAGGTGGAGGTTGCCGTGAGCTGAGATCACGCCACTGCACTCCAGCCTGGGCGACAAAGCGAGACTCTGTCTCAAAAAAAGAAAAAAGAAAGAAAGAAAGAAAGAAACAGTAGTGGATCCTATCTAAACTAAAAAAAATCTTATCTAGACAAAAGATTCAAAATTACCCTGGAATATATGATAAACCAGTCACCATTTAAGAAACATTACACCAGGGGACCAGACACAAAATGGCGAAAACACAAGAGAAGAAAAAAAATCTACGTACAAGCCAAGAAGACATGCCAAAAAGAGATTGGTGTTATGCAGATATAAATGTTAAAATAGTCGTAACTGATAGATACGTTTAAAAATTCAAAGGAGGAGAATTTAAGCAAAGAACTGGAAGCAGAAAGAATCAACTAGAAATTGCATAGCTTAAAAAAAGGATAATTGAAACAAAGAACACAACAGATTGCTTAACCATAGATCAGCCCAGAGATCAGGAAACTTTTTCTGGTCCAGATAGTACATGTTTTAGGCTTTGTAGCCAGACAGTCTCTGTTGAAACTATTCACCTCTGATTGGACTGCAAAAGCTGCCATTCACAATAAACAAATGAGTGGCCATAGCTGCGTTCCAATAAAGCTTCATTTACAAAAACAGATTACATCAATGATTACATAATCACAGAAAGAAAGAAGGAAGAAAAATTTGGAAAAGATTCTAAGAGACGTATGGCACATGATAAAATTTACAGAAAAAGAACAGAGGGAGAATGAAGCAGAGGTCATAATCACAAAGGTAATGGCTAAGAATGTTCTAAACTGGATGAAAAGCTTCAAGCCAAAGACACAAGAAATACTACGAACCCCAAGCAGAAAATGTGAGTCAGACAACTTAACTTCTAAGAGATGCTCTTCATTATTACAGCCAAAGTAATTTACTAACGCGGGAATATAATTATCCCACTTCCTTACAGAGAAAATTCTGCTTCTTCCGTAACAGCACTGGGGATCATAGTCTAACTTTTAACTTGTTCAGGAAACCCTTCAGAACCTGGTCCTAGGACAACTCTCAACGTCATCTGTGGACTCCCTCCTGCTCCATGCTCCAGCCACTGTGAACTTTTAACCATTTCCTGATCTGCCCAGACAGTTCCATTGATTTACCCAAGCAGCTCTCTCTGTCTAGAACTTGCTGTCATTGATCGTCTTCCTTTAGAACAGCAAATCATCCTTAAGTCTTAGCTCAAGAGTTACCTTCTCTTTGACGCCTCTCCTGACTCTTTCCCGTTGCTGACAGAACTGACTTCAGTCTTCTCCGTCAACCACTGCAGCCCAAGCACCTGCTATCTATCACCATCTCTGTAGCACTCAGCTCCCCTATCAGTTTGTAAGTTCCTTGAGGACAGGGACTGTGCATTTCTTTTTTTTTTTTTTTTGAGACGGAGTCTCGCTGTGCCGCCCAGGCTGGAGTGCAGTGGCCGGATCTCAGCTCACTGCAAGCTCCGCCTCCCGGGTTTACGCCATTCTCCTGCCTCAGCCTCCAGAGTAGCTGGGACTACAGGCGCCCGCCACTACGCCCGGCTAATTTTTTTTTGTATTTTTAGTAGAGACGGGGTTTCACCGTGTTAGCCAGGATGGTTTCGATCTCCTGACCTCGTGATCCGCCCGCCTTGGCCTCCCAAAGTGCTGGGATTACAGGCTTGAGCCACCGCGCCCGGCCACATTTCTTATTTACATAAACCCTCAGGACCTAAAACAATGTCTATTTCACTATATAAAAGACCCTCAGTTCAATATATATGTATGTGTATATGTGTGTGTATATATGTATGTGTGTATATATACATGCATATATATGTGTGTACATATATGTGTGTGTATACATATGTGTGTGTGTATATATATGTGTGTATGTGTGTGTATATATGTGTATATATATGTGTGTGTATATAAATAGAGAGAGAGAGTGTTCAGGTAGAAAATCTGTCTCCAAACATATCAAAATTATTACCTCCTACTCTGCCAATGTCAAACACAATGACTGCTGGCTGTGCAGAAAAAAAGCTGCAATCCCAAGTTGGGAAGAATTGACTGGGCAACACTCTATTTTCAAATGATCTTAAAAATAAACCCACGTGTGAAAAGATGTTCCATCCCTGCCACTCAATGGCATTCTACACATTTCCTTAATCTTTTTCCTGCATAATTTCTACTAGCTGGGTATGTCTCTATCATTATTTTACTAATTAAAAAACTGTGGCCCAGACACTGATTAAGATCATAGTTAACAAGAGACTGAGCTGTGTTTCCAACCCATGTCAACCTGATTCCAAAACCTGTGTTTTTTCTACTTTGCCACACTGTCCTCTGCCCTGGAATTGACTCTTCTTGAAAACTGAGAACAAGCCCAGGCCACCGAAACTTCTTGAGTATCAGAAGCATATAAAACAATTCTCCATGGTTGCCTGTCTTGAATTGTGATACCATTATCCTCTTACAGACCAATTGGTGTGAAATCAGATCCTGCCCGGGAGTGGGAAAAAGAATAGAAAGGGAAGACGCTGGCTCCAAGCTCGGCAAGACACAAAAACTTACTGGAGTTCTGCAGGGGCCTGTTCAAAGCCTGGGTATATTCTGTCATTTGGCAAGAATTAAATAGAGCCTTGTGTCCTCTAAGATTATTCTGTTACCTTCAGGATTAGGTTACCCGTCATTATATTTAACCTATGGGGAAAGCTCTGCTAAAGATGTAATAGGAAGCATATAATAAAGAATCCTCATGTCAAAGAGATACAAGTTTCCCACAGAGAGCTGGTGCTGAATGAATTCTTTCTGCTTCTGCCTACCATCCCTGAGGGGAACTCAGCCTCTGAGGCCCAAAGGGATGTGAGAAAAGCAGCCCCAGCTTCCTAGAGACAGATACAGGTGCTCTGCTCTTATTCATTCATGAGCTAACTACGAAGAGGGTGCAGGAAGAAGGGAAGGGAGGTTAGAGCTGACCTTATCTTGCTTCATCTGTATGAATTCCAAAAGGCCCTGGGGAACCTGAGATTCCTAGACTTATTCCCTTCTCACGTTTCCTACTGGAAATCCCTCCAGCTGGCGGGATGCTCAAATAGGTACCATTTAGCCGGCTAATGAAGTCCATATGCAATTGTTAGAAATATAATTGACACTTCAGACTTTGGATCTCCATTTTGCTTTGCACAGTTTTCTGCTGCCCAGCGTGGCTGCCTGATTGGAATGCTTCTGTTTTCCAAGTTTCTTTGCCCCGGCTGGAGTTAAAAGTAGACGCTTGATGTGCTAATGTCAGGTTATAATAATACCTATATGTTATGCTGATTAAATAAAATAACATTTGTAAAGCAAAGTGCCAGACGCACGGTGGCACTGTCTAAACCAGAACGGTTATTTACAATCTGCCCTCTACCCACCTTCTCCAGGCTCATTTCTCAGGACTCTGTTCCTCCCTGAGGCCTGGTCCAGCACACCTTAATGTCTATCCACACTGAAACAGTCATTGTTTCAGGCAGACATCAGTCCCTTCCTGCTGTCATGGTTTCACATGTGCCTGCCAAAGAGAATGCTACTGTGGCCCCAGGGTGAAGGAAGTGGTTTTATCTCCTGAGCGATAAAGTCAAGGTTTCTGTGGGTTAGAGAATAGCCTATGTGAACTTAGACTCTCTCGGCAATATTTAAACCCTTTTGACTTCTGGGACAAAGTTGGCACTCAGTTTATAGTTGTCAGATGAATGAATACATAAAAGAAGAGAATTCAGAAAGACTCTGGAACTTCAGTGTATTAAAAAAAATCACCAGGGAGATTTGTTAAAATGACAGGCTGTCTGCGATGTTTTTCCCTTACAGATATGGGACACAGAAATTCAACCCCTCAGTTATTCATGTAACACACACACACACATACACACACACACACACACGCTCACAAAGACACAGTAATTGGCTAAATATGTAAATAATACAAGAACATAATTTTGAAGAAAGAATAGTATAATAGTATATGATACTGCAAAGAATGATACCGTCAATTTGCGACTAACAGCCTCTAATCACGTGGATTTCAAAACAAGATGATAAGGATAGATTTTTCTTCCTTCTAGTTTATATATGGTGGAGTACTGAGAGCACATTTAGAAGGTAATAACATGTAAACAGCAATTACTGTTACTGAGGAAAAGTACAAAGAGCTCTGCTCTTTATGTCCATGATGTAATTGCTTATGACAGCTCCATGAAGCAAATGTATACATACGTATGAATATATTGTTATATATAATTACCAATGTATATACAAGAGTGCACATATTTACACATACCAATCTGACAAGCAAGAAAGTCTCAGAAAGGCTAAAAAAGGTAACTAAGATCATAAAGGGTCAAGATTCAAATTCAGCACCTTCTAATTCCGAAACCTGTGCTCTTAACCACAACTCTTCACAGCGTTTTCCAATGATGTTAAAACAGAGGCCAGTGTGAAAAGCCCTGCACTTATTCGAGTACTTCAGTGAAATCATCCACAGTTATTGAACTTAGGGACTCAACTCCACAGTCCCTCCTTGACTCCGAAGCAAAATTCAAGTACTGAAGTATATTGCATATTTACATTCCCGGATCTTGTTCTTGAAGCATCTGCAGACTGTTCATGTTTTCTGAGTGTCCACTGGATTCACAGAGAATGGGAAGGCAATTCTCCTGTACCAAGGATTTACCGTCTGCAAGGAACGGGGCTGGAGACTTAACACACTGCATTTCCTTCAGTGAAATGAACAAGGTGAAACTTCGGTCTAATGGAAACTGAGAGAAAAAGTTTCTTCACTGTGTTGTTCTCACTCCTTACCTGATTTTCCTTAGTGTTAGGAAAGGCACATTTTGTTCACAGAAAGGCATTTATGAGGTGTGATTTTACCATCTGAGAGAGAGTCCCTGAGTCAAGTCCGCGACCCCCGCTGCCCCTGTGCATGCTATGTCTGACGGTCCATAATTCAAGATTAATGGCTGCTTTAAATCGCTTATCCCCTGTGAAAGTGCCAGGGACCAGGAGTGGTAGCAGGGTCATGCTAGAAATATTTATCTTAGATTTGCATATATGTGGTTAGAGAAACTCAACGTGAAGTTAGAATGGTGCAGACCAGAGACAAAGAGACGTCATCCGCGTTGGAAAGGGTGCCAGAGGCGCTGAACCACAGGCTGAGTCCCTGGACCACATTTTGAGCTTTATGGCAAATAGTTGTTCCTTTTGTCTTCTTTTTTTCACTCCAGTCCTTCCTCCTTCCTGCCATGTTTTCTGCCCCAAAATATGTTTCTATGAGCTGTTAATACTTCTACTAAGTTAGTCCAAAGCTGCCTCTTTCTATATTTTACGCCCAGCCTAAAAGTTTATCTGTACATACTGAACACTAACCTAACTGGACGTGTAAACCGACTGTAACTTACTCTTGTGCCAATCACTGAGTTTTGGCCAATCACAGGCAGCCAACTGTTCAAACCCTGTACAAATAAGGCAAAAGCTGAGCTGCAACCAATCCAGCTGTTTCTGTCCATAAATCTCCGACCACACAGCAGGATTGAAGCCTCTCTGAATCTATTCCGCTTCAGAGACTGCCCGATTTGTGAATGATTTTTCACTGAGTTAAACTCTGTTAAATTTAATGTTTCTAAGGGTTTTACCACTTTCTTTGCTTTCCAAGATGCCAGTTTTTGGACTGCTCATCTAAGAACCCATGGGAGGCGTTTTTTGGAAAACAGGTATTTTCAGGCCCTGCTCCGAAAATCCTTTGATCCGGTAGTTCTGGAGTGGGGCCCAGGAAGCTGGATTTTAAATAATTCAGAGGCAGAGCCAGATTCCCAGCTTCTGGTGACCTTGGAAACAGTAATACAGCAATTCTAGAGAAACTTTGCTTCATGAGCTTTCTCACTGCCCTGAAAGCCTGGAGACCCTCAGGGAGGCTATATTAATATTTCATGTCTTCTAAATCAGTTTTCAAAAGTCATTAAGCCATAAAATTTGATTTTCCTGAAAGGTATACATTGACTTAATCCACAGGGTAGCACAGAGAGACATTTGGAGTTTTGCTGCATTCCTTCTATTTTCCACCCAGAGGCAGATATATTTAATCCCTCAAGTCACCAGCATCTCACTTCCTAGCCTTCTCTCTCCATGCCCTTCCATAACTCAGGCATTCTAAATTATTTACCCGCTCAGCTTCACCCTCTACATTTTCTTCTAAGAACCTTTTCATTACAACGTAAGATCAGGGTTCAGAAATACTCTTGCCCCTCTTCCAGTAGAAGGGTTGACATCTCTTAATGCAAAGGAGAAAGGAAGCAAAAGATCAAGGGTCCGCTGATCCCCTGACTTGACTCTTAAAAGGTCGTTTATCTTAGGTTGAGCTTTGATCAAAACAGAGCAAAGTTTATGTTCATAAAAACACATTTCAATAAACCCTGCAAGTGCAAATGTGGAAGATCACGGGCTTTATCTTCGGTGACCATTTTCTCAGCAGTCTCCTGGAACTGGCTTTCACAAGCCAGTGAAATGTCAGATGGGTGAATACATAAACACACCTTCTATCTCCATGTTTAGTGACATCTCCTTGGTAGCTTGAAAATGGCCATGGTTGGAGTGTTTACACCATAAAAATGAACAAAATGCTACAAATCAGCTCTTGCTTTATCAGAAGACTGGTTTGCCAGCAACCTGCTGTGCCAATGATGCATCTGCTTTGCTTCCTAAATAACTGTCTTCCTGGTAATCTTAGCTTTGTAAAGCTGGCTGCTTTGAATATTCACCAGACCAAGTCCTCTACAAATTCACAAATTCATGTGTTCTATCTCAATTATAAGCCTATCCCTCCCTATAAAAGTATCACCATCCTAACCTTTAGAGTAATTCCTCCTTGCACTTCTGTATTGCTTTATTATCAAGTGTGTATCTATACATTTTACCAAACTTGTGAACTTAAAAAAACGTGATATCCCTGTTAAGTTTCTTTTAATCGACAAGTTCCCCTTTTATTCTTTTATTTTTCTTACAATTTATCTGTTGAGAAACATAACCCTTTGACGCATGAATATTCCCACAGCCTGAATTTTACAGATTGCACACTCATGGTGCAATTTAACATAGCCCTCTGTCCTCTGTATTTCCTGCACGTTAGCATCTAGATCTAAAAGCTTGATCAGACTTGGGTTTTATACCTCCACAAGATAAAGGTGGCACTGTGGTCTCTCATCAGAAGACATGTAATATCTAGTTGTTTGTTTCCTTACAATGTTCAGTCACTGATGCCCAATGCTTAGATCCATTAATTCATTGGAGATTGCAAAATACCAATAATCGAATTCTCTCATTTCTTTTTTTCATGAGTCAGTTGAAATACTTTGAAAAGAGATGTTTTCTCTCACCTACTAATTAGCAACCCATGGCACAGATCAAATAGGGAAACACAGAATAAATGGTTGATTCTCTTCTTTTTTTTTAACCAACTTTTACAATGAGTTGATTCCTCTATCTTTGCAATTTAACAATTCTGTTGTTTTAATAAATTAATAAAACAAAGAGATGCATAAATGCAAAAATACATCTATCTCAATCCGGAAGCCAGCCTCCTACATCATTAAAAAATACTTGAAGGATTTCTACGGAAATCAGGGACAACTGAAGAATGTTCATCAATAGTGATCATGGACATTTGTTTTTCTCCCCATTCTGGAGGCTCCGGCCAATATTATTAATCAACTGTAAGAAATTAGAGGTGAAAACGTTGGGAAAGAGGAGGTAAACTTGCTACTCGTAGTATATGATATGATCATACTCTTGAAACATACTAGAGAATCAGCTCAAAACACCATTAAAACAATATAAGAACTTAGTAAGTGCCCACCTCAGGCTCCCATGTCAATCATTTGCCTCTGGTTGCCTTCCTTCTCTGCCACCAGGATGAGGAGGGAGGATGCAATCTCCTGACCAGGTGATTCCCCTGAGAACCACTGGCCCTGAGAAGAGGATATGGGTAAGGGCACCAGCCACACCCACTGCACTCAGTACAGCCTTTGCTCATGACATAATATATAAAATCAACCTGAAAGCAAAACATAAAGAACCACAACCTCAAAATACACTGAAGCCCTTTACTCACCAATATTTGCCATTTGGAAGGCAAACATAGCCTGGGCTATAGAGTCAAACAGACTGGTTTTGAGTTCTAGCTCCACAATTATGAAATGAGAAAACTGTCTAATTTCGGCCTAAACTTTCTCTTCTGTAAAATGGACACAATTGTTTTATAAAAGCCTACTTTAAAGGGTAGCTATAAAGATTAAAAGAGACCCAGTATCAGTATGAACAGCACTGTCTGAAATGTGGTATAAGCTCATCAAGCTTTAGCTGATTGTTCCTTTGACACTATTTAATCTAAGTTTGACCCTCTTACAAAATAAACAAGACATAAACGAATTGCTAAACACACAAAGCCTGTGCTTCATTTAATATTACTCTAACTCCAGTGCCAGCATTTTCTCTTCAAAATATATTGACTTCCTGCCCCCACCCCCTGTTGCACCTGTGAGCTCTGAAACACACCACCTGCCTCAACCCTGAGATATTAATATATAGAAAATAAATTAAACCTGTTCATTCACCATAGAAAACTAACACTTATGGCCTGGACATAATTTTAAAGAGAATTTAGACATGCTAAAATTTTCTTCATATGGAATTTTGGGACTATATTAATCAAATTATATATCAATAGTAATTTCTTTCTGAATTCAAAAGCATTATATACACATTGTAAACACTTTACAAAATACAGTTAGCAAAATAAAAGGCAATTTAAATCCCACCACATAGAAACACTCAATATTATCATTTGTGCTTATCTTTCTAGACTTTTGGTGCACAAACATTAATTACTAGATTATTTTAATACAAAGCTGTATTCATAGTGTGTGTAATGTTTTGTAACTTTCTTGTCATTTCAGAGGATATCACATCTTTCTAGATCATTAAAAGTTTTATAATCTTATCTAAATTGCACAGAATAGCCAAATAGTAGATATGGATATGAATAAATATGATTAGGAATGTGTATAGGTATAAATATATGTATAAATATATACATACAAACATTACATGAAATATTAATATTATATAACATAAACATATTTAATAAAATATATTTATACATATTGCACAAAAAGTAGGTTTTATTTTTAAATAAATCCAAATTATACTTTTTTTTTTTTTTTTTTGAGACGGAGTCTCGCTCTGTCGCCCAGGCTGGAGTGCAGTGGCCGGATCTCAGCTCACTGCAAGCTCCGCCTCCCGGGTTTACGCCATTCTCCTGCCTCAGCCTCCCGAGTAGCTGGGACTACAGACGCCCACCACCTCGCCCGGCTAGCTTTTTGTATTTTTTTTAGTAGAGATGGGGCTTCACCGGGTTAGCCAGGATGGTCTCGATCTCCTGACCTAGTGATCCACCCGCCTCGGCCTCCCAAAGTGCTGGGATTACAGGCTTGAGCCACCGCGCCCGGCCTAAATCCAAATTATACTTTTTAAAACAATTTGTGTCCTTGCCATGTAATTGAAATTCTATGCAAATTTTAAAATGCAGAATGATTATCATTATATATTATATATATATATACCTATGTATACATATTTAAATCATTTTAACGATTGCTTTTAGCACCTGCTAGGGGGAAACCATCACAGGTGTTATAAAGATGGATAAGAAACAGATGCTGTTAGAAAAGTCTCCCGGTCAACACTCGGGGACAGATCTGGGCACAAATAATTATAATATAAGGGACGTAAAATGTTTTAATGATTGTACTAAAAAATACCAAAAAGAAAGAGATCATATGATCTTTTTATCTCTCTGGAGGTAGAAAGAGGAGGAGAAAGAAAGCTATCACAGAGGAAATGGAATTTTCACTAGTGTTTGTTGGATGGAGAATGGAAGGAAAAATATTTTGTCTGAGAGAAAACATGAGCGAAGACCCAGTGCAGCTCCAGTCGCAGTATGCTCCCAGATGAATTTCAAATGGATTCAGTTCCAAACACTGATAGAATTTTCTGAACTGTGCCCACTACTAAGCCATTCGGTGGGCAACAATCTTTCATGGCGCCTTTAAAGTTGTCCTTATGGTGACAAATCCCTCACTGAAGCCAAATGAAATTTATTTCCCTGAACACCACACACACACAAACACACACACACACACACACACACACACACACACACAGAGTTGGCCTTTCATATCTACGCATTCTACATCCAGGAATTCAATCAATGACGGATTGAAAATATTCCAAAAAAAATTATTTCTGTAGCCAAAAAATAGTACAGTCTTCCTTTTCTTGTCATGATTCCCTAAATAATACAGTACAGCAGCTATTTACATAGCATTTACATTGTATTAGCTATTATAAGTAATCTAGAGGTGATTTAAAGTGTTAGGGAGCATATGCAAAGGTTACATGCAAATACTATAACATTGTATGTAAGAGACTTGAGGAGCATCCACTGATTTTTGGTATTCAGGGGAGGTCCTGGAATCAATTCCCCCTGGATACCAAGGGACAACTGTATACACACACACACACACACACACAAACACACATCTGTATATTTAGATATCTCATCTTTGGAATGCTGACGTATTCTTCAAAGTATATTATATATATATATATTTATTTATTTATTTACATACATATATTATTTCCCTTTGGAAATAAGGAGTTATGATATAATTTGAAGTGATTGCACTTCTTAGTGGATCTTAGCGCAGGAAACTGACTTGGGTCTGAGTGTGCTTACCCTGCCCCTGATCATAATAACTGGACTAAAATGTGCTCGCTGGAATTCTCAAGCCATCCCTAAGTCCGGAGAGTAACTAAATTCCCTATTAGAGAGCCAATTTGCTGTGAGGGAAATTAAGTTATTATTGCCTCCTGAATGTCAGCTGGCAGGCTCCATCTCTGGCTAATGCCTGTAATTATACAAACAGCCTTCTGAGCACAGCCCGTATGGCAGCTGCATATGGCATTTACAGTTGTTATAATAACACAACAGCCAGCCAAGAAGCACAACACAAGCGCACCTCTAACCCGCAAGTGACCTGCTAATTAGCAGCTGTGTGGGGTTAACCGAAAGAGCACCTCATATAGGGCGGTGTGTTGTGAATATAAACACTGACCCAGTAAACCGGACAATGTACGCCAGGAGGGGCTTACTCCTACCCTGCCTGTGCTGGTCAAACAAATGGGAAAAACAGTCAGCAGAGACACCCTGTAAAATGAGTACAACACTGAGAAGAGGGAATCTGGTATCTTTTCCCCACAACCACTCCCGCAGCCCCTGAATCATAACTACAGAACTGATCTTTGCGTTTGGACATTGAGGTTAAACGTGTCCAGTCCCAAGACCCCGCTCTCCATCTTGTCTCCAACGGCTTCTTCTCTCTTTCCATTGCATTATCTCATGTATGGTTGTCCTAAGGCTTCTTTTCGTTTCCCACTCAGAAGTTTGGTTTGTTTTGTTTTCTGTGCTCAGAAGGCTGTTTGTATAATTACACTATTACCGGGTCCCATGTTGGAAAGTGAAATGCTTCCTAATATTTCTCTTTCTTCCATCCAATTGCTCTAAAACGCTGTGTGTCTGCATCCATCTAGCTCCTTCCAGTCTTAATTCCAAGTTCTGCTATTGTCAAACATTTGAAAGTTGTTCTTAATAATTGGCATTTACAAAGGCAACAAAATGCTTAGGCGAAACAAACACATAGGGATTGTGAGGACTGCTCACATGGACTCTGCTCCCAGCTTCTTCCTTTTTTGTTCTATGTGCCTCATTGTAGCAGTAATTTTTTCTCTTAATCTTTCTTCCTAACAAAATTAAATTTCTTTTCTCGTTTCCCTTATACAACTTGTATCACTTATAATGTCACAAAGTGAACAGACAACAAATTAGATGAACATTTACCATAAGAAAAAATTGGGGGCCGGGCGTGGTGGCTCAAACCTGTAATCCCAGCACTTTGGGAGGCCGAGACGGGCGGATCACGAGGTCAGGAGATCGAGTCCATCCTGGCTAACACGGTGAAACCCCGTCTCTACTAAAAATACAAAAACTAGCCGGGCGAGGTGGCGGGCGCCTGTAGTCCCAGCTACTCGGGAGGCTGAGGCAGGAGAATGGCGTAAACCCGGGAGGCGGAGCTTGCAGTGAGCTGAGATCCGGCCACTGCACTCCAGTCCGGGCGACAGAGCGAGACTCTGCCTCAAAAAAAAAAGAAAAAAAGAAAAAGAAAAAATTGGGTACACTAGTAGTTTAAACCTGCTTGGTAATAATAATTAATGATAACAGCAGTATGTATTAGGTGCAGCATGGTACTGAACACTTTACATGCGTAATCTCATTCTATCCTCATAATAATTTTATTATGCATGTTCCATTAATATGTCATTTTATAGATTAGAGAATGGCTCTTAGAGAAATCAGTACTTGCTCAAAATCTCGCAGTCAACGTAAAAGCTACAGTTTAAGTGGAACGGATCTTACTCCAAAACCAAAGGGCTTCTCCACAGTCGGTTAAGAGCTCAGTGCTCAGAGCTCTGGTCGCCTCATGGATACAGGCGGAATGGTCTCCAAGGGCCCTTTCAGTCCTATAAAATATGAGGAGACATATAAATATAAAATGCAATGCTTGAAAACCTTCCCATCGGTTTATAAATTAGAATACAAAAGCAACTTAAATCAATGTGTGTTATATTTGGTAATTCACCAGTTTATTATTGATTTTTGAAGTCATTTTATTGGAGAAGTAATTTGAGGCTTTCCATTCAAGATGGCGGGTCCATCAACGCCTCCTCTTCCCCTTCTCTTCCAACCTTCAGGAAAATGTCAGTGTCATTACGCAAGGAAATAAACCCATGGCCACATAGGAAGAGGAATGGCTGATGCCAGCGGACAAGCAATTCCAGAATATTTTGGATGTCAGAGGCAGATGGGAGTGTATACGGAGTGAAATAGAGGAGAGAACTGGGCATCCTGGCAGGAGAAGCCTCCAGGTGGATCCATGAGGACCCATGATTTTTATTTTTCACTTTTTAGCACCCTATTTTTTTCTTTTGTTATTTTTCTTTTCTTTTTTTCTTTTTTTTTTTAACTTTTACGTTCATGGACTTATTATATAGGTAAATACATGTCACGAAGTTTGTTGTTGTACAGATTATTTCATCACCCAGGTACTAAGCCTAGTACCAAAATAGTTATTTTTTCTGATCACCTCCCTCCTCCCGCCCTCTACCCTCGAGTAGGCCCAGTGCCTGTTGTTCTCCTCTTTGTGTTCATGTGTTCCCATCATTTAGCTCCCTTTTTTTTCTTTTTTTTCTTTTTCTTTTTCTTTTTTTTTTTTTTTTGAGATGGAATTTTGCTCTTGTTGTCCAGGCTGGAGGGCAATGGTGTGATTTCAGCTCATCGCAACCTCCGCCTCCTGGGTCAAGCGATTCTCCTGCCTCAGCCTCCCAAGTAGCTAAGATTACAAGCATGCACCACGATGCCCGGCTAATTTTGTATTTTTAGTAGAGACAGGGCTTCTCTATGTTGGTCAGGCTGGTCTCGAACTCGCAATCTCAGGTGATTCACCTGCCTTGGCCTCCCAAAATGCTGGGATTACAGGCACGAGCCACCACGCCTGGTCCCCAGCTCCCTTTTATAAGTGATCCTAGATTGGAGATGACAGGCACAAAAGGTGAGTGAAGCCTGGAAGAAAGGAAAGGGGAAGAAGATAATTATTTGAAGGTAACCATGAGTGGCAGTGCCATCTACCTTGCCTTCACCCTGAGCCTGGGAAGTCTATTGTTTCCTCCAAAAGTAAAAACTATAAAAATCCCTCCTCTAAGTAAGTTAAACAAATTTCCCAGGAAGAGTTTGTATTATGAGTTGCTAGTGGTACTGAGTACAGCCCTTATGGTTCGGCACTTGAATAACCTTAACTTCATAGGCAGTAAGTTCTGTTACTTTAGGCCACCTTGAAGGGAAACCAGCCTCCCTCTTCCCAGAAGCCCAGCAGCAAGACAGACCTACCTATAAATGTGCACAGAAACTTTACATCAACTCCATACAACTATCAGCATGCCTCTTAATTCTTACATATAAAAAGGAAACCAAGAAGTATAAGGTATATGATAAAAACCAGCAGCGTGGAAAAAAGAAAGGCCACATAAATGAGTGGAAATAACCCAAAAAATCAGGTAAAATAATAACAAATAAGATTGCCGTGTGTCTTAGTCTCAATAAAATTTGAGAGGAAATGAATCTATTAAAAATACAATGCTGATTCACAATAGCAAAGACATGGAATCACCCTAAATGCCCATCAATGGTAGCCTGGATAAAGAAAATGTGGTACATATACGCCATGGAATACTATGCAACCACAAAAAAAAAACAAGATCACGTCCTTTGCAGGAACATGAAAGGAACTGGAGGCTGACATTGTTGGCAAATTAATACAGAAACAGAAAACCAAATACCACATGTTCTCACTTATAAATGGGAGCTAAATGATAGGAACACATGGACACAAAGAGGGGAGCAACAGGCACCTGGACCTACTTGAGGGTGAAGGATGGGAGGAGGGAGAGGATCAGAAAAAAATAACTGTTTTGTTACGAGCCTTAATACCTGGATGATGAAATAGTCTGTACAACAAACTCCCATGACATGAATTTGCCCATATAACAAACCCCTGAACATACAATAAAAGTTAAAAGAAGAAAAAAAACTTAACAAAAGGAAAAATAGGTTCCTAAAAGGTGAAAAATAAAAATATATAAAAGAGTCATTAGAAATTAAAAATAAAATATCAGTAGAATGATTGCAAGATAGAGTTAGGATACGTCTCCTAAAACATTGATCAGAATTATAGAAGTAAATAGAATGAAGAAGGCAAGTAAGAGTTAGTTCCAGGCAGTCAAACATCTTAATAAAAGAAGTAACTAGAAAAGAGATCAGAAAATGGAGGCCAGATATGATGGCTCACGCCTATAATCCCAGCACTTTAGGAGGCTGAGGTGGGCAGATCACATGAGGACAGGAGTTCGAGACCATCTTGGCCAACATGGAAAACCCCATCTCTACTAAAAGTACAAAAATTAGCCTGGTGCACGCCTGTAATCCCAGTTACTAAAGAGGCTGAGGCACCAGAATTGCTCGAACCTGGGAGGTGGAAGTTGCAGTGAGCCAATATTATACCACTGCATCCCAGTCTGGGCAAGAAAGAAAAAAAAAAAAAGGAAGGGAAAGAAAAGAAAAAAAAGAAGAAAAAGGAGAGAGAAAAAAGAGAAAGAAAGAAAGAAAGAAAGGAAGGAAGGAAGGAAGGAGAAGAGAGAAAAGGAAAAAGAGAGGAAGAAAAAAAAGAGAAAGGGAGGAAGGCAGGAAAAAGAAAGAAAAGAAAAGGAAAAGAAAATGATCAAATGTGCAATAAGAGAAACTCCTGAAAAAAATACAAAATTATTCAGCATAAAAAGAGTATAGTGTGAAGATTAAGATAAATGACAGAAGACCACATCTGAAACAGTGTCGGGAAACTTAAGAACAGTATGGATTTAACAAAATAAATAACGTCTGAAAACTTCCAGAAGAGAAAGGGGGAAAAATTCTTATCTCCCAAAAGGAGCAACAGTCTGATTTCTCATGAACACCACTGGCTACTAAAAGACACTGCCTTCATGGTTCTGAGGGTAATTTTCTAAACTTAGACCTCATGTTTTAGAACATGTGTAGAAATACAGAATAATTTATAAGATGGTGTACAGAATGATTTGTAAGATATTATACAGAGTTGCCATAAACCTGGCACTCAGCCTCCTCTGTTATTAATATTTTACAATCTTTTTGTTACATTTGTTACAATGGCACACTTATTACAATGAATGAACCATACTTATTCAGATGTCCTTAGCTTCCACCCAATGTCCTTTTTCTGTTCCAGGATCCCATCCAGTGTGCCACTTGTGATGTCTTCTTAGACTCTCTTTGACTGTGACAGTTTCTCAAACTTCCTTGTGTTTAATGACCTTGACAGTTTTAAGGAGTACTGGTCCGATTTTGTAGGATGTCCTTCTCTTACAAGGTGCCTAATTTTTTTCTCATGTGTAGACTGAGGTTATGGGGTTAGCGGAAGAAGAGCGCAGAAGTAAAACGTCATTCTCATCACTTCCTACCAAGGGTAAATACTATCAACAAGACATCACTATGGATGTTGACCTTTATCACCTGGCTAGGGTAAGGTTTGTCAGATTTTCCTGTGGTAACGTTGCTCTTTTTCCCCCTTTTCATACTGTACTATGCACAGCCCACGTTTGAGGAATGGGGACTCGTGATCCACCTCCATGAAAGTAGAACATTCATATAAGTTATTTAGACTATGTCTGCTAAGAGATTTGCCTCTTTCCCCCATTAATCAATCATTTCCTTATATCAGTTTGGACTCACTGATAGTCATTTTATAATTTGAGTTATAATCCAATATTACTTTTTTACTTCACCCAGATTATTCCAGCCTTGGCCATAGGAGCTCTTTCTGTTGGCTTCTGTGTACCTTTGACATAACCCCATCAATGTGTGTTCGTTGTGGTTTTGGTTTTTTTTGTTTTGTTTTGTTTTGGTTTTGGTTTTTGAGCACCTCCTTACTTTCTATCATGGCAAGCTACTCCAGGCTCATCTTGTATATTTCCTGACCTGATCCTAAAATCAGCCATTTATCCAAAGAGCCTTGCCTCTTTTATTGGAGGTGGTATTCGAAAATAAGATCTGAGGAAGGTGTATTCCTTACTACTGGGGTATTACTGCTTCCAGGCTCTCTAAGCTGGCAGAGCAAGGAAATATATGTGTGTATACTGTTACATATTTATGCACACATCTATAAATATTTCTATAGGTAACCATCTGGGTCTATATTAAGCTAAACATGAATTCGTACTGATGTCTCCAGCTATAATTCACTACCATATGGATTATTCTAGATCCCTCCTTGCTTATCTATAAACTACCATTCCCATAGTAAGAAACCTGTTTCCCGCTATCTACCATACAGTTACTTGATTGTTCAATTCCAGTATACATATACAGTATCCGAATTGTTAACTCTACACCCATGGGAAGCAACTTTATTGACTAAGGTATAGTCCTTTTGTGCAGTTCCTTTTACCTTTAGAATTGCAGAATCCACCCATTTTCAAAGTTACTTAGGTCTGAACTTTTCCTGTCATAAACGTCACTGAGGTTGGATTGATTTTGTCTAATTTGCACACATCAAAGTTTACTCTACTATAACATTCTATGGTTTTGTCAAATGCATTATGTCTGTATCCACCATTATACTATCAAACTAAAGGGTTTCATCACCCTAAAAAATTGTCTAGGTTTTACCTGTTCAATCCTCCCCACCTTTCCCCAAACATGTGGCAACCACTGGTCTTTTTGCTAGTTTTGTATTTTCCAGTATGTCATAGAGTTGGAATTATGCAAAGTGTATCCCTTTCAGACTGCCTTTTTTCACTTAGCAATATGTGTTTAAGATTCCTCAATATGTTTTCGTGGCTAGATCATTTCTTTTTAATGTTGAAAATTCCAAATAATATTCTGTTGTATGAATGTACAAATGTTTATTTAGTCATTTACCTATTGAAGGACATCTTGGTTGCCTCCATTTTGTGGTGATGATGAATAAAGCTGCTACAAATATCTACGTGCATTGCTGAGTTATGTGGCAAAACTATAATTGTAAAAAAACAACTGCCAATCTATCTTTCAAAATGGCTGTATCACTATGCATTTAACCCAGCAATGTTGGTATGCATGTTTTCCAGAATTTGTTATCATCATTTTTTAAAAGTATAGCTATTTTAATTAGTGGGTAGTAGTATCTCATTATTCTTTTAGTTTGGGGTCTCCTAATGACAAATAACATTGATTATCTTTTCATAAACTTATATGTCACCATCTTCTTTGGTGAGGTATCTGTTCAGATCTTTTGCATGTTTAGTCATTAGATTTTTTTGTTTTCCTATTGTTCAGTTTTATGGGTTCTTTGCATATTGGATACAAGTACTTTATCTGATATGTGTTGTGCAAACATTTTCTCCCATCTGTGGCTTATGTTTTATTCTCTTGACATTGTATTTTGCAGAGCAGAAATTGCTAATTATAATAAAGTACAATTTACCATTTTTTCTTTCTTTATTTGTACTTATCTTATTGTATCTATAAATTCATCAAATCCAAGGAGATATATATATACCATTTACAATGGTATTTCAAATTCCAGTAATAATTGACTTTCATATATTAACTTTGAGTCCTATGGCTTCGCTACATTTGTTTGTTAATTTCAGAAGGGTTTGGGGGATTGTTTTTGTCAATTTGGAGAGAGTTTATGCATAGAAAATAATATTATCTGTGAACAATGGCCATTCTGTTTCTTCCTTTCTAATCTTTTGTTTTATTTCCTTTTCTTGTCTTATTGCACTAAGATTACCAGTAATATGTTGAATAGGAGTGCTGTGAAGGAATATCTTTACTTTGTTCCTGATCTTGGTAGGGAAGCATCTGCCTCTCACCAGGAAGTATGAAGTTAACTGTTGGACTTTTGTAAGTATTCCTTACAGAGTAGAGGAAGTCCCCTCTGTTCCTTGTTTGCTGAGAATTTTATTATGAATGGGTATTGGATTTTGTTAAATGCTTTTTCTCTATCAATTGACATGACCAGATGATTTGATTTTCTTCTTTATCCTGGTGATGTTGTGAATGACTTTAATTCATTTTAAATGTTGAGCCAGCCCTGTATACCTGGAATAAAGTCCAGTTGCTCATGGTATGTAATTCCTATATACATTTTTTTGATCCGGTTTGCTAATATTTTGTTAAAGATTTTTGCATCTATGTTGTATAAGTTTCTTTTTCTGCTATAAAAAGTTATCACACACTTAATGGCATAGGACAGCAAAAATTTATTACCTTACAGTTCTGGAAGTCAGAAGTGTGAAGTGAGTGTTACAGGCTAACACTGAGACATTGGCAGCGCTTCATTCCTTCTGGAATTTTCAGGAGATAACCTACTTACATGCCTTTTCCAGACCTACTGTATTCCTTGGCTACTGGCCCCGCCCTCCATCTTCAGAGAAGGTTACTCCAGCATCTGCTTCTGTCATCACATCTCCTCTCTGACTTTGACACTCTCGTTTCTTCTTTTAAAGATCCTTATAATTACATTAGTCCCACCCAATTAATCCAGGATAGTCATTCCATTTCAAGGGCCTTAACAATATCTGCAAAGTACCTTTTGTCATGTAAGGTAACAGATTCCTGGGATTAGAATGTGGATACCATTGGGAGTGAGGGGTGAGAGGGTGCATAATTCTATTTACCACATGTTCATGAGAAATATTGGTCTGTGGTTTTTCTTTCTTATAATGAGTTTGTCTGGTTTTAGTGTTATGGTAATATGTTGGCCTCATAGGATAAGTTAGGAAGTGTTAAATTTTCTGTTTACTGGAAGAGATTGTAGAAAATTGGTATTATTTCTTCCTTAGTGTTTTCTAGAATTCACCACTAAAACCATCTGAGTCTGGTGCTCTCTTTTTATAGTTATTGATTATTGACTAATTCTAAAATAGATATAGTCCTGTTGAAATTGTCTGCCTCTCTTTGAGTTTTGATAATTTGTGTCTTTCAAAGAGTTGATCCGTTTTATCTAAATTATCAAATTTGTGGGAATGCAGTTTTTCATACTGTTTCTTTATTATTCTTTTTGATGTTTATGTGATCAGTGGCAATGATCCTTCTTTCATGTCTGCTATTGGTAATTTGTGTTTTTTATCTTTTTTCTCCTTGGCTATCCTGGCAAGAGTTTTCCCATTTTTATTGGTCTTTCCAAATAATTAGCTTTTGGTTTTGTCGATTTTCATCATTATTATTATGTGCTTTTAAATTCATTGACTTCTGCTCTAGTTTTGTTACAAAAGTGAGATCTCTTACATGTGTTCTCTTGCCCTTCTGCCTTCTACCTTTCTCCAGTGGGTTGACCTGCACTGGATGCTGGTGCCATGCTCTTGGACTTCCCAGGTTCCAGAACCACAGGCCAAATAAGCTTCTTTTATTTATAAATTACCCAGTCTGTTGTAATTCTGTTATAGCAGCAGAAAAGGAACTGAGATAAAAGTTAAGTTCAAATATTTAAAATACTTCCACTATCTTTCTGTTACTGATTTCTATTTTAAGTCCATAGTGGTCTGAAAAACTACTTTGTATGATTTCTACTACTTTAAATTTGTTAAACTGTGTTTTGTGGCACAGAATTTTGTGAATATTCCATGTAAGCTTGAGAATTTGTATTCTTCTGTTGTTGCATAGAGCTCTCTATAAATGCCAATTAGGTCAAGTTTATTGATACAGCTGTTCAGTTCAACCATGTCCTCATTGATTTTCTGCCTCCTTCAACTATCAGTATGGAAAAAGCGGTATTGATGTCTCCAACAATAATAGTGGTGTAACGTATTTTTTTCCTTCCAGTTCTATCAAGTTTTACTTCACGTATTTCTGTTGTTAGGTTAAGGATTGTTATATCTTTTGAGAAATTTTACCCTTTTATTATGATGTGATTATCCCCTTTATCCCTGATAATTTTTTCCTGAAAGTAATATAACAATTCCAGCTTTCTTTTGATTAGTGTTACCACAGTATATGTCACTCCTTCTTTTTACTTTTGGTCTATCTTTGTATTTAATGTGAGTTTCTTGGAGTAAACATATAGTTAAGCTTCTTTTTTTAAAAATTTACTCTGCAGAGCTCTGTCATTCAATTGGCTTATCCATACCATTCACATTTAAAGTGATTATTGAAATACTTGGATGAATATCCATCATGCTTGTGACAGTTTTTTATTTATTGTATTTGTTGTTTCTTTTCTTCTTTTCCTCCTCTTACTGTCTCCTCTGGTTTTAATTAAACATTTTGCATAATTCCATTTTAGCTCTTCCTTTAGTCTATCAATTAAATTTCTTTTAACAAAAATGTTAGTTCTTGCCGTACAGTTTGCAATACATTTACAACTAGCATCATTTCACCTTTAAATAATATTCTACCACTTTATATGTAGTGCATTTACCTTAACAGACTTTTCTTAATTCTTCTTTCCTGTCCCAGGCAAGATGCTGCCATTTATTTTATTTATTCATATGCTATAATTGCCCAATACACTGTCACTATCATTGCTTTAGATAAAGTTATTTTAGGTCAATTTGGAACTTAAGAGGTAAAAGATGCTGTTTTACCTTCATTTATGCATCCTCTGATGCTGTTTCCTTCTTTATGTAGATCCAAGTTACTAATTTATAATGTTTTTCTCCTTCCTGAATGACTTTCTGTAGCATTTTCTGCAGGGCAGTTCCACTAATGATAAATTCTCAGTTTTTTTTTTGCCTAAGAAAGTATTTATTTCATCCTAATTTTCTTTAACTTGTATTTTACACTCAGGGGTACATGTGCAGGTTCGTTATATAGGTAAACTTGTGTCATGGGAGTTTATTATACAAATAATTTCAGCACCCAGGTATTAAGCTTTGTACCCATTACTGTTATTTTTACTGATCCTCTCCCTCCTCCCACCCTCTATGCTCCAATAGGCCTCAGTGTGTGTTGCTCCCTTCTATGTGTCCATGTGTTCTCATCATTTAGCTCTTACTTATAAGTGAGAACATGCAGTATTTGGTATTCTCTTCCTGCATTAGTTTGCTAAGGATAAAGTCCCTGCAAAGGACACGATCTTGTTCTTTTTTATGGCTGCATAGTATTCCATGGTGTGTATGTACCATATTTTCTTTATCTAGTCTATCATTGATGGGCATTTAGGTTGATTCCATGTCTTTGCTATTGTGAATAGTGGTGCATGCTTGAGTCTTTGTTAATAGAATGATTTACATTCCTCTGGGTATATAACTAGTAATTGGATTGCTGGGCCAAATGGTGCTTCTGTCTTTAGGTCTTTGAGAAATTGCCACACTGTCTTCCACAATGGTTGAACTAATCTACCTTCCCAACAACAGTGTATAAGCATTCATTTTATTCCTGGCAGAGATACAAAAATAAAAAGGAAAAGAAAACTTCAGGCCAATATCTTGGATGAACATTGATGCAAAAATCCTCAATAAAATACTGGCAAACTGAATCCAGCAGCACATCAAAAAGCTTATCCAACGTGATCAAGGAGGCTTTATCCCTGGGATGCAAGTTTGGCTCAACATGTGCAAATCAATATATGTGATTCATCACATAAACAGAACTAAAGACAAAAACCACATGATTATCTCAATAGATGCAGAAAAGACTTTCAATAAAATTCAGCATTCCTTCATGTTAAAAACTCTCAATAAACTAGGTATTGAAGGAACATAGCTCAAAATAATAATAGCAGTATATGACAAATCCACAGTTAACATCATACTGAATAGGCAAAAGCTGGAAGCATTCACCTTAAAAACCAGCACAAGACAAGGATGCCCTCTCTCACCACTCCTATTCAACATATTAGATGTCTCAGACAAGACAACTAAAAGATAAAAAAAAAAAAAAAAGAGGCATCCAAATAGGACAAGTGGACATCACACTATCTCTGCTGGAAGATGACATGATCCTATATCTAGAAAACCCCATAATCTCAGCCCCAAAGCTTCTTAAGCTGACAAACAACTGCAGCAAAGTCTTTGGATACAAAATCAGTGCGCAAAAAATTACTAGCATTCCTATACACCAACAAGTTCTCAAGCCAACAGTCAAATCAGGAATGTAATCACATTCACAGTTACCACAAAAAAATAAAATACTAAGGAATACACCGGCGAAGATTTTATGATAAAGAAGTCAAAAGCAATCGCAACAAAAACCAAACTTGCCAAATGGGATCGGATTAAATGAAAGAGCTTCTCCACAGCAAAAGAAACTATCAACAAAGTAAACAACATACAGAATGGAAAAAAAATTTTGCAAACTATGCATCTGACAAAGGTCTAATATACAGCATCTAAAAATAATTTAAAGAAATTTACAAGAAGAAAATAAACAACCCTATTAAAATGTGGGCAAAGGACATAAACAGACACTTTTCAAAAGAAGACATACATGCATGCAGCAAACAAACATATTTTTAAAAACTCAAAATCACTAATCATTAGAGAAATGCAAATCAAAACCACAATGAGATACCATCTCACACCAGTCAAAATGGCTATTATTAAAAAGTCAAAAAATAACAGATGCTGGCAAGGTTGTGGAGAAAAAGGAACACTTATTTTCTAATTTTAAAAATTAGAAATTTAAAAAACAATAATCTCTGTGTGTGGAATTCTAGTTTGGTGGGTTTTGTTCTTTTCGCAACATTTTACATATTTCACTCCATTCTCTTCTACCTTGTATAACTTATCCTCTGTTGGTAAACTCCCATATCGCAGCTCTGCTTTTTTCAAGATTTTCTCTGTCTTTAGTTTTTTTTGGTTTGAATATCATGTGTCTAGAAGGCATAGTTTTCAGTATTTATCTTGGCATTCTCTGAACTTCTGGGATCTGTGGTTTTGTATGTGTCATTACTTTTGGAAAATTTTCAGCCACTATTATTTCAAATATTTGTCTACTCTGTTATCTCTTTCTTTTAGTGTTGCCTTTGTGTATATGTTATACCTTTGAAATTGTCCCACACTTCTCAGATTTTTTTTTGTATTTAAAAAAATTATTCTCTCTTTGCATTTTAGTTTAGAAAGCTGATATTGACATATCTTCAAGCTCACTGATTCTTTCCTCAGCCACATGCAGTCTACTCATGAAACCATCAAAGATATTCTCCATGTCTGTTACTGTGTTTTGGTTTCTAACATTTTATTTTGATTCTTAGGGTTTTAATCTCTTCATTTTATTAATCATTCTTGCAGCTTGTCATTTTTTTTATCTGAGGCACTACCCTATTTATTTTAAGTTCCCAGTCTGATAATTCCAAAATATGTGTCATATTAGAATCTGGTCCTGATGTTTGCCTTCTGTCTTCACTCTGTGTTATTTTTTGTCTCATAATTTTTTAGTGAAAGCAGGGAATTATGTATTGGTTGTATGAACTGAGGTAAAAGCCCTTTAATGTGAGTTTTTATGTTAATCTTGCCAGGTGCTGGGCTGTTTAATGTTAGCTGTAGATGTACGTGGCAGAAGCTTTAAATTCTTCTAGTGTCCTTGTTTTTGCTGTTTTTGTCTTCCCTATTGTCTTTGGGCTTCCCTAGGAACTCCTTCTTAAGTAGAGTCTTCACCTTGCTCCTCTTGCAACTCTAATATACAGTTTTTATACTAGAGCCCTATTGATATGGTAGTAAGGTATAGGGTAGTGAAAACACTCTAAAATATTATGATTAAATATTTCAGTGGAACTGTGCTCTTGGCCTGTGACTTTCACAAATGTGTCCTAGCATTCCTTCTTTCTGCTTATGTGAGACAGGAAGGATACAGAGGACCAGAGGTGGGTAAGTGACCTTCTCCTTGGCTATCATAGGCCCTGGAAAAGTCATGCCCCTTAGAGAGTAGTCCTTTGTTATAGAGAATATGCCGGGCATTTCCAAAAGATTACTTTTTTCCTCCCCCTGCCAGAATAACCAGGAGATCTTTCCTAGTTCTTCACTGTAAGAACCTGGTGGGATTCCTGAAAGTAAAACCCATGAGTGTGCAGCCCTAGGAGATATTCACTTTCATGTGAATATTTTTAGTGATAAAGATTTATGTTTAAGGCTTTAGTGACTGTTGCTCTAAGTAGAAATATCTTGGCTGTGACTCTGAATTTGCTAGTCTCTCCAGATTTTATAAGGTGGTTTGCCCTGGGACTTCAATTCTCAATACAGTCCAAGAAAAATTATTGATTATTAATGTGTTCAGCTTTCTTCTTGTTGTGAGGACAGGAGTGATGACTTCCGAGCTCTTCAGGTACTGGAAGTAAAACTGGAAGTTCAGGTCATTTATTTTTACCTATACTTCATACAAAATAATCCATCAAGTTTGAGAGCAAAATGAAGACAATTTTAGATGTGCATTGATATAAAAATGTCCAATAACTGAGAAGTTGTCTAATGAAATGAGAAAGAAAATGCTGAAACTTTCAAAATATTGGAAGCCATGGGATTCAGGAAATAGTAGGTTCACCCTAGTAAGAGAAAAGAGATCTTGGGACGGTAGTTGAAAAGTCACTGGTTCATAATGAGGTAGAAGGTTCAAGGTCTCCAAGAAATGACTTCTCAAAAGAAGACATGCACGCAGCCAAAAAGCATATGAGAAAATGCTCAACCTCACTAATTATTAGAGAAATGCAAATCAAAACCATGAGGAGATACCATCTCACACCAGTCGGAATGGCTATCATTAAAAGTCAAGAAATAACAAATTGCAGAGAAAAGAGAATGCTTATACACTGCTAGTGGGAATGTAAATTAATTCAACCCCTGTGGAAAGCAGTTTGAAGATTTCACAAATAACTTAAAACAGAACTACCATTCAGCCCCGGCAATCTCCTTACTGGGTGTCTACCCAAAGGAAAATAAATTGTTCTATCATAAAGACACATGCATGCATGTGTTCACTGCAGTCATGTTGACAATAGCAAAGACATGGAATCAACCAAAGTGCCCATCTATGGTGGACTGGATAAAGAAAAAGTGGTATACACATATACACCGTGGAATACTACACAATCATAAAAAACAATAAAATCATGTCTTTTGCAGCAAAATGGCTGCAGCTGGAGGCCATTATTTTAACCAGTTAATACAGAAAACAGAAAACCAAATATTGCATGTTCTCACAAGTGGGAGTTAAACGTTGACTACACATGGATACAAAGAAGGGAACAAGGGGCCTGCTTGAGGCTTTACGGTGGGAGGACGGTAAGAATGGAAAAACGACCTATTAGGTACTGTCCTTATTACCTGAATATGTTAAAGCAAACTAAATATAGCCTGAGAAGGACTTCATACTTCTATATTTCAGTCCCTGTGGATGAACCGTAACCTACCTTAATAGTCAGACAACTAAAAACCTAACTTAGGAGTATGTGCCTGTAATAACAACTGAGCCCTGGCCAATCCCAATGGCTATATTTCAACCGCTTATAGACTGCTGAGTGTTCAAACTGTGTTCAAATAAGGCAAATGCCAACCTGTAACCAACCCAGCTGTTTCTGTACCTCACTGCCGATTTCTGTAAGTCACTTCCCTTTTTCGGTCTAGAATCTTCCACCCCATGGCTATGCTGGAGTCTCTGTGAATCTGCTGTGATTCTGAGGGCTGCCCAATTTGTGAATCGTTCATTGCTCAATTAAAATCCATTAAATTGAATTCAGCTAAAGTTTTTCTTTTATCAACGACAAAATAACCTGTACAACAAACCCACATGACGTGTAATTTACCCACATAACAAACCTGCACATGTATCCCCTGAACCTAAAATAAAAGTTGAAACACAATAAAAAGGTCTCCAAGAAATGGTTGTGAAGGAAGTAGATTCCATATAGATATGAAAGACAAGCTAGATAATTGGAGTGTGTAGTAAAAAATGCACCATGCTCTTGTCAGCAAGAGAAAAGAAAGCAATTAGAAATGCTTTGCAGGGCTGGGAAACGTATAAGAAAATCACGGTTGACTTCCAGGTCCAGCAATAATCTGAATAACCCACACGTGTGGCTGAGCTGGTGCGAAAAATGAGGAAAATCCTTAGAGGCCAATTACAGAGCCAATTCATGAATCCAGCAAAGTGAGCTCTGAAGCTGCTGACTACCCTAAGGGCATCTGTATTACTCTGTTACCCAATCTTCACTTTTAGCAACTGTCCAGAGGAAGAAGTCTAAGTCTAGGAACGTGTCACCTTCCCAACAAAACTTCCTTTATATACCTGATGAAGTGAAGAGTTGGATACAAAACTTCCTGTGGATCTGGAAAATCCTCTGCAAAATAGAGAATCGGAAGAAAAAATACTGAAATCTACATTACGAAGAAAGACAGCAAAGGCGGTTTCCTCCACTACCTTGTCTTTGGGTAAAGAGCAAAAGCCTCCATTCATAATTTGCCGCTGTGGGCTGGCTTTTACATGGATTGGAAATATAAGAATGTGTTCTAAAAACAAGCAAAGTAACTAATAAATTGAGATGTTAGTCTAAAGTAATTCTAGGAATTCACAGTGCCTCTAGGCAGGATCAAACATAATCTTTTTCAGAGACTTTGTTCCCACTGCAGACCTCAAAGAATTCCTACTGTCCTACTGAGAAATTTCCAGTGAATATAAGGTCAAAATGAAGACTAAACTAGAAAACAACGACAAAGCATACAACAAAAAAGACACCATGAGTGAGAATAAGCTAATATAATAAAGAACAGTAGAACAGAAAAGACTTCACAGGTTGTTTTTATTAGACACAAAACATAAGTAAGAATGTTTAAAATGATTTTAGAATAAGTCAGAATAAGAGAGTATGAGTCAGGAAAAAAAAAAAGACTGGTTACAATAACCATAGAGGATGATGAAAAGAATCAACTAGAACTTACAGAAGTGGGAAAAAAATGCCCTGATTTGTTACCGGATTGTAAACTGAGACAGTTTTCCCACTAAAAGCCTATGAAATTTGGGCTCCGGGTTTTTTGTCATGAGACATATTAAATTAGGTTTAACAAGAGGGTGTGGTGGTGGCAGTGGAAACAGTGAACGATATACTCTAGCCAGCACATTCAGAGAGGTAGGACTTGCTGCATGCCAAGCCTCTATGATACTTCTAGGGCCATCAGTCTGGCTTTCAGTAATTATAGGGCTTCTTTGGCTGCAGCAAAGGGGCAAATCCCTGACTCCAGCTCCAAAGTTCCGCTGATTGATGGCACCATCAGTTTCTCAACCCCATCAGTTTCACCATCACTACTCAGGTTGCTCTCCAGACCCACACTGCTGACTCAGTTACCACACAGACCCTCTGGTTTAATGATACTCACAGATCTTATCTCCTAGTATGTTTCAAGCCTCAATGACATCTGCTCCTCCAGTGACTCAAGCCAGAAAGTTGCCAGTCTTCCTTGTTTGCCCCCTTTCCACCTTGCATAACCCCTACGAAAAGTCAGTTACCCAAATCCTATCAATTATATTCCTCCTTAAAGGAGATGTGTGAAAATCAAACATTTATTTCTTTTTCATTCATAGTAACACGCCTTAGCCCATGGCCTCACTGAGATTCCCGTGTCCAAGCAACATCTCCTTGGTCCATTTTCACTTTGGCTGATGAGCAGCAGAAGTATTTTAAGGCTGCTAAAACTTGAGTTTCCTGGTCCCTTGCTTGCAGCAGCCCCTTCTGAGACTTGGAGAGTCTTCTTAGTATGTTTCTATGGTCATGTGTTTTGTCAAATTTGCCAAGGTAAGATACCTTGATATGCCAAGTGAAAGTCTTATGATTCATAATATGTAAAATAATCCTTTAGTGGTTTTCTCAAATTTGGCAGACGAACTGGAAAATCTGTATAACACAACCAAAAAATTGTGAAAATGAAAAAATTATTCTAAACTATTAATAATTGGCATCTTGACTCACAAGTCTAATCCCAGCACTTTGGGAAGCCGAGGTGGGACAATGGCTTAAGGCCAGAGTTCAAGGCTAGCCTGGGCAATGTAGCAAGATCTTGTCTCTACAAAAACTAAGAAAAAGTAGCCAGGCGTGGTGACATGTGCCTATATTCTCAGGTATTTGGGAAGCTGAAGCAGGTAGATTGCTTGAGCCCAGGAATTTGAGGTTGCGGTGAGCTGTGATTATACCACTGCACTCCAACCTGGGTGACAGAGCAAGACCCTGTCTCTAAAAAACATGAATAAATAAATAAATAAATAATAAAATAAAAACTAAACTGTTAATAATAATAAAATTGCTATTAATCATGATGGAGGAAAAGCTACATTATCTTTCTATTCTGTTCACGGGAAGTGATAGAACAAAATCGCTGCCCTATGAAGAGATGAATGAAAGGGTTTAGTGTCTACAAACATAGGGGAAAATCTTTTACAGACATGTGCTGGCAATAAAGTCATAAAATATGTTTATTTTCTGGATTTTCTGATTTGTCTCAGCAGTTTAAAATGTGTGATTTGTTGTGTTTTTTCATTCGAAACAAATATTCACTGTGAACCTAATTCTGTATTTTTACAGTTATCCTTTTTTTCTTAAAAAGAGCTCCCAAATTTTGTTATCAGGCCCCACAAAACCTGGGTCCAGCACTGCTGTTATCAGCGCGATTATTTCCAAATATATGTTTGGCTAAGTCACCTCATCTTAACTTCAGCATAAAATTCAAATTCCTTCACATAATGTATAATGACTGCATAATCATACTCTGTCCATCATTTCTAGTGTGAACTCTCACCACTCCCCTAGTTAGACTCAATATTCCAGAAACAATAAATTGCTTAGAGTTAGCAAAATGGAACAAGACTTCCCACCCCTGTATCTGTTTGCACACCAGCCACACACTTGGCTCAGCATTTCTTTACCTCATCTTTTTCTTCTTATTGAACTCTTTCCTGATTAACCAGTCTGTAACAGGGACATTCCTCACTAATCTTGCCCACCACAGATATTTCTTATCTGTCAAAATGTTTATCACATTTTCCAACCTTATACTTATTTATTTTCATTTTCATTTTTACATTTTTGGTACACGCTAAACTCTCTAAGAGCAGAGATCGTAGATCTCTTGGTTAGTGTTTATACCTAGCACATAGTAGGTGTTTAATAAACATTTATAGAAAGAATGAAGGTTGAAATTGTGACTGGAAGAAAGACATTGTACAATGAGCTGAAACAAAATGAGGTTTACTTTGGGGGAAGATTCTGAGCAGTAGCAATAAACCAATTGAAAATAAATTGCCTTAATTACTGGGCAAATAGTTGTGATTTTTACCACATCCCCCAGTAGCATTGTATTCTTAAAGAAATGCCTAGAAAACTAACATTTACACTATTGGATAGAAATAGTTGTGTATATATTGGTGTATACTGATGTAGGAAGAGCTTAGGCATAAACTTTTTTTGAAGGAAAGTTAGGAAGGTTACTATTGACAACAAGAAAACCTAGGTAGCTTCTCAAGCAAAATTATTTGTTTCTTAACTATTAGTAATGTGAATTTCTGACCACCAGTGCCACCCCAACACATAAACACACAGAGATACATATACATGAATATGTGTGATGTATGTAAAAGAAAAAGAAAAGGAGAAAACTTAAGGCAAATGGGTAAATATAAGAAGCATATAATTGTCTGTCGAATATAGAAAAGTTCCTGGTTTTATTCTATCCTTTATTCTGGAGCCTTGGGAAAGTCCTAAGGTGGTTATGCCACCCTCAGTCTAAAAGTCTTACATGGCCAAAACCTTAAATAGATATGATCTACATTAATCACTACCCACAGTCAAAGTATTCTCAGAAAAACCTGCCAAATATCAAAATCTAGAAAGAACAATTAGCTGCAATTCCAGAATTCTTGAGTCTGTCTGCACAAGGAAACACAAAATGCTAGCAAGTTTATTTCCCTTCCCTCAAAAAGTACAAAATTAAACATTCCTAGATACTTGGAAATTTTGTCTTAGCCCTATTGACTTCCAGAAAAGTTACAGAGTCTTGCTGAGCCCTTTAATCAAGGATAGACACAGCAATATTTCTCTTTAGGTACATTGAATCCTTAATATTATAATTGTTCTTCCATTTTAAAAAACCAAAAACCCTAAAATGTAGGAATGGCTTTGGAAGCAGGCAGCAGACTTTATGGAGAATGGTAATGAAAGTACTTGGAAGAAACTACTAATCTTTGGAGATATTACAGTCGAAGGCTTAAAGAAAAACGAAGCAGCCTGGCGAAGATGGTGAAACCCCATCTCTACTAAAAATACAAAACTTAGCCAGATGCAGTGGTGGGCGCCTGTAATCCCAGCTACTTGGGAGGCTGAGGCAGGAGAATTGCTTGAACCCAGGAGGCAGAGGTAGGAATGAGCCGAGATCGCACCACTGAACAGTAGTCTCGGCGACAGAGCAAGACGGTATCTCAAAAAAAAAGAACAATGAAGAAAATCTCATTGGAAACTGGAGTCAGAAAAAATGTTTGCTATAAAGGGGCAGAGAGTATAGCAACACTGTTGTCTGCAGTTATGTAGAGAGAGGACAACATGGTTAACCAACTGGTAATATAACAAATATGTCTAAGCAAATCATTGAGGTTGCCATTTATTTCACCTTGATGCTTATGGTAAAATGTGACAGAGATAAATAGAGAAGAGGGCTCTTAAATAAAAAGGAACTAAGGCTTGATGACTTTGAAAAGTCTCACCCTTCCCAATGGCAAGTGATGGCTTTAAAATTAAGAAATGGCTTCTTCTGGGAAAAGACCAAATCCAGAGTACCATCAGTAAATATGCTACAAAGAAGGGGCTGAGGGTACAACTGTGAAATATCTTGTTAAGTCCAGAGAAAGATTAAAAGTATGTCTCAGAGTACCGTTTATTCAGACAAAAGCCCTCTAAAACAAACTAAGAGTATGTGTGCCTCACAGACTGTCTCAATCAAACAACAGGGCTGAACTCACCACAAAGAGATGTGTGGATGGGTCTTTTTGTTTGGTGGAATGCACTTGAAGAAGATGCAGAGCAGAACCACAGACTTCTTAAAAGATATAAAGACAGTGAGAGACAAAAGGGAACAGAAATGGTGGGAAATGAGAAGAGGCCTTTAGGTTCCTAGAATTCTGCTGGCAGGAAGCAGATTGAAAGAGTTTCTCAGCTACAAACATATGCTACCTTTCATGGAAAAGAAATGACTCAGAACAGAGACTCCAGAAGGCAGAGCCAAGAGCCACAGAAAAGTCTCCCACTCCATGAAACTGAGTTAAAGTACTTCCAACATTTGCCTGGCTGAGTCTCAAAATTGCTATGGACCAGTAATTCCTTTGTGCCTCCCATTTTCTCCCTTTAAATTGGAATGCCTATTGCAGTGATCCTATGCCTGTACCACCATTCTTTTTTGGGCACAGGTAAGTGCGATAACTTGTCTCTTTAGTTTCTCAGGTAGACAGACCAAAAGTAACTATACTCAAAGAGCAGTACTTAAGATACTACACTCCAGGAGCCTCTTCTACACCAGAACCTGGTTTAGATGATGATATATTAGACTCTGAGTTCACACCTTTCAAGATGTTGGGAGGCAGTGAATGTATTTTGCATGTGGAAGAACATAAAGTGTTAGATACTAGAAGCCTGAGATAGGTAGCCTCTAAAATGACTCCCAGTGATCCTTACTTCTTGGAATTCACACCTTTGTGTAATGCCTTCCCCTTGAGTATGGACTGGATTTATTGATTCACCTCTAACTCTCTAACAAATAGAATATGGCAAAGTAATGGGTGGGCTCTCTCTCTCTGTCTCTCTCTCTCGTTTGTGTACTCTTACTCTTCCAGTGCCTCAAATCTATCTCTGTGAGGGTAGTCAGCTGCCATGTCAGAAGGCAGTCTTGTGAAGAGACCCATGTTGTAAGGTACAAAGGCCTGATAATGACCAAGTGAGGGAACTTGGACATGGACCCCACTCTTCCTCTTCAAGTCCTCTGATGAGACCATAGCTCCGTTCTATCCAACAGTCTCATGAAAGACCTTGAGCCAGAGGCATTTAGCTAAGCCATGCTCAGATTAGATTCCTGACATACTAAAACTGTAAGTTTTTTTAAAAAGTTGTTGTTTTAAGCCATTACATTTTGGGGTAATTTGTAACAGAGCAATAAAAAACTAATACAGCTATCTAGAAAAAAATGATGACTGTCTCTTTTGGCACCCCCAACATTAAATTGTATAGCAGGAAATGGGGATGAGGTGAAGGAGCAAAAGTCTGCTGTATTCTTTCCTCACATGCACATGTGCATACACACACACACAGAGACACATACATCCTTATGCACTATGTCTATGTAAATATACAGGTAGCAGTTGTTCTCCTATATGTATAATCTGAGGGTATGTAGGTTTATTAGAGAGTATGGCTGCCTATATCAGCATAAGCAGTGGACAGTGAGTCAAAGAGCATCTTTCTATGAAACAAGTGAGGAGTGAATAGCTTGTTTTGTCACTAGTGGAAGGGAGGAAGGAAGAGAGGGAGAAGAAAAAAATGAAAGGAAAGGGGAAAGGAGAAAGGAAAGGAAAGAAGAAGGAGAAGAAGAAGAAGAGATGGATGGCAGGAAGGAAAGAAGGAAAGGAAGGAGGGAGGGAAGGACAGAGGGAGGGAAAGAAAAAGAGAGAGAGAGAGAGAAAGAAAGAAAGAAAGAAAGAGAGAGAGGGAGGGAGGGAGGAAGGAAGGGAGGGAAGAAGTGAGGAAAGGAGGAAAGGTGGAAAGAAAGAGAGAAAAAGAAAAGCAAAAGAGAGAGTGGAAAAGGAAGAAAAAAAGTGTGCATTGTTTGACTAGAAAGGCCACAAAATCCAAGAGCTAAAGTGAAATTACATAGATGGAATCTTTAAAAAATTTTTCCAAAATATTCCATACATCAAATTCATTAAATTGGCTACAAGAATCTTCTAGGGCACTGTTGTGTTATGAGACATGCATAGGGTTTCATTCAGGGTCTTGGCTCATAACTACCATAGCTCTTGTTACGGTCTTTTGTTATAATACTGGGTGTGTTAGGTCTCAGAAGACAATTTCTCTATCCTTCTCCTGCCTTTCCTTCTCCTGACCCAAGGCAGGACTCCAATCTTTCCCTGCCTTTGTGACTGTGGGTCGTATGACTGTCATTCCAGGGTACTGCTCTATGTCATATGGGAAGGAATGCTGACATCATAAAGCCCATCATAACCCAAGAAGACAAGGTTGAGAGAGCTTCCAGATGTCTGAACACGTGGAAGTGGATAGGAAGTTAACAAGAACTCATCCACATGCCAGAAGGGTGGCACTCCCCAGCTGTACTGGGACACAAGTTCCTACACTCAGGACCCTTCCAGACCTTGCCCTTTGCATTTCTTCATCTGGCTGTTTATTTGTATCCTTCAAAATATCCTTTGTAATAAACCGGTAAACATAAGTGTTTCCCCGAGTTCTGTGAGCTGCTCCAGCAAATTAACTGAACCCTCAGAGGGGATTATGGGAACCCCAACTTAAACAGATGAAGATGTCAAAAGTTCTAGAGACCCAGACTTGTGACTGGTGGGAGGGAGGGGTTGGTCTTGGGGATGGAGCCCTCAACCTGTGGAATCCAGAGAGATAACGTCGGGATTAACTTGGAAGAAACCCAGCTGGTGTCTGCTGCAGAATCAACTGCATGTTTTTTGTTGGGGAGAAACCCCCACATTTGGACACATAAGTTTTCTGTGTTGATTGTTGCTGTGGTGAGAGCAGAGGACAACACAGTTTGAGAGTTTTTTTCTGAAACACACCCTGTAGCAAAATGGTGGAAAGTGAAGCTCTGAAACAAGTCTAGATGTATTGTTCCTTGAGGCCTATTTCTGCACCAAGAATTCCAATGTATACAGCTGCCTTTGGGGGATAGCAAAATTTAACAGTTGGGAAGTACCGTAGGAAGCATTTGCTCCAATTCCTTTCACTAGGTGAATGAAGAACTTGAGACCCAGAGGAACTGATCTGACTAAGTCATCAGAGCTAATAGGGGGCAGAGCTAACAAAAGACTCCCTAACTCCTGGGTTGACCTCCTTTCTACAGGATGAAGATCACCCACGTGTGAGAGAAGGAACTTGTAGCAGAAAAGGAAACACCAGGAGATAAGTTGCTAAAACTAGAGCAAGCAGAGTGATTGCCTAGACCAGGAAGAAAAAAAAAAAATGTAATTGCCAGAATCATAAGTGCAGAAATGGAAGATATTAAGATTCAATTTTACTGTCTTATTGATTTCAAGGAGAGCAGAGTGGGTTCCCCCAGAGATGCTGGAGTCCGGACTCTGATTATCAATACAAAGTAGCCGGTGAAGAAAATATTTATTTCACACAGATTAGAAGAGATCTAACTTTCACCATAATCCGTTTAAAAAGCAAATAGACTAACACTCAGCATTAGTTGTCTTAGTTGCAAATACTGGCATTCTAAAAGCTTTGTGCAAATAATTGATACAGCCAAGCTCTAAATCAGAATGTGTTCAGGGTGCTTACTGCATTCTGTGTCTTTTCTCATTACTTTAATGCAGTGGTCAGCACATTCTAAACAAATGGTTCATAGAGCAATACATTCAGAATTAGTTTGGGTTTTCTCACACTTGTAAATTGCCTAGATGTTTGCAAATGTTTGTGTGTTAATGTGTGTATATGTAAGTGTGTGCACCGAGGATAAGATGGAAATAAAAAGTATGAGAAGATAGTTAAAAACTTTTGATTTTTGTGAGTTGATTTTGTATCCTGCAACTTTACTGAAGTCATTTGGTCTACGAGTACTGGCGGAGTATTTAGGGTTTTCTAGGTATAGAATCATATCATCAGTGAAGGGAGATAATTTAACTTCCTCTTTTCTTATTTGGGTACCTTTTATTTCTTTCTCTTGCCTGATTACTCATGCTAGGACTTCTAGTACTATGTTGAATAATGAGAGTGGTAGACATCCTTGTCATCTTCTAAATTCTTAGGGGGAATGCCTCCAGACTGTGCCCATTCAATGTGATGTCAGCTGTGGGTTTTTCATAATATGGCTATTATTATTTTGAGGTATGTTCCTTTGATATCTAGTTTGCATTTATTGACTAGGGTGTCCTTTCTCCATTGTTGACTTTGTTGAAGATCAATTGATTGTAGGCATGTGGCTTGATTTCTAGGTTTTCTATTCTGTTGCATTGATCTATATGTCTATTTTTGTATCAATACCATGCTGTTTGGCTTACTATACCATTGTAGTACAGTTTGAAGTCCAATAATGTAATACTTCCAGCTTTGTTCTTTTTGCTTAGGGTCATTTTGCCTATTGGTCTCTTTTTTGGTCCCATATGAATTTTAGATACCATTTCACATTAGTCAGAATGGCTGCTATTAAAAAGTCTAAAAATAACAAATGTTGATGGTGCTATGGAGAAAAAGGAACACTTACACACTGTTGGTGAGAATGTAAATTAGTTCAACCACTGTGGAAAGCAGTTTGAAGATTTCTCAAACAACTTAAAACTACCATTTGACTCAGCAATCCCATTACTGGGTATATACCCAAAAGAAAGTAAATCACTCTACAAAAAGACACCTGTACTCATGTGTCTATTGTAGCATTATTCACAGTAGCAAAGATACAAAATCAACTTAGGTACCTATCCATGGTGAATTAAAGAAAATATGGTACATATAAACCATGGAATACTATGCAGCTACAAAAAGGAATAAAATAAGTTCTTTGCAGCAACATGTATGCAGCTAGAGGCCATTATTCTAAGCGGATTATCACAGAAATGGAAACCCAAAAACTGCATGTTCTCACTTATAAGTGGTAGCTAAACATTGAGTACACATGGACATAAAGATGAAAGCACTTTTGCTTTCATCTTCAAGACCTTCAAACACGGGGAGGAGGAAAGGAGGCAAGGGTTGAAAAACTACCTATTGGGTACTATGTTCACTATTTGTGTGATTAGTTAAATCCTACTCCAAATCTCAGCATTATGCAATATAGGCATGTAATAAACCTACACATGTACCTCCTGAATCTAAAATAAAAATAACAATAATAAAATTATTGCCAAGTACTCAGATGCATGTATATCTTAATTTTGAGATCAATATGGTAGGTCTCTATTTTACAATCTAAAACATAGTCAAATTTGGCAGAAGTTTCCCAGTGGCATTGCTAAAACACCAGATTTTGAGCCATGGATAAAACCCATGTTTTGGGCATAGTGGGGGCTGTTAATTTTTGTTGACTTTTCAGTCAAGAAATAGGTCTCCTCAAGATAGTAACAAAATAAACAAAAAGTGGACAACTCAGAAAAATTTCCTGAGGGCATCTTTATATCAAAAACCTACCAGTTTCTTAAGTAAATAGGTCTCCAGTGGTCCTAGTGTCTTTATTATTAGCTCAATGCCACCAGTCAAGACTCTAAGATTATGCTTTTTTATATGCCTGACAGAAGCCCATTTATTCTGAATATTGACGGCAAATTTCTGCAAAGATGGGGCAAGAAACCCAAGCCAGCCAACTGGCATATTCTGGAAGCTCATGCTTCCCCCAAAGCGGAGAAAGACACACAAATACTAGCAAATTATATCAACCAGGCTATCACTTTGAGCTCCAAAATGTTCACTTACTGTTTGGTGTCTCATCATTTTCACAATCAAAGACCTAATACCATGTTGAAAAAAGAAAAACATGTACTGGGTAGGTTTATAACAACAAAGAAAAATGTAACAGATACATAAAACCTTAAAAGTCCTCTAAACATGCTGGATCATGAGGTCAAGACAAGAATGAGGGAATGAGGAGAATTTGCCTGGTGCTCCATGCAGAAAGCGATCTCAGATGGGAAGAGTCTAGGATATATTTCATTCTCTTGTGAAAAATATCAAATGCAGGATCAAATAAGATTCTAAACAGGATTCATCTGACAGTTTCTGCAGTAGGCAAAATACCCTCAATTAGTTAGAAAGGAGAAACAGTGTGTGTATGTATACAAAATGCAGATGTGCAGAAATAAATACCATCCTGGGCTGGCCCAGAGCCAGGTAAGCATTTGACCTAAAAACCTTCCTAATTTCGGTGGGCTGAAGTCTGGAAAAGTGATTAACTATCTAAATGCAAGTGTTACCGCTCTGTGCCCACGGGGAATGTTGGGAGAGAAAGGAAGGCTCTTATATCCTAATTAAAAGTCCAAGTTTTTGCCCCATGGAATGCAAAACGCTTTTGGATACAGGAAACTGTTCTTTATCCAGCTACACTCATAAAGCTGTCAATAAGTTGAGAAAGTGGCCTTGATAGTGTGAAAAAAACCACCTCTTTGAAAGCACTGGCTGCTAATAAAAATCTTTTTTGTTCAGTGAAGTCCAACAAATCATCTAGGATCATATAAATAGCAAATTTAACAGCAAATTAGCAAGGCTTATAAAATATATGACCACTTAGGCAGCAAGGAAAGCCAAAAATCAAGGCTGGAGAATTAGTAAATTATGGTTAAAAGATTTTTTTCTTTTTATGCTTTTCACTGGAAGCCTTTAGAAATGTATTTTGAATGACTAAACTGGCTTTAAAAGGGGATATAATTAAACTCGCTGCACTTGTGACGGTGAGGACCACTCACAGCTGATAACCACCAGAAAATGACCAACCATTTGCACACTACAAGGGGTGTGTGCAGAATGTTCACATCTGGCCATGGCCAGTATATCATCTTCTGGTTATTTACTAGTGGTTGTTAAACTTGCCCAGAGATAGCCTCTGCAGTTACGTATTTTTAAAAATCACCTTATCTCTATACTCTTAGAGAAATAAAATAGCTATTTCCTTTTATAAAATTGACAACCGTTTAATGAGTTTTTGATAAAGTCAGGAGCCAGCTGCTTCTTTGAAGAAATCATGAATATCATGACTAGACAATTTCACCTGCCAATCCCCAATTATTCTTTTCTCTGTTGTGGAGATTCTCATTCGTTGGGCCCTAAGGACACAGGTAAGGTTATTACTAAAATAGCACATTGCTGACA
Source organism: Colobus angolensis palliatus (assembly GCF_000951035.1). Lineage (NCBI taxonomy): Eukaryota > Metazoa > Chordata > Mammalia > Primates > Cercopithecidae > Colobus > Colobus angolensis. The sequence goes on from NW_012113697.1 coordinate 2,612,331, forward strand.
TTTCATGGAAGTTTATGTGGATTCTTTATTAAAACCAAATTCTCAAAACTAGTAACTTTGCAGTAGAAGTCCTTTTCACAAAATCTTGGCGTATGCAATCTCTGCTCGGCTCTGGAAAGTTTTTCAGAAAACTTAAAAGGGGGAAAATAAGTAACATTTTTGAAGCTTCTATTTTAAATAAGTATTAGAAGAGTTGACATGTTTAAGATGATTTCTGGACTTTTTTTTTTTTTAAAGCTCTTGCTATGCCTCCCAAACTTTTGTTTCTAGAGATGCGTTTTCAAGACCATCTGGAAGGATGACAACTGAAAACAAAGATCTCACTCTTTTCCTTCATCTTCCCTCTCTCTTAAAAATTCCATAAAGAAAATAACTATTAGAAACAAAAAAGCAGGCAGGAAATCTGTGCATTCTTTCCTAGCACCGAAATAAGGGGAGAGAACTTTTCGCATCCTGTAGGCTTTGAGTTATTGCCACCTGGAAAGAAAGATAAATGCCCCAGTCGCAGGACTGGATAGGAAGCAATTGTTCCAGAGTTTAGATCAGCACTGTCCAGCAGAAGTATGATGTACTACAAATATGTAAGCCACATAAGTAATTTTAAATTTTCTAGCAGTCATATTTTAAAATAAAAAAAGGTAAAAGGAAGCTGGTGAAATTAACTTTAATAATATGTGTTATTTAACCCAATATATCCAAAGTATTATCATCTCGACATGAGATCAGTTTATACAAATCATTAATGAAACCTTTTACTTTCTTCTTGTTACTAAGTCTTCAAAATCCAGTTTGCATTTTATACCTACAGTACATCTCAAGTTGGACTAGTCATATTTCAAGCATCCAGTAGCCACATGTGGGTAACGGCCACCATATTGGAGAGAATGGGTTTACAAGACAAGTACAGCTGCGACAGAGAACTAAGGGGCTCAGGGGTTCTCTCTGAAGCATCTTCTCTTCCAAATACAGCAGTACCTGTTTCTGAACTTCTGGCGCTCTTCCTAGTGTTGCCGGAGCCCCCCAAATCCATAGCCTATGCATCAGGACATTGCAGCTACATTATTTACTCAGTGGAGGTCAAACAGAATAGAAAATCACATTCTTAAAAATTGTTCCCTCCTATATCTTCCTTTTGGTCAAACACATATAGACAATGCCCTCATTTTAATAAATACAAAAAGGAAATTAAATAAAGATTAAATTTTCCCAAGTATTTCTTGAGCAATACACAATTTTTTTAAACGAAAAAGCAAGATAATGACTCAACACAACAATTAAATTCAAAACACGTATGAACGTAAATACTAGGAGTCCCTGGATTGTGCTAGGCGTTAAGGTGGATACAAAAGAAATAAGTGCCTTCTAGGAGATCAACTCCTGCAGAGAAGGACTCAAAGCACATAAAATAGCTAAATAACAAAGAAAATAAAAACCCAATTAACTACCACAATAAGGTGCAAAGAGTTAGACCAACTACCAAGAGAGAAAGGTCCCCACACAGGACTGTCCTCACTTCTAACACCAAATACAAATTTGGAGGTGTATTAGTCAGTTTTATGCTGCTGATAAAGACATACCCAAGACTGGGAAGATAAAAAAGGTTTAATGGACTTACAGGTCCACGTGACTGGGGACACCTCACAATCGTGGCGGAAGGTGAAAGGCATGTCTCACATGGCAGCAGACAAGAGGAGAGAGCTTGTGCAGGGAAAGTCCCCCTTATACAAACATCAGATCTCATCAGACTTATTCACTATCGTGAAAACAGCACAGGAAAACCCTGCCCCCATAATTCAATCACCTCCCACCAGGTTCCTTCCACAACACGTGGGAATTGTGGGAGTTACAATGGAAGATGAAATTTGAATATGGATACAGCTAAACCATATCAGGAGGGTTCCCAAAACTTCCCTCTGGTTTGATAATTTACTAAAAGACTGACAAAACTCATGGAAAGTTGTTTATACTCATGGTTATGGTTTATTACAGGGAAAGAATACAGATGAAAATCAGCCAAGAGAAGAGCCAGATAGGGCAGTGCCCAGGAAATATTCACACACAGAGTTCTAGTCATCCCTTCCCCATGGAGTCAGAGACAATGTTAACTCCTGCTGCTATGTTTGGCCACATACAGGGAGTATTGTCAGCCAGGGAAGTCTGGGCAGGTCCTCAGTGTCCAGAGTTTTTACTGAGGCCCATGCCCACATTGCTTGCATAGCTGACTGTTATGGTTAATACTGAGGGTCACTTTGATTGGATTAAAGGATGCAAAGTATTGTTCCTGGGTGTGTCTGTGTGGGTGTTGCCAAAGGAGATTACCATTTGAGTCAGTGAACTAGGAAAGGCAGACCTATTCTCAATCTGAGTGGGCACAATCTAATCAGCTGCCAGCATGGCCAGAAAAAAAGCAGGCAGAAGAATGTGGAAAGATTGGTTTAGTCTTCTGGCTTATATCTTTCTCCCGTGCTGGATGCTTCCTGCCCTGGAACATCAGACTCCCAGTTCTTCAGCTTTGGGACTCAGACATGTTTTGTTGTTCCTCAGCTTGCAGACGGCTTATTGTGTGACCTCACCTTGTGATCATGTGAGTCAGTACTCGTTATTAAACTCCCCTTTATATATGCATCTAACCTATTCATTCTGTCCCTCTAGAGAAACCTGACTAATTCACTGACCTTTGTGTCCAGCCCTCCTGGAAATCAAGTAAATATCTTTAGTCCCTGGTTCTCCAGAAGCCGGAACTGATATCACATGGTCCAAAGGCTTTAACATTAATCACACTGTTAGATCTGTAGCTAGGCAAACATAAACCCTTCTACCTGGCAGGACATTCTAAGGGCTAGAGATCATCTTCAGTAGCTAAGAGGAAAGGCCACAACTTACTTTAGATAGGGTTAATTCTTCAGTATACCAAACAGTACAAAAATTGCCAGAATATGGAAAGGTCAGTGTGGACTGGAAGAATCGGAAAGGACATGGGATTTTCATTCAGCATTTTAAACATTAAATAGAATTCTAATGGAAATATAGAATATTTGGAGACCCTTGAGCAAGAGAGTAGGAAAATTCTCTCATAAAAGAAGAAAAGAATATTTTTGGAAGGTTAATGTGATCATGAAGTTATACTTTTCTCCCTTTCTCTTCTCTCTCTCTCTCTGTCTCTCTACTTCTTCCCTCCCCTCTTCCTAGGCAATCTTACCCAGTCTAATGTTTTTAATAAGCTGGTAGTGCTCTGATTTATATACTTGGACTTGAATTCCATGTGTAGCTCCAGACACATATAACCTACAACCTGACATTCCCACTGGAATGTCAAGAGGGCGTCTCAACCTGTCCAAAGAGAACTTTTCATTTTTCCTTACTCCTATCCATCTCTGTCATCTGAGAGTGAGTAACCTAGCTGCTCAAAGAAAGATATTAGGCCATCCTTGATCCCTCTTCCTTTCTCAACCAGCATGTAATATCGCAGGAATAATACCCCAAATCCAAATTATATTTGAAATCCAATGACATTCAGACTCCACTTTCACAATTCTGGGCCAAGCCATCACCATCTCTCCTTTAGATTCCTCTGATAGCCTACTCAGTAGTTGTCATCTTTCCCCCAACAATCCATTCTTCACACAGTAGCCCACGTGCTATGTTCAAAGCCCATGTCATAGCATGTTATGTTGCTATCAAGCCCTTCAGTGGAGTTCTCAACTCATTTAAAATAATACACAAACTCATCACATCTTCTTCGTCAAAACTCTGCATGATCTGATTGCCACTGGCTTAATCTCACATGCCTCTCTCCCTTTCTCTCCAGTCACTCCAGCCTTTCTCCTCCTCCTTGGATCCAACAAGCTCCTTCCCATCTTCAGGTAATGGCAGGCTGTTCTCCCTCTTCGTAGTGCTATTATCTCTGATCTTTCCATGACTGGTGTCTTCTTGTCATTTAGGTCTCAGTTAAAAATAAGCTCTGTCGAGAGGTCCTTTCTGACCATCCAATCCACTTGATGACCACTTTCCGTGGCTACCATAGCACTTTGTCTTATTTCCTTCATATTAAGTGCCACTATCTTCACTCAGTTTGTGTATTTAATTATTTGTTCATTTACTTGTTTATTATCTTTCTCTTACTAGACTATAAACTTCAAGAAAGTAAAATCTTGTCTGTTTTGCTTACTTCTCTATTTCCAGTTTCTATCACAGAGCCAAACACATAACACAAACCTTATCAGATACTTGTTGAATGAATACAAATAGAATTCAAGATTTATTATTAGCATTTAAAATTGTGTAGAATAAAAAGACTGCTTTTCATGTTTCCTCTTTCTTCAGCCTCCTTTCTGATGACTTTTTTCTCCAACACTAAATTATAATTACTTTTATCTTCAACCTTATCACAACTAGCTCTTCCAAAAAACCCTAAGAAATCCATTTACTTTAAAATGTAAATGACTGAAAATCAGAGGGGGGGTTCCAAGATGGCCAAATAGGAACAGCTCCAGTCTGCAGCTCCCAGCGTGAGCAATGCAGAAGAGGAATGATTTCTGCATTTCCAACTGAGGTACCAGGTTCATTTCACAGGGGCTTGTCAGATGGTGGGTGCAGCCCACTGAGCAGGGTGGGATATTGCCTCACCCGGGAAGCACAAGGGGTTGGGGAATTACCTTTCCTAGCAAAGGGAAGCCTTGACAGACGGTACCTGGAAAATCAGGTCACTCTGACCCTAATACTGCTTTTTTCCAAAGGCCTTAGCAAACAGCATGCCAGGACATCATATCCTGCGCCTGGCTCAGAGGGTCCCACGCCCACAGAGCCTCGTTCACTGCTAGCAGAGCAGTCTGAAATCAAACTGCCAGGCGGCAGTGAGGCTGGGGGAGCAGTGTCCACCATTGCTAAGGCTTGAGTAGGTAAACAAAGCGGCTGGGAAACTCAAACTGTGTGGAGCCCACTGCAGCTCAAGGAGACCTGCCTGCCTCTGTAGACTCCACTTCTGGGAGCAGGGCATAGCTGAACAAAAGGCAGCAGAAGCTTCTGCAGACTTAAACGTCCCTGTCTGACAGCTTTGAAGAGAGTAGTGGTTCTCCCAGCACAGAGTAAGAGATCTGAGGACCGACTGACTGCCTCCTCAAATGGATCCCTGACCCCCAAGTAGACACCTGGGAGACACCTCCCAGTAGGGGGCAACTGACACCTCATATGGCTGGGTGCCCCTCTGAGACGAAGCTTCCAGAGGAAGGATCAGGCAGGTACTTTCAGGTACACCAATCAGACGTAGATTTGGTCTTTTCACATAGTCCCATATTTCTTGGAGGCTTTTTTCGTTTCTTTTTACTCTTTTTTCTCTAAACTTCTCTTCTCGCTTCATTTCATTCATTTTATCTTCAGTTACTGATACCCTTTCTTCCACCTGATCAAATCAGCTACTGAAGCTAGTGACGGGGAGAACGGAACCAAGTTGGTAAACACTCTTCAGGATATTATCCAGGAGAACTTCCCCAACCCAGCAAGGCAGGCCAACATTCAAATTCAGGAAATACAGAGAATGCCACAAAGATACTCTTTGAGAAGAGCAACTCCAAGACACATAATTATCAGATTCTCCAAAGCTGAAATGAAGGAAAAAGTGTTACGGGCAGCCAGAGAGAAAAGTCAGGTTACACACAAAGGGAAGCCCATCAGACTAACAGCGGATCTCTTGGCAGAAACTCTACAAGCCAGAAGAGAGTAGGGGCCAATATTCAACATTCTGAAAGAAAAGAATTTTCAACCCAGAATTTCATATCCAGCCAAACTAAG
>NW_012113697.1:2623228-2623604 GCF_000951035.1 Colobus angolensis palliatus
GACCTCTTCAAGGAGAACTACAAACCACTGCTCAATGAAATAAAAGAGGACACAAACAAATGGAAGAACATTCCATGCTCATGAATAGGAAGAATAAATATTGTGAAAATGGCCATACGGCCCAAGGTAATTTATAGATTCAGTGCCATCCCCATCAAGCTACCAATGACTTTCTTCACAGAATTGGAAAAAACTACTTTAAAAAACTACTTTAAAATTCATATGGATCCAAAAAAGAGCCTGCATAGCCAAGACAATCCTAAGCCAAAAGAACAAAGCTAGAGGCATCATGCTACCTGACTTCAAACTATACTACAAGGCTACAGTAACCAAAACAGCATGCTACTGGTACCAAAACAGAGATATAGACCAATGG
>NW_012113697.1:2624199-2625543 GCF_000951035.1 Colobus angolensis palliatus
TAGGACTGTAAACTAGTTCAACCATTGTGGAAGACAGTGTGGCGATTCCTCAAGGATCTAGAACTGGAAATATCATTTGACCCAGCCATCCCATTACTGGGTATATACCCAAAGGATTATAAATCATGCTGCTATAAAGACACATGCACACATATGTTTATTGTTCTATTCACAATAGCAAAGACTTGGAACCAAGCCAAATGTCCATCAATGATAGACTGGATTAAGAGAATGTAGCACATATACACCATGGAATACTATGCAGCCATAAAAACGGATGAGTTCATGTCCTTTGTAGGGACATGGATGAAGCTGGAAACCATCATTCTCAGCAAACTATTGCAAGGACAGAAAATCAAACACCACATGTTCTCATAAGTGGGAACTGAACAATGAGAACACTTGAACACAGGATGGGGAACATCACATACTGGGGCCTTTCATGGGGTGGGGGGAGGGGAGAGGAATAGCATTAGGAGATATACCTAATGTAAATGACAAGTTAATGGGTGCAGCACACCAACATGGCACATGTATACACATATGTAACAAACCTGCACATTGTGTATATATACCATAGAACTTAAAGTATAATCATAATAATAAAAAGAAAAATAAAATGTAAATGACTGACAAAGTTAATTGTGTTAAGGCTCTTAAAGTTGAGATAAAACATCAAATTGGTGAATTTCCATGGCATTTCCAAACTATGTAAGGTGAAGTTGTGAATTCTTTTCTTCATGCTGAGCTCTCCAGGGTACATGATCACCTTGTATTGTTTTCAGTTAACGGTGATCACACAAGCAACTTCTCAGCCAGATGTCAACGGAGTGGACACTCAAGTGATGACATTTCTAGCCAACTGAGCTTGAGAGCTTTGGGTGTATAAGGCTTTTTCAGTGCCGTGAAAATTCCTACCCACTCTATCTAAGTATAGAACCTCCCCAGTTAGAGGAATAAAGAGAATGGAAGTACAAACATTTAATATTACATGGGGTGGGGGGGTTGTGAGATACTATACTGAAGTGGAAACAGTGAGAACCAGAGGGAAGAGATTTTTTTTGGAGGAGTTTCACTCTTGTTGCCCAGGCTGGAGTGCAGTGGCACGATCTCAGCTCACTACAACCTCCACCTCCCAGGTTCAAGCGATCCTCCTGCCTCAGCCTCCCAAGTAACTAGGATTACAGGTGCTCACTGCCATGCCTGGCTAATTTTTGTATTTTTATTAGAGATGGGGTTTCACCATGTTGGCCAAGCTGGTCTCAAACTCCTGACCTCAGGTGATCTGCCTGCTTCAGCCTCCCAAAGTGCTGGGATTACAGGCGTGAGCCACCACGCCCGGCC
>NW_012113697.1:2626158-2632867 GCF_000951035.1 Colobus angolensis palliatus
AGGGGAACATCACACACTGGAGCCTGTTGTGGGGTGGGGGGAGGGGAGAGGGATAGCATTAGGAGATATACCTAATGTAAATGACGAGTTAATGGGTGCAGCACACCAACATGGCACATGTATACGTATGTAACAAACCTGCACGTTGTGAACATGTACCCTAGAACTTAAATTATAATATAAAAAAAAGAAAAAAAGAAAAAAAAAGAACTGAAAAAAAAAAAGAAAATGGTAGTTACATAAATACAAACCACCAAGTTTTTAACAGCTCAGAACTCAGACGTTGGTCCTACATGCGATAACTTTCTGAGCAGTAAAATTGCCATGGTAACAAATTGTTTCTGGATCCTGGTATAGCCATTCCAGCAGGGTAAACAATAAAAGTCCTGGAGTCCCTTCATTCGAGTCTCTACAGATCTGGTAACACCAAATAATCACTGACCATCACCACTACCCTGGCTGTGTTCTAATGAGACACAGGAGGCAACTGAGGACCCTTCCCCACTGAGATATATCCTTTCTCTCTGCTGATTTCATAATATTTTTAACCCTCAGTGAAGTGTATGAGCAAATATGAAAAGTGTTTCTGATTTGCGTTTCTAGGATACTTAATTTTAAAAAATATTTTCTTCCAGTCTTTGCTGTGTACATATACAAATATTTTTATTGCAAAATAAGGATCATACAAGAAGGTTCTTTCATAATCTTTTAGTTTGTGGCTTAGAAATACATTATTTTTGTAATTTATTTTATCCTTGTCATAAAATGCTTTTCTACCGCATACTTTTCATAGCCATGAAGACTTTACCATTTTTGGATCTTACAACCAGAATTTTAATTTTTACATAATCCACCTATCAGTCCATTTACAACTCAATTTGCTTTCGAAAGTATGCTTAGAGGGTCACTGTGTTTTATTTTAGCATGTTTATAGTGTTCATTAAAGCATAAATCTATCTGCAATTTATTTTAACATATGATTTAACAGTGTGATCTCACCTTGTTGCTTTTCTTAATGAGTCACCAGTTGGGAGTCAACAAGGAGTGAGATGACATTTAATGAATAATGTTTTCTCCGCTGACTTGACACATGCTAACTTATTATTTATTATTTGAGACTCACTTCTAGAAATTTCTATTTTAGAATTCTATTCTATTCCACTGACCAGTTTGCTTATTCCTTATGTTATAAAACAATTGAAACTTTATAAACTGTATGAATATATGTTAGAGCAACACTCTCCTGATGACTTTTTTTTCCCAAATCATCTTACCTATTTTCAGGCATTTAATTTTATCAAATTAAATATTTTAAGTGCTAAACTTTTAATTTAAAACTACTATTTATTTTGCAGAGATTCATTTGGCAATATAACACGTATCTTGGTATCTAAGAACAGGTTTTTCCAGCCCTTTATGAAGAAGCCATTCTCTTTCCCATTCTCAAGTATTTCCCTTCAGCAATGATCCCCTCTCTACCGCACAATTAATTAACCCCCTCCTGGATTATTTTCGCTGGCAAATAGGCATGATCTAGTTTCCATCCTCTTTGGAAAGAAAAAATTGTCCAAAACCTCACATCTTCATAATCTCGCTTTCCCTCCACATCAAAATCTCTGCAAGGGCTGTCTGCAATCAATCACTGATCACATATACTCACCTCCCACTCACTACTTAACCTACCTAGAAGGAATTCTTCTTGTGATGCTCCACCACATCACATGATCCTGTGAAGACATCAAATACTTTCCTGCTGAAAAATCCACAACCTTCTCTGGCCTCCACATTTCTGACCTTTCAGCAATAGACTCCCTCTCTTGAAAACATTTCCTCTCCTGGCCTCTGTGATCGCATGCTATGGGTTTTCCTTCAACCTCACTGGATCTTCTGTTGGTGATTCTGTCTGCCTCATCCTTGATGTGCTTATTGGCATGACTTATGAGGTTCTGGGTCCTCTCTCTTCCTTCACACCCTCTTAATGCTTATGACATTTTCCAATCATTTCTCTTCTTTTCTATGTCACTCAGTTTTCAGTCTGTTCAGTATCATCCCATCAGCATACAAACATGCTGTGATTTCTCCCCTCTTGCTTGACGTCCCTCCATTCTATAGCCTTATTTATTTACTCCCAGAATCTTCTGAATTTGCTTACTATCTTCAGGTACTTTTCATTTCATTTTGAATTTTTCAGGTATGCTATCCTATTATCAATGGATAAAAACTTTTGTCCTTATTTTCAATAGTTATACCTTCTGCTCATATTGTCTTCTTACCTAATCGAATTGATAAAAAATTTTCAGAAAAATATTAAGAAAAATTGCTCATATCAAAGCATCTTTATCTGGCTTCCAACCTGAAAAGACATATCACCCTTTCACCATCATATCATGTATCATACTTCACTACATACCACTCTTCACCACATACCACACTTTACCATCATATATGACAAAATTTAAGGTAGGTGGCTTCTGTGATGTTCAAAAGTTTCCTTAGATTACAAAAAGTTTTATCAGTTGTGGATGTTGAATTTTATCTACAATATTTCAATATAATATTGAATTTTATCTATAATATTTTGATATTCATATATAGGATCATAGAATTCTGTGAATTTGCATTGTGAATAATTATGTTAACAGCTTTTCTATTATATATTTCTATTATATATTTACCTTTATAGTCTCATGACAAATCCTCTTTGGTTACACATAATTATCTTCCTAATGTACTGCTGTATTTAGATTGTCGTTATTTTTCTTTTTTTCTTTTTTATTTTTTTGAGACAGAGTCTTGCTCTGTCACCCAGGCTGGAGTGCAGTGGCACAATCTCAGCTCACTGCAACCTCCGCCTCCTGGATTCAAGCAATTCTCCTGCCTCAGCCTCCTGAGTAGCTGGGATTACAGACACACACCAACACGCCCTGCTAATTTTTGTATTTTTAGTAGAGACAGGTTTTCACCATGTTGGTCAGGCTGGTCTTGAACTCCTGACCTTGTAATCCACCTGCCTTGGCCTCCCAAAGTGCTGGGATTACAGGCAAGAGCCCCTGAACCCAGCCTAGATTGTTGTTATTTTTCTACAAGATTTTTGCTTTTTCAAACAGATCATTCCCTATGTTGTATATTGACTATATATTAGGCTCTAGCATAAGAGATATGAAAGATTTTTACTTTTGTTTTTATAAGATTTAGCCTATTTCAGGACACAAGTAACTGTTTCATAAAAATCAAGAAAAACTGACCATAAAACTGTGTTTAGCCTCTTTTTTTCATAATTTTTTCCCATAGATAGCTAGGTTTTATTATTATTAAATGATTTTTTAATTGGACAATTTATACTTCCTAGAAATGTGAACATTTCATCAACATTAACATTTATTATCATGAAGTGTTATATTGTATTATTTGTGGTTTTAATACTTCTTGATATCTGATTTTATATCCCTTCTGCTTCCCAGATTGCCTATTTTTTCTAATTTTTTTATTAAGACTATTCCACCTTAACATTATATATTTTATTATCCCTTTCAAAGAACTAGCATTTGACTAATTTATCAATTTTACTTTTTTATTTTCTGTTTTATTATTTTCTACTTTTATTTTATTATTCCCTGGCTTGTGCTTCCTCATTTAATTCAGTTCTTATGTTACCATTTTTTCTAGTAAAAAAGTACAATAGTAGTAATATTCTTAAATTTCTTAATGGGCTTTACTATTTTGCCTAAAAAATAGCATTCACCCCTGTTCCCTTATCCCACTTGCCCTGGAAGTAATTAGGAATTGTTGCAAAAGGACTTCAGATAAGAAGACTGAAACAATGAATGTTCAGCTTCTGGTGTTTAAGAGTAGGATTTTGCAGCAAGACATATCTTTGTCTTGAAAAAAGGAGTCTCTAATTCCTCCTTCTCCTATATAATTATATTGAATGATACAGGCTTCGGGGGCTAAACTTTGAGTATTTAGTACAAGTGCTCCTATCTTGCCAAAGAAAATGAAATACAGCCGAACCTTGAACAATACAGGTTAGCACTGCATAAGTCCACTTATATGGGAATTTTCTTTCTCCTCTGCCACCCCAGAGACAGCAAAACCAACCCCTCCTCTTTCTCCTCCTCCTCAGCCTACTCAACATGAAGACGATGAAGATAAAGACCTTTGTGATGATCTACTTCCATTTAATGAAGAGTAAATACGTATTCTCTTCCTTAAGGTTTTCTTAAGAAAATTTTCCTTTCTCTAGCTTACTTTATTGTAGGGATACAGTATATAATACAGATAACATACAAAATATGTATTAATAGACTGTTTATATTATCAGTAAGGCTTTTTGTCAACAGGAAGCTATTAGTAGTTTGAAGAGTCCAAAATTATGCCTGGATTTTTGACCGTACAGTGGATTGATGCCCCACGTCCCCATGCTGTTCAAGAGCCAGCTGCAGATGATACCTTTCCAGCTACTGGAAGAGCTATGGAAACAAGAAGGTAGGTGAATATGTCATTCACTACCCTTCCCCAAGCTCTCACCCAGACAAAGGGAGATGGGTAGATAAGTCATTATTTTATAAGTAGGCTATCATTGAAGTTCTCATTCTACAAGTTACTTCAGAAAGTATTTTAAAATCTCTTTGTATTTGATTTGGGGTTTTTTTCCCCATCTTATCCCTTTTTACTTAATTTCTAATTTTATTGCAAAATGATAAGAAATTATGGCTTATACTACTTGTCTTTGGACTTTTTTGAGAATTCCTTTGACATTTAGAATATGACAAGATATTTCAAAGTGCTATTTGCTGTTTATGACCTTCATCCAATGTTTATACACTTTACTGCATTTTTAAATTCACAATCACATTTTTTAGTTAAAAAAAAGTTTTGATCTCATGTTAGTTCACTTTCCCTATTTTGTTTTATTTTTGTATTTTTGTTTTAATTTGTATAAGCTTATTAGAGTTATAAAGATAAATTAATGTCTTTGGTGGTTTTCTTTTCCATCAAAAGTCAAAGAATGTATTCAAAATGAAAAAATATTCTCATATATTTTTATCAAGATTACTTCATGTGTTCCTCATCATGGTCTTATAAGCTAGATAGGGCAATTTACATAAGTGGTAACTTAGAAATGCATTGAGCATCACAGCTTTGACATGAATTAGTAAGATAAAAACTTGGGAAAATGTAAAAGGAAGTAAATTTCTAGAGGTGAAAAATTGAAAGTTTAAAAATTAAATTCATAAACCAAATACAGGGACTGTTAGGTAGTTCAATAAATGTTTATTAAATGAACAAACAAAATTTCCTTAGCTGTAAGTTGAGTTAGCAGTGAGAGGTAGTTAGGCAAACACACTCAGCAGCTACAATAGGAACTCTTATTTTGGATTAACATTCAAGTCATGATCCTCTTGGGAACTGCAGAAATTTGAAAACCCAGATGGATGGACCCAGTAGAAAAAGAAATAATATTTCTTTAAGACTTTTGCAATTTTCTTCCTATTATTGGTCTTATTTCATATCTTACTTTTTCATTTGTCTTCTGTCTCATTTCTGTAATAAATCAGGTTCCATTTCTGAACAAATTGGACTTCACCGTTGTCAATATTGTTTTTCCATCTTTTCATTAACAAGCTTGAAGGCAGCAACAAAAGCTAAGTAACCTTCACCTTTCGACCGAAAAAACTGGGTTGCAATAACCATTCAATTTCAGGTTCATCTTCTCCTGCTATTCAGCAGTCAACCTGGAGAGGTGATCATGGGTCTGCATTAGGGCAGCCCAGAGGGTGGTCCCCATAAGTGAGGTTGAGGTCATTGCAGGGGCAGGGTGAGAGGTCAGGCGTTTCCTGCTGCACCTGGAGGATATAAATGGGGATATTTTAGTCTCTAGCACAGGCCACTCCTTAGCCTGAGAGAGCACAAATATTTACAGAAGGAAAAACAAATAGGAGTGCTGCTGCATTGCCGGACTGTGCTGCTGAACTTAATGAAGGGTTTTTTTCCCCCTGTGGATTTCAAAGCAGCCTGAACTAAGATATGCAAACAGCATATCTGAGATTTAATGGAAAGGAAAACATGCATGTAGCATAAAAGCCCCATTATTATTCCTTAGCACTTAATTTTAGGTAAAGTGCATAGCAGTGGCTTTCTGATGTGCCACTCTGTCCCCTTGCCTGTGAAGCAGGTCAGCTCTTCAGGCAGTGACACGGTCAGATGGCACCCGTCAGGAGCATTAGCCTCCTGAGGACTAGGAAGCAGTGATGTGCAGCAACATTGGATGAATTTATGATGAGGTGACACCCAGCAGCAGTGCCAGGGAATAAACCAGGTGACCCCTGGAAAGCTCTGCGTTCTAAGAGGAAGGGAAGAGGTCTGAAACCAAAGACAACTTGGTATATAACATAATTTTGGTAAATAACATAATTTAGACCAAATATGGGTCATATCATTAAATAAAATGAACTAAATTCATCCATCAAAAGAAAAAAATGGCATTTGGATTGAATCACAAAACAAATGTTCTGTATATGGAATCTAATTAAAACATGATTTTGAAAGACTGACTACCATGGACTGACAAAAGTCAATGAAAGGGAAGGATGGGGTGTGGTCTTTAAGAAAAGAAGTTGAGGCCGGGCGCGGTGGCTCAAGCCTGTAATCCCAGCACTTTGGGAGGCCGAGACGGGCGGATCACGAGGTCAGGAGATCGAAACCATCC
>NW_012113697.1:2632987-2633469 GCF_000951035.1 Colobus angolensis palliatus
AAAGAAAAGAAAAGAAGTTGAATTGTACAAAGAACATTAGAGGAGGACAAAAAGTACTTTGCGATTAAAAATGAAACAAAGCACTTATGAGTAACTCTTCTTAACATAGCATCAATATTCATAAAGCAAAAACTATTGGAGATATTGTAAGAGACAGTCCTGGGAGGTGGAGGTTGCGGTGGGCGGGGATTGTGCCACTGCACTCCAGCCTGCGTGACAGAGCAAATCTCCATCTCAAAAAAAACAAAACAAAAAACAAAAAAACAAAGAATAAGTAGATAAAGCTATTAATAATGGTCATGTATCTCCAAAATAAATTGAATGTGTAGTTAAAAACCTTCGCAAAAAGAACATTTCAGGTTACCTTACTATTCAATTGTACCAAACATTTAACAATGAAATAATTTTAATTCTACATAAACATTTTCAGAAAATTAAAGAGGATGGAATACTTCCTAGCTAATTTTCTTTTCTTTTCTTTT
>NW_012113697.1:2633519-2665489 GCF_000951035.1 Colobus angolensis palliatus
TTTTTGAGACAGAGTTTCGCTCTTTTTGCCCAGGCTGGAGTGCAGTGGAGTGGTCTTGGCTCACTGCAGCCTCCGCCTCCTGGGTTCAGATGATTCTCCTGCCTCAGCCTCCCAAGTAGCTGGAATTACAGGTGCGCACCACCATGCCTGGCTAATTTTGTGTTTTCGGTGGAGATGGGCTTCTCCGTGTTGGCCGGGCTGGTCTCAAACTCCTGACTTCATGTGATCTGCCCACCTTGGCTTCCCAGGGTGCTGGGATTACAGGCTTGAGCCACCCACCCCTCCCGGTCTGCTTTCTCTCTAGGACTAGTAACATTTTAAGGTTGTCTGTTCTCAACACATCTATTCAACAGTCTAGTTGAATAGATCCTAGTTGGTTCAAGAAGGTTGAAAAAAGCGGTAGGGGAGTACAGTGGCTCACGCCTGTAATCCCAGCACTTTGGGCTGCCGAGGTGGGTGGATCAGTTGAGGTCAGGAGGTCGAGATCAGCCTGGCCAACGTGGCGAAACCCCATCTCTACTAAGAATACAAAAGTTAGCTGGGCGTGGTGGCACATGCCAATGGTCCCGGCTATTTGGGAGCATGAGGCATGAGAATCAGTTGAACCTGGGAGGCGGAGGTTGTTGTGAGCCGACATCTCACCATTGCACTCCAGCCTGGGCGACAGAATGAGACTCTGTCTCAAAAAAAAAAATCAGGAGGGAAAGGCACATATTGATTGAGAAAGAAGATATGTAAGTTTTTTGGTTTGGTTTGGTTTGGTTTTTGAGATGGAGTCTCGCTCTGTCGCCCGGGCTGGAGTGCACTGGTAAGATCTCCGCTCACTGCAAGCTCCGCCTCCGGGGTTCACGCCATTCTCCCGCCTCAGCCTCCCAAGTAGCTGGGACTACAGGCGCTCGCCACCATGCCCGGCTAATTTTTTTGGAAAAAAAAAAAAAGAGAGAGACAGTCATTATGGGGGGGATGTTTTAATTCCTCTCTTTCAGACTATAAGGATAAAAACAGACAAACAGTAAATAAGAAGAGGGAAGGAAACGTAATATAAAAAGGAGTTAACAATTCATACCATGGTCTGTATATTATAAAGAAAAAAATTAGACCTTTTTATGTGAAAGCAATATTTTTCAAATTTAACCATTTGTTAAGCCATTAGTAAACAGAAAGACATTTCAAAAAGAAGAAAACTATAAATTAATATCAAGCCAGAAAACAAAAAGCCATTTAGAAATTTTAACACCCTCTCTAATCAATTATTTGATCAAAGATGCAATCCAACTTAATCTGTAGAATTTCTGAGAATCAACAATAAAGAAAATGTTGTGCATTAAATTCTATGAAATATAGCTACAGTAGTGCTCAGAGGAAAATGTATAGTCTCCAATAACATTTTTAAATAAAAGAATGATAAATTAGACATTCAAATCAAAAAATTAAAAAATTACAAAAAGCTAAGAAAAACAGAAATAAATTAATTTAAAAAGAAAGTAAGGAATTAGAAAACAAAACAGGCTGGGCATGGTGGCCTATGCTTGTAATCCCAGCACTTTGGGAGGCCACAGCAGGAGGATCGCTTAAGGCTAGGAACTCAAGAACAGCCTGGGCAACATATGGAAACCCTCTTACTACAAATAAATCAAAACTTAACCAAGTGTGATGGTGCACACCTGTGGTCCCAGCTACTCAGGAGGCTGAAGTGGGAAGATAGCCTAAGCCCAGGAGGTCAAGGCTACAGTGAACCATGATAGGACCACTGTGCTCCAGTCTGGATCACAGAGCAAGATCTTGTCTGGAAAAAAAAGAAGAAGAAGAAGAAAGAAAGAAAAGAAAAGAAAACATACAATAGAAGAATTAAAAAATAATTTCAAGATCTGATTCCTTCGGAAATAAAATTAAAATAAATTAACTTTTATCTAACTTAAAATAAAGTAAGTTTAAGCACCAAAACAAGAAACAAAGGGAAATAACCACAAATACCATGAAAAATTAAAGAATGACAAGTAACTACTTTGTTCTACTTCGTGAAAATAAATTTGAGAACTCAAAATATTTTTCAGGAAAATATAATTTATTAAAAAATTGACACCAGAAGATATAAAAAGTCTAAATATACCAATTACTGTAGAAGAAATAGAGATGGGTGTCATGAGTTACACTCTGCATAAGTTTCATGGGGAAAAGCCTCCAAATCTTTAAAGGACAGATAACTGAAATTTTATTTAAACTGTTCCATGGGAAAGAATAAACTATTTTCAGGAAAAAAAAGATAAACTGAACTACGTATAACCATGAGTTTATGCATGACAAAACTACTATGGGCAAAGGCAAAAGACGAACAACAAATGCAAAAACATATTTACATCTATTATCACTAATGTTCAAGCTTTCCTGCAAATCAATACACCTAAAAAACAACAACCTAACAAAGAAATGAGCAAAGTATATGCATACAGTTCACAGAAAATATACACGACTCTGAAATATATTCATATATCCTTAAGCTCACTCCTTATACAAATGTATATTAAGACCAGAATCAAGGAACACTATTCATAATTCGATTGGTAACACACAGAAAATTAATAAGCTAATTAGGCTGACTTCTTGAGTAATAGTGGTTGCCAATTAAAGAAATATTTTTAAAATTTTGAATTAATTCATATATATATTTCAATAGGTAAAATATTCTAATTTTGTAATACATAGCAAAAGGATATACAATGAGTAATCTTCCTCTTTTATTTTATTTTATTTATTTTATTTGTTTATTTTATTTTATTTTTTTGAGATGGAGTTTTGCTCTTGTTGCCCAGGCTGGAGTGCAATGGCGTGATCTCGGCTCACTGCAACCTCCACCTCCTGAGTTCAAGCGATTCTCCTGCGTCAGCCTCCCAAATAGCTGGGAGTACAGGTATGCACCACCATGCCCAGCTAATTTTGTACTTTTAGTAGAGACAGGGTTTCTCCATGTTGGTCAGGCTTGTCTCAAACTCCCAACCTCATGTGATCCACCCTCTTCGGCCTCCCAAAGTGCTGGGATTACAGGCGTGAGCCACCGCACCTGGCCTGTCCTCCTTTTAACAATGACCACCCAGTTCTTTTCCCCAAAGGCAACTATGTTATCAGTTTCCTTTGTAGTTTTCCTGAAATATTAATTATATTTATTATTTCATTCAGTCATTCCTTCAAAACAACACTTGTTGAGCACCTGCTATGACAATTCAGTAGTAAAAAAAGAGATTTCCTCAGAATAATTTTGCCATCATAGAATGTTCATTCTAATTAGGAACACAGGAAAAGAGAGAGAGAGAGGTAAGAAACATAAATGATTACAAGTGTTACAAAGAGGGAAAAAAGCAGAAAAGATAGACGTGAAATATTGATGTGGGAGTGGCTGAAATGTTAGAAGTAGAGGTAAAGGCAGACCTCACTGAGAAAATGCCTTAAAGATAAGACTTGGAGGCACTGGGGAAGCTAATTATGTGGCTACCCAGGGAAGAGCCAGACGTCCAGGAAGGGAAGAACAGGATTCTTTCAAAAACAACAAAACCCCATGAAAACATGCCCAGTGTGCTTGAGTGAGACTGTGAAAACCAGTATGGCTAGATCAGGGGGAATGGAATGACAGCAACAGGAGACGAGGTTCCATAAGTGAACCAGGGATTCTGGCTTTTACTTGGAAGAAAGTAAGAAGACTTCAGAGGGCACAAGAGGGACAGAATCTGATTTATCTTTTAAGGATGTCCTGACCACTTTTTTGACAACAAACAGTGGAGTGAAAAGGCAGAAGCAGTGACCCTTTGGAGACTATCTCTGTGACCCCCATAAGAGATGAGTGGGATTTGGACCTGAGTGGCCACAATGAGGGTGGTAAGAGGTGAATTCCAGATATATATATATATATATATATATATATATATATATTCCCCACCAATTTTTTTAAAAAAAATAAAATTAAAAGGTTTTATTTTGTTTTTAATTAACACATAATTGTATATATTTATGAGGAATGGAATAACATTTTGATACATATACAATGTATAATGATCAAATCTAAGTAATTAACATATTCATCACCTCAAGTCTTTATCATTTCTTTGTATTAGGAATACAGAAAATCTGCTCTTCCAGCTCTTTTGAAATATACAACATGTTCTTGTTAGCCATAGTCACACTACTGTGCAATAGAATGCCAGAACATATTCCTCCTATCCAGTTGTACCTTTGTACCCATTGACCAGCCTCTCTTCATGCCTCTGCCCCCTACTCTCCCCAGCCCCCAGTAACCATTATTCCACTCTGCTTCTATGAGATCGACTTCTTTAGGTTTCACATATAAGTGAGATCACATGGTATTTGTCCTTCTATGCTTGACTCATTTCACTTAACATAATATCCTCTAGGTTGATTCATGTTGTAACAAATGACAGGATTTCATTCTTTTTACAGCTGAATAGTATTCTTTTGTGTCTATATACCACATTTTTAATCCATGTATCCACTGATGGACATTAAGATTTATTCTATACTGATGCAGGATTTTTTGCTCCTTAGGTCAGCTAAAATCTGGGTTCTTGTCTCATGACCAGGAAAAATGACAAATTAGGCACATGGACATATTAAAAGGTGAGGAGAGGGGAATTTATTAAAAGAAAGCTCTCAGTGAAAATAAGGGCGCCCTGCCAACAGGCTTCCACATCACTGATAGAATACCAGGTCACCACACACAAGCTGAGGAAGCCAGGCTCCTCCCCCTTACATAAGGTGTGAATTCCTAGTGGCTCCAACCCATTCTCCCAGTGCACAGGTGGGTCCTCAGTCTGAGTCACTCCACATTAACTTATTTCCCTTCCTGCACATATGTTAAGGGATGGAATTTTCACTTTGGGCATGTTTGGGCAAGCCCCCTGTGCACAATGACTGGTCAGCATTTGGCTGTCTCTTGTATCTATCATTCCCTGCTCTAAAGAAGAGCATCTAACTGCCATTAGAATAAGGAAAAGGATGAAGACCTGTCTTAACTGCTTCTTGCTAGCAGAAGGTGCTGTTTTGGGAAAACAGCAGTCAGATCTCCCTAAGAGGCTTTTTAAGGGTCCCTGGCAAAAGGGGCCATCATCTGAGGCTCTGGTTGCATGACAGTTTAGAGTTTGATGGACTGAAGGTGAGAAGAGACCAACCAGGTTATTAGAAAACATGTATCAAAACGAAACAAGGGTGGAGTAAGGACAGCTAAAAAATCCAAAGACCTTTTACCAATTGGCACAGGGAGAGGGGAGGCCAAAAGCCTGACTGGTTAAAAAAAAAATCTGGGTTCCCTTAGGAACCCAGTCCTAAACCAACCCATTTAAGGTTTGGGAAATTAACTTTCCCCAGTTTGGAGAATGCATCTGAGGGGAGTGACCTGTAGTGTGGAGACACAATTACCTATCAGTGAAGACAGGACAGAGAAGGAAAAAGAAAAAAAGAAGACATTTTTTCAAAGGAGTCCCAGGGGTTCCAGATGCATTTGAAAGGGGTACAGACTGAAGATGAATGGCTATTTATCTAGAAAGAGGGGATCAGGCATTCCTGGTTCCTTTTTCTTCCTAGCGAATACCTGAGATACATCAGGGAGAGAAAGTGAGGGATCCCTCTTTCTTTATTCTGTCCTTTTATCCCTGAGTCCCAGCAAGCATGACAAGGTGCCACCCATGGGTGTCAAAGTGACTTTCACCCATATTAACAGGGGGGCTTAGAGGGTGGGACAGTCCACTCTTACCCATGCATGCCCTATCTCCCCTCCTGTCAGTAACCTTCAGGTTCCCTAGATCTAATTTATTCCATGGATACTAACATGATCTTTATCAATGAAATGGGAGGCCTGGCTTAATCAGCAGGAATTAGTCATGCTCGCCTGTACTGTGCCTTTTAACTTCTGTTATCATCTGCCTCTGGATCCCTCACCTCCAGTTTTCTTTCCTACAGCTTCCACCCAAAGTTTGAAATTGGGACAAAAATGTGTCTTGGGGAGGTTACATGGACTCCTTATCCTAGGCCAAATGCTAAGATGAAACTGTGGAATTCAGTCCTCCTCCAAAAAGGGAGAGAACAGGATGTCCCATGACGTTCCCAGATAACTGGTGGCTATAGTTATGCTTGCTAAGATGTGGATGCATGGCACTTGACTTCAGTTAGTTCCCTTGGTCTTAGTTTCCCAAAAAAAAATCTCTGGGCGATTGACATCCTATTTATTTCCCTCATCCAGCAGGATTTCTAGGATAATTGCTCAGAGCTAGAATATTCATCAAGATTTTTAAATTACCCATCTCTTCTGTTTCTTCTGAGCTGCAGTCAGAGATCACTCGTTGGTTCACATGAATACTCAGGGTTAGTCTAAAATGTAGGAAAAAAATTAAAAACTAATGAGTTTAGGATTTAATGACAAATGTTTAAGTTTTGAAACGTAATTTCTTTCTCTTTAGCCCTCACTTTTGTTAAAAACAAATCATGATAGAACTGAGTTGTTTACAAAATAATCTTCAGTCTTATACTTGGCTGATTATTTGCATAAAGTGCAGGAATAATAATTATTTTTACATAGGCATTTTAGATTGACTTTGATGGAACTCTGTTCCACAAGGAATCTCAGATAGGACTTTCTAAAACTGAGCCCAGCCATAGGTTTGTATACCGAAATACCTGTGAATTGGGTAAATCCTCTCTTCTTGAGGTCCCAAGAGCGTGGGGTTCCTGGGTCTGTTAGAAAATGAGATTCTTTACTCACCACAGGTTAGGAACCCTGTACAGAGACTGTGTAGACAAAGTATGAGGCCAGTTTTCCCAAGTGGCTTTTATTGGCTCTGCAAGTCAAGTTTGACTCCTTAAAGAGAAGCATACCTTTCCAGTCAAAGCCTTGGGAAAAAAACCAGTTTCTCTAATTACATCCTGTTGCAAAAAGAAAATAGATTCTTATTGCACTAATGTAAACAACTATATTGCCATAAGTTAAGAATGCTTACAACTAGTTACCAAATTCTGGAGAAGCCAGGGGCCCTCTGTAGCATCCAAAAGGTAGGAATCAGAAAAGACAATTTTTGAAACTGAAGTTTGATTTGAGAAAGTCTGTTAAATATGTTAGAGGTTTAAAACACTTGATGTTATAAAATAGAATTCCAGATTACCATAAGTTATGCATTTTGCCAAAATGATGACTCAGAAATTTCAAAAAAGCAAAAACCTTTTATAACTCTTTACAGATTTTGCTAAACAGCAGATTTGTGCCTTAGAAGAACCTTGTAGTGATTTTATTTCAATGATCAATTTACAGAAAAGCTATATAATACTTTTTGAATTTTGTCAATATGTTCACACATGGAATTTCTTTTGCAAGATTAGTTTTCACAATCCATCCACAAAAAGTTAATCCATGTTTAAACTTTTCGCTTTATCTCATCTAATTCAAAGCAATTCTTTAACCCTAGGCAAAAATTTGCATTTTGATGACATCTGCATTTTACCAATAATCTTTAAGACTGCTTTTACTTCTCAAATATTAAAGTCATGTGAACCAACCAGTACCATAGTTTTTATCTTCCTTTGAAATATATTGGATCCAAGTATTCATCATTCTTTAAGTCAATTAATTAGAGCTCTTTTTTATAAACATAACACACACAATACATATATAACTACACAGACAGGTAGAAGAAGATTCAGCAGCTATACGATTTTTCAATTGCCAATCTCCTAATTGGCCTATTAGGACCAATTAGCAATTAGGGCCAATTAACACCTCTGGGTGCAGCCCTTTAAGCACAAGGCTAAGAAAACATGCAGTTTCTAGGGCCTAATAAACAGGTATAGCTGGAAGACAAAAACATTTTGAGAGGGATCGATCCACCTCTAATTCCAGGGGGCTCCATGAGGAAAACAGAGGTCTCTTCCAAAATGGAATCCATGGCACCTTTTCTGTTTTTCCCAAGGAGTCCCAGGCCATCAGAAATTATCTTAGGGTCCCTTATGCATGCATTAAGAGTGGAAAAACAAAATGGAGAAAGAGTTCAGTCAAATGAGAAAAAGCATTTTTCCAGCAAAACAAGATCCAAGAAGAGAAAAACATAAAGGCCTTTTAAATATATCTAAAGATTGGATATCCACTTTTAATTAAGCTGAGCACTCTTTAAGAAAATCAATTTAAATTCCTTATTACCCAACTTTAGCTGCACCAAGTAGCCAATATTTCTGGCTTTCAAACTGTACAAAGGTAACTTCCCAGGTGCTCAGAGAAAGCAAAGTTCAAGGCAGTTCATGGAGGGGAAGAGAATCAAGAAATGACAAAGGTCACACAGACATATAACTAGAAAGAGCTCTTTCCCTAAGCCAAGATTGAACCCAGGCTGCCTTTGTAAAATGGTGGAGGCTAAAACAAAGCACTGCCATGTGGTTATCCCAAGGATGGAAAACAAGATGGAGGCCTGCAGCAAAATGTGCTACTTATCAGTCTGCCAGGCTGGCTTAAACAGTAGGAATATGGAATTCTAGGCCTGCACCCCATCTTATGGTACCCCTATGACCATACAAAAAGACATGCAAAGCACACCAGATTGGCTACAGCTTAAGACTAACCTCATAAATGCCTTTTCATAATCAAAACTTTACAGAGAATATAAACAGTGATACTGAGAATATAAAGTGATAGCTGGGGTCCTAGCATAATAGAACATATTCTGTGCTCAAAGACCTGGGTGGCATTTGGCTGTCTCCTGACTCTATCAATATCTTGGCTATTGTGAATAATTGTGCAATAAACGTTAAAGATACAGATGTCTCTCTAATACGTCGATTTAACCTCTTGGACATACACTCAGTAGTGGGATTTTTGGATCATATGGCAGTTCTAGTTTTAATTTTTTGAGGGACTTTCATACTGTTGTCAATGTGGCAATTCTAGTTTACATTCCCACCTACAGTGTGTAAGAGTTCCCCTTTCTCCACATCTTTACCATCATTTGTCTTGTTTTGTTTGTTTTGTTTTTTGTTTTTTGTTTTTTGTTTTGTTTTGTTTTGTTAATAGCCACCCTAACTGGAGTGAGGTGATATTTTACTGTGGTTTTGATTTTCATTTCTCTGATAATTAGTGATGTTGAACTTTTTTCATCTACTTGTTATTCATTTGTGTATCAGCTTTTGAGAAATATCTATTCAGATCTTTTGCCCATTTTTAAATTGGATTATTTGACTGCTGTTACTGAGTTGAGTTCCTCATATATTGTCAAATGCATAGTTTATGAATATTTTCTCCCATTTTATAGATTGTCTTTTCCAAACTCTTTTGAATTCACTGTGCATACTGTTCTAAAACTACCTATTGGATTTTACAATGAATCTTGGCAATTTCTCCACTTAGGTAAATGGAGAGTTTTCTCATGATTCTTACGATTATAATTTATTCCATTGTATGAGTGCTGCCATAATTTATTTAACACTTGTCATATTGACAGATATTTGGTCTGTTTTCTGTACTTTTGCTGTTACATAGGTATCTTTTCTGCTTTCACCTCAACAGCACTTTATCAAAGATTGTCTGGCTTTTTGCTCCACATTTAAAGGAAACCTAGTCTCTGTATTGCTTTTGGGGATTTACTTGGATACATTCAGGAATAGAAAGATGGTTTAATATTTTTGAAAGGCATTAATGTAACTTGTTGAAACAAAGGTTAAACATTTGATAAAATCCAATATTGATTCCTGATTTAAAATAAATCTTCACGTAGAGTCAATGGGCATTTCTTCTACTTGAAAAGGAGTATCTTCTTTAAACCAAAGTATGTACAACAGTTTTAATGGAGAAATATTAGAAGCATTCCAGCTGAAGTTAGAAACAGGGCAATCCTCTATCATTTCTCTTATTCAACTTTGTTCAGAAGGTCCATGTGGATGTTAAAGACCAATAGACAGAAAAATAAGAGGCACAGATTTTATGACTTATAAATATCACAATGATCTGCCCGGAAAACCAGGAATCAATGTAAACCTTTTGGAATTTTCTTTTGTTAAAAAATGAAGTGTCTGACATTATTGTGAGTTATATTGTAAATTATATTTAAAAATTAAAATTTTAATATAAAATAATTTAGCTTATATTGATTATAGGGATATAAGTTCTGATGGAGCACAGTAACATGAAAAAATAATTTAGAAGCAGAAATGTACTTAAAAGTATCTTTGGTGAACATGTCATTTAAAATTGAGTTCAAATAAGCTCTGATGTTATGTTAATTAAAATTGAAGCTATAATTGCCAAAGTTTACCAATTCTGAAGGTAATTGAAAGAAATTTATTCAAAGAGTCACATTAAAAAATACATCCTTTAGAAAATACCAGTGACAAGATATTAAAGAGATGGCAAAGAAATTGATTTTTAAAATATTTATTTATTTATTTTGAGACAGAGGCTTGCTCTGATGCCATCAGAGTGCACTGGTGTGATCTCGGCTCACTGCAAGCTCGGCCTCCTGGGTTCAAGTGATTCTCATGCCTCAGCCTCCTAAGTAGCAAGGATTACAGATGTGCAACACCACACCCAGCTGATTTTTGTATTTTTAGCAGAGATGGGGTTTTACCATGGTGGCCAGGCTGGTCTCAAACTCCTGACCTCAGGTGATCTGCCTGCCTTGGCCTCCCAAAGTGCTGGGATTACAGGTGTGAGCCACCACATCCAGCTGAAATTGACTGTATAAATATGTATTAGGATATTTATTCTGTTTATATTTATTTTAATTTTCAAATAATCTATATTTATCCTGACCACAGAAGGCTCCTCCCAGCTATCTTATTTGTGTAAACTAGCTGGCCTACCATTCAGGATGTACCTTCATTAGATTTATGAATCTCCTCTTAATTCCCTTCACTACAACCTCCACCATTTTTTGTTTGTTTTATTTTATTTTTTGTAGACACAAGTTCTCACTATATTGCCTAGGTTGGTCTTGAACTCCTGGTTTCAGGTGATCCTCCCACATTGGCCTCCCAAAATATTTTCACTATTTTTGAGAGTGCCTTTATGTTTAAATTTCTTGGATGCATGAAAAAGTGGGCAAAGTATGTGAAGAGATATTTATATATTATGTTGTATTATATTATATTATTTCTCCAAAGAAGACATACAAATGTCCAGCAAACATGTGGAAAGATGCTCAACATCATTAGCCACCACGGGAATGCAAAGTCAAAACCACAATGAGATATCACTTTACACCCACTAGATTAAGTAAAATTTACATGTCAAATAACAAGTGTTGGCAAGGATATGGAGTAATCAGAACCCACATACACTTCTCGTGGAAATATAGAAAAGTCCAGTTAATTTGGAAAACAGTCTGGGAGTTCCTCAAATGATTAACCATATAGTTCCATAAAACACAGAAATTCTACTCCTAAGTATAAACCCAAAAATACACATCTACACAGAAAGTTATGCAAATGTTTATAGTAGCATTATTTACAATAGCAAAAAGGTGAAAATAATTCAAATGTCCATCAGTGGATGGAAGAATTGACAAAGTGTCATTTTATGAGACTATCATTATCTTGATACCAAAACCCGACTTAGACAATAGAAGAAGATTAAAGGCCAATCTCATTTATGATCATAGGGTTAAAAATTATAAATCAATTCAATTATAAAAGAAACCAAATCTATACATGTATAAAAAGCATCAAGACCAAGCTGGGTATATCCGAGAAACACAAGTATTTTTAACCTTAATTAATAAAAAATCTGTTCATGTATTCCACCAATTAATAGGTTTGGAAAATTGGTCATCTCAGTAAGTAAAATAAAAGAAGCCAATAAAATTTACCATTCATTTATCATTTATGTAGGAGACATAGCAAACTGAAGTTATGAGGGAATTTTATTTTATTCTATTTTTGTGGGTATATAGTAGGTGTATGTGTTTACTGAGTACGTGTTTTGATACAGACATGCAATGCATAACAGTCACATCATGTAAAATGGGGTATTCATCCCCTCAAGCATTTATCCTTTGTGTTACAAGCAATCTAATTATACTTGTTTAGTTATTTTTAAATGTACAGTTAAATTACTGTTGATTATAGTCACCTTGTTGTGCTACCAAACACTAGGTCTTATTTATTCTTTCTATTTTTTGTACCCATTAACCATCTCCATCTCCTCCTCCCTCTCCCACTACATT
The DNA here is from genome assembly GCF_000951035.1 of Colobus angolensis palliatus. NCBI lineage: Eukaryota > Metazoa > Chordata > Mammalia > Primates > Cercopithecidae > Colobus > Colobus angolensis. The sequence continues at coordinate 2,645,714 of NW_012113697.1, forward strand.
CTCAGCCTCTGGTAACCATCCTTCTACTCTTTATCTCCATAAGTTCAATTGTTTTGAGTTTAAGATCTCACAAATAAGTGAGAACATGTGATGTTTGTCTTTCTGTGCCTGGCTTATTTCACTTAGCATAATGACCTCCAGTTCCATTCATGTTGTTGCAAATGAAAGGATCTCATTCTTTTTGTATGACTGAACAGTGCTCCATTGTGTATATGTACCACATTTTCTTTATCCATTCATCTGTTGATGGACACTTAAGTTGCTTCCAAATTTGGGCTATTGTGGGAATTTTATTAACCTGGTAAAAAGTATCAAACAAAATCAGCAAAAAGTGTCATACCTAAAAATGAAATATTAGAAACTTTTACAATAAGAAATAAGAAAAGGATGGCAGCTAGTACCGCTATAATACAAAAACATAAATGTTATCAATATGGGAATGGATCAATAAAGTCAATTAAAACCATACCAGATGTATTATTTATCAATTGTTATGTAACAAACTATCCCAAAAGTTAATGACATAAAACAGCAAATATTTATTATATTATAGTTTTATGGGTGAGGAATTTGTGAATGGCTAAGCTGGGTAGTTGGGTGGTTTTGGCTCGTGGTCTCATGAGTTTGTAGTAAAGATGTTGGCTAGGGCTGCAGTTGGCTGAAGGCTTGACTGGGACTGAAGTCTTCTTCCCTTACATGACTGTTGGAGGGAGGCCTCCATTCCTCTTCAAGGAGGCACCTCCACAGAGCTGTTGAACGTTCATAACAGCTGGTTTCCCCCAGGGAAGTAGATTCAAGAAAGAAGAGCAAAGAAGAAATCCCAGTGCCTTTCTTTTACCACCTAGTCTTTGAAGTTATGAGCTATTATTCTACTTTGTTCTGTTCATTAGAAGACAGTCACTAAGTTCAACTGACAATAAACAAGAGAGGAATTATGCTCCACCTCTTGCAAAAGGAAGTATAGAAGAATTTGTGGACAAATTTTAAAACCACCACGTTAGGTAATACTGTGTAACTGTTAAAAATATATAATCAAGATTCATATGTATGGATATGAGATGACATGCAAGACATTTAGTTTTTTAAAAAGCAAGATACTGCAACAGTACTTACTACATGACATCATTTCTATTAAATGCTTGCATGCGAACATCTGAAAATGGAGTTACAAATTTCTTTAGACTTGTATTTTATAAATACATAAATATGAACCTACAAGATTATCCAAAGAGTTATGAGTCATTATCTCTGTTTACTGGGAATCGAGGGTAGGATAATCAATGATGTTCTTAATTTTATCTGCACTACTAATTTTTTTTTTTTACATTGAGAAAGGTATTGATGTATTGCTTATTGATATGGTTTGGATCTGTGTCCCCACAAAATCTCGGGTCAAATTGTAATCAATCCCCAGTGTCGGAGGTATCTCATAAATGGTTTAGCATCAACTCCCTCTTGGTACTGTATAGTGTGATAGAGTTCTCACAAGATCTGGTTGTTTAAAAGTATGTAGCACCTCCCCCATCTCTAGCTCCTGCTCCAGCCATCTAAGATGAGCCTGCTTCCCCTTTGCCTTCCACCATGATTGTAAGTTTCCCGAGGCCTCTCCGAAAGCAGAAGCCACTATGCTTCCCTTACAGCCCACAGAACCGTGAGCCAATTAAATCTCTTGTCTTTATAAACTACCCAGTCTCAGGTATTTCTTTGCAAGAATGGAATAACACTCTCATATAATTAAAAACATAGATATGTATTAACTCATGTATGTGAACACAAAAATGGAGGGCAGAATATTCACTGGAAAAGAATGGTAAATATGCATATGTGAAAATTGAGTAAATGTGATCGTACCCTGAGACATAGGTATAATCACAAAACTTGAAGGCCACTCTCAGGACCATGGTGAATTCACATATTTCTTCCAAGGTGCATTTTTCCCTTTTTTGTCACCTTTCTTAAACTGCTGGTTATCTAAAACGCTAGTTGGATAATGAGAGTAGATTTCATAAGCAGAGTTCTCTGGCAAAACTTCCTTTACCAGCTTCAGTATGGACAGTTTGCCTTTAACTACAAGTAGGCTACCCTGAGACTATATGTAGTGAGCAACTGACCAGCACCTTGAAGATGAGAGGTCAGTAAATCCAGGTACCAAACCCAATAATAAGCTTATCGTCAGTCTAAGTCAGAAGGAAAGACTTCCATCCTTAGGTTTCTCACCTTTGTCTGCAGTCACCTGCTTTGTTTTAATACCCTTTTGTGATATCTGGTCTCTGTTATAATACATTCTGCATTCCAAAAAAAAAAAAAATCAGGTGCCTTCTGTACATTCTGTATATTATGTAAATTTGTTCACTTGTATTTTAATGTCCTTTACATGGAAAAATATGACGATAGTGGTTTGAACAGGGGCCTCTCAAAATATATGTCTACCTCCTCACCCCTAGAACCAGTGAATGTGACCTTATTTAGAAAACAGAGTCTTTGCTGATGTAATTGTTTCAAGAATCTTGATATTTCAATCATACTAGATTATCCAAATGAGACCAAAATCTTATAACAAATGAGATTTGTCAAATGTCCTGATAAGAGACAGGAAGAAGAGAAGACTGGCACAGAGAAGATTGCCATATTAAGATGGAAGCAAAGATTGGAGTTAGGTGGCCACCAGTCAAAGAATATCTGGGGCCACTAGAAGCTGAAAGATGCAAAGAAAGATCCTCTCCTAGAGCCTTCAGAGGTAGTGCAGCCCTCTGACAGCTTCATTTTAGACTCTGGCCTCCAGAACTTTGAGAGAATACACTTCTGTCATTTGGATTCACCAAATTTGTGATAATTTTTTATTCCAGTTCTAGGAACTAATAAAACCACCATTGCATTTTTGTTGTTATTGTATATGAAATTAACAAATTCCAAAAATTTTTTGTATAGAACTCAGAGAACAATTCAAGCAAGGTAGAGTTGTCCATGTGTAGGTTTAGAGCCCAAATCAGACAGTTTTTGCATCAAAATGCAGCCTGACTCTTGTTTTAAGTCCATGATACACTCCAACTTATCAAAAAAAAAAAACATAGCTTTCCCTCAGTAATTGCCCAAACTGTGGATTCAGTCCAGCTAATTTCTCACTGATTGATCCAGGACAACTTTATCAGGCTGAGTTCCAAATTCAGACCAATTCCTATTTTCCCTGTGCCTTTCTTAATAAATTTTAATGACAGCAATCCCAGCTCCCCCTGAAAATTTAACTCCTTACCAAGTGTGGTGACCCAAAAAGATTTGAACAAATTAAATGTCCTATTTCCAGCCTCTGCCTATCCAAGATCCTAGTGTCTTATGACAAGTTTTTATTGCAGATTGGAAATCTAATAGTCATCTGTTTTTTTAACACAAATTTAAGGTTATTCCCATGATATCATAGTCACATTCTGATATGCATTATTGGGTGAGAAAGAGGGAGAGTCTCAGATGACACCTTCAATGATTGATAGTCACATAGAAGTACGTCAGTGATGTGATTATCTGTCATACATATCACAGAAGAAAAAGGGGCAGGACAATACAGAAAATTACTATACTTGAATGAAAAAAAAATGCATGGATTTGGGAGTTGTCTAGGCCTGGGCTTAAACTCTGGTTTCTCTATTATTTGTGTTACCTCCTTTAGGAGTTTCCTTAATTTTGCTGAGACCTAGTTTCTTCCTCTATAAAATGGAGTTGATTATATCTACCTTGTAGGGTTGAAGAGGATTAAATGGGATGGCTCTTGTAAGTAATCAGATACAGTGACTGGCACACAACAAGCTTCAACAATTACTAGTTTCCTTCTCTGAATCTCATCCCCTCTGTTTTTGTCTTTCTGTTGCCTTCCCCAGCCCCCTAAGCTTACAAGTATGTGACTCCACTAGTGGACTTAAGCTTCCTGTAATTCCTGATTTAAGACCAGCAACATTGGGACATATGCAATACCCACATCAAAGCTCTCTTACGAATCTCATGGCTTAAAAACCGTGGTCCACCCAGAACCAGGCCCTATGGCTGCAATTCTTCTGGACTGCCAAGTTGATCCAGAATCTGGTATCTGTGGAACATTCACTATCCCCACAAGGTTGCTTGCCCACAGGAGTTCTCTTGCCACTTTCCCTTCAAAGCATTCCAAGCCTCACCCTTCCCCAAACTCTAGAACTGGAAGGGACTTGACTTAATTACTGCCAGTCCTCTTCCCTGAGGCTAGGAGCAACAGTGCATAAACTAATTCTCTTGATAATCATTCTCCTCCTATCCATCGCCAAATTATTGGTCACCACCTAGATTGCCTCATTTGCCCCCATCTCTTATCTGAGTGAATACTAGTACTGAGAGTTTATAGATCCAATTATTTGACAAACTGAATAGTACTAGACATGGTTTTAGGAGCTGGGGACACTGCTGTAAACAAAAGAGCCTGTGCTCACGTGTTCATATTACACTACTTGGAAAGATGGAAGATAGATAAAGAGTCAAAACAATAAGGCAGATAGATGAAAGGTTCCTTGAGGAAAATAAATAGGGAATGCAATGGATAGGGGAGGTAATGTTTGAAGCGAGACCTGAGTGAAGGGAAGTAGCTGGCTTTGCCAAAGTCTGATGTCTGAACCTTCCTTACAGAAGTTAGAGTTCCCCTGGCCGGCAGATCAAGGTCTGTCTTACCTAACCAGGTAATTTTTCCAGAACTTTCGTTTACTTCTGCTGAGCCATTCTTTGTGTGGCCAAGGCTCTCAATATCCCTTCCCACTTCCAAGTCTTAGAGGTTACAGCATATTTTCAGCAGTTCTTATACTTAGAACAGATCTACTAAAACCTAGATCCTCAAGATTCTTTATTCCCTAATCCATTCATTCAAACAGTGATTGAATATCCACAGTATTATAAGCAACATAATAGGTGATGTGGTATACAAAGATAAGTAAGAAATAAACCTTGCCTTCAAGGAAATTGCACTGAAAGTTGACTGCCATTGCAGGTTGCATTGGAAAATGGGGCAGAGATAATGTTGGAAAGGTTAGCACTGGCTAAAGTGTGTGTGAGCTTAGCGGGTCGGGACTTCCAACCAAGCTAAGGAAATTGAAATGAGAGCCACTAGGGGCTTAATTCACAATAAATGATGGTCAGATAGGACAGTAGTAAAACAGAACAGGTGAGAGTCAGCAAGGGTCTGAACGAAGTCAGAGGCAGTGGGGATGGCAAAGAAGGGACAGATACGAAAGTTTTAAAGAAGTAGAATATATGGATATTCTTAAATATCTGACAGTCTAATGAGGAAGACATTGCTGTACGTTTTTACTCACCCTTAACTGAACATAATTTAAAGTTGCTGGAGCAAAGAGTTTGATAATACAGTGTGACACAGAGATGGAATGATGGATGAGAAGATGAGATTGGGTCATGTTGGGCAGGGATAGGAAATGTGTGGCCTTGGGCTTTTGCTCTCAGATACCAAAGTCATGGCAGCAATCCCCAATCAATCACAACATGCCTTCTCATTGAATTCAGATGTAGCTTTAGATCCTTTTTCAACACAAAGCTCCAGGCAGAAAGGACAAAATCCATCAGGGCTGGTGCACTAATTAAAACCTACTTGCCAGTTTTGGTGCTAGGCTTTGAATGCCCTAAGACAAAGTTTGATCATTATTCAACAGGAAGCCACAGATGGCTTTTGAGGGGGAAGACTGAAGAATAGAGGACATTATATTTGGTAGAAATGTGAAAATTAGGCTGAAGGAGCAAGCAACTAGAGGCAGGCAGATGGGTCAGAACATTACTTCATGGACTTTGATGGCTGGAAACATTAGCAAAGCAGACAAGAATGTGATTACAGGTGTGTTATAGTTTGAATGTGTCTCCTTCAAATTTTAGCTGTTGCCCAGATGACGGTATTCAGAGGCGGGGTCCTTAAGAGGTGATTAGGCCAGAAGGGCTCCTCCCTCATTTATGAGATGAAGGCCCTTATGCTAGTATTATATTAGCTTGCCCTTTTGCCTTCTGTCATGTGAGGACACAGAAAGAAGACCCTCACCAGACACCAGATGCTGGCACCTAGATCTTGTGCTTCCAAGCCTCCAGGCCTGTACGAAATAAACGTGTTCTCTATAACCTACCCAGTCTGTAGCATTCGGTTATAGCAGCGATAACAGACTTAGACAAGGTGGCTCTGGATTTTCCTCCCAATAAGCATGTCTAACTCAACTTGTCTGTAGTTCAGAATCAGAGCATTTCAGTGCAGTGAACTTCCCTTTAACAGTCAAGTCAAGATGAACTTGTGTTTTTGTTCTTGTTTTAATTTTACTTATTTTTAGACATGAAGTCTCACTCTGTTGCCCAGGCTAGAATGCAATGGTGTAATCATAGCCCATGGCAGCCTCCAAACCCTGGGCTCAAGCAATCCTCCTGCCTCAGCCTCCTGAGTAGCTGGGACTACAGGCATAGCTACTCAGGGTAGCACCACCAAGCCTGGCTAATTGTTTTGTTCTTATTTTTTTTGTAGAAATGAGATCTTACTATGTTGCCCAAGCTAGTCTCGAACTCCTGGCCTCCAGTGATCATCCCACTGCAGTCTCTCAACTGCGATTACAAGCCTGAGTCACTGAGCCCAGCAAGATAACCTTGTTTAAGAGGAAACCCACGGCAGACAGGTCATCCCTAGGGGTATAATGGGTTCTATACCAGAAATCTGGAGGCATTGACTCCAGTTGTGAGTCAAAGATGAATTATTCACCTTATTCGTGCCTATTTCCTAATTTGGAAAATAGGAGTGTTGAAATATTCTCTAAATGCCCCACTAGATTCTAATTGTCTCTGATTTTTTAAGTGTCACTGAAACACTGCAGTGGGAGTGGCCACTGGCCATAATCAAGAGAAGTAAGCACCTTTAGTAATGAAGTAAAACCCCTAAAGATGAATAGACACTGAAGGTTCTGATAATTATTTTACATTTAACAATTAACCAATTTAGCTCAAAACATCTGGCCATGAACTGAGAATTTTGCTAAGATCCCAAAATATCTGGGGTTATTCCAGGGCATTGAAATAATAATTTATATTCTTCATAAACAGGCTGTCCTTAGAGCGTGCCATGCATCTCCTTACTTCACTGAAGTCAGGAAGTGTTTGCCATTGGGACTTCCAACCTGATAAATGATGAGGCCTTAAACAATTTTCCAACTCTTTGGGAGCTTGCAAAGCAGCCTGTGTTTCATCCTTGCTCCATCACGACAACCAAATCAGCACCATATGGTGGATGAGATCCAGATTATAGAACAGAGGGTCTGCCTTCAAGGACATCTGGAAGTCCTTTAACACATGGACCCTAAGTGACTTGAATGGATCATTTATAGTTGGTCTTGGGCTGTGTGCTGAAGATACCATTGCTGTACTTTGTCTGGTATGCCACAGGCCCATTTAGTTAACAAAAGGCCTTTCATACCCAAATAATACTTTTATTTTATTATCATTTCTATTTCTTGGAGAGTTTGGCTTTCTCTAGAATGCATGATGTTTATGGGGTAAATGGCTCTGAACTCCAAAAACTCAGGACTAAATGGTGCCAAGTATCTGTGGTTGCAATAGCCCAACAAAGAACTGGGCATTGGTTCCATGGTATCTAGAATCATTGATAATTATTGGGGTTTACTACCTTAAGGAAGGATTGAATTAGGGAGTACCTAAAAAGGGTCTGGGCACCAGGAAATATAATTTAGTGTTCAAGGTTTTGTGAAAATCAGAACCTGGTACATTGACTTGATGAGCATTATCTTTCTTTGGTATGGCCCACTTTACTTTGCTTTCCAAAATTTTAAAGAGCACCTGATATTTTAGTGATACATTGGCCAATGCATCATTAAATATCCATGAGGACATCTTTCATACATGTGTGCACATGCACCCAGACCAAAATTCATAACTATTATAAAAATAAAGACTAACAAGCAACATTTGTCCAGAACACAAGAAAACTCACCACTGCCAGAACTTAAAAAATTAATGTAACTGTTGGTTACCTTCTTTCAGTGTATATCACTTCTGTGCTGAAAGCACAGCAGAAAATAAATTAAAGCAGATGAAAAATATTTATTAATTACAGCAGTATGTTGAATAACGGCCTCCAAAGCATCAGGTCCTAATCAACTGGAGCCTGTAAATGTTACCTTCTACGGAAAAAGGGTCTTTGCAGATGTGATTACATTGAGAATCTTGAGATTCCAAAATTATCCTGGATTATCTGGATGCAGTCACAGGTGTTCTTACACAGGGGGAAGCAAGATGGGGATCTGCCACAGAAGAGTAAAAGAAAATACTGTGACCGCAGAGGCAGGGTTGGAGAGTGACACAGTCACACACCAAGAGGTGCTGGCAGCCACCAAAAGCTGAAAAGGCCTGGAACAGATTGTACTCTGGAGCCTCCCTAGGGAGCACCGCCCTACTTGAGGCCACCTTGATTTTTATCCCTGTGAAATGGATTTGAGACTTCTGGCCTCCAGAACTGTGAGAGAATACATTTCTGTCGTTTTAAGTCACTAAGTTTGTGGAAATTTCTGATAACAGCCCTAGGAAGCTAACACAGGTAAAGAAGAAGGTTAGCATCTAATGAAAAGTTGTTGTAAGCTGAGGCATTACTCCTCTGGGGGCATGCAAACACTTCCCAAGAGGTATGTAGCCAAGGAGAATTTAAGTGACTCAAATTGCAGATTCCCAATGTCCTTGGACTCCTTCCTGAAATGAAGCTGCCTAAAAATGAACCACGGCAGGCAGAAGTGTCAGGTGTTTTCTTTTATCACTGCTCCTTTTAGTGTCACTTTCTCTCACTTTATAAAAGAAAGATAGGTCTCTCATTCATCCCAAATCTCACTGTGCTGCAGTACCCCAGGGTGTAAAATGTCTCGAGGGCAGATCATTCAAAAGGTTGGTGTCTGCAAAACTTCTTTTAATCAAGGCCCCAGAAACTCATGCAGGGTTTTGAGTCATTCTCATGCTATAATATTTCTGTTAAAGTCAAAGCAGGGTATTGTGAACTATGTCGAGATATCTGAATTCAGACATACTCTATAGACTGGGGCAGCAGGAGAGACGGCGATTGCTGTTTAACGACTTCACCTCTTCCATCCTCTGACAATTTCAATGCATACATCACTCCTTAGGGAATCTGGTGAAAGCAAAGAAAAGAAATTGTCAGGATGACATACTAAAGGCAGTGGAATCTTTTAACAAAGCCACAAACTCAGGGCAAGGATCCTTGCCTTACCTCTGTCTATCTGCCATAATATCAGGGTAGTCAGAATTTGCATATGCACACATGCCCACATCAGGGAGAATACCAGCTTACCACGAGCACATCCCTTCTGCATGGCTACCATTCTCAGAAAAAACAAAGAGCTTAATGAGGACACATTTTGTATTATTTCAAGGAAAAAGAAGTGAAAACATTCAAGATTTATTTCAAAAGATCAATGTTACCACTTTGAGTATAAGAGTAGATTAGAAGTAAAATACAATTTTATATTTTCTTGATGTTTGAGTAAATCCTTGTATAAATACTTAGGCTTACAAGAGAAATAACTGCATTCACTTCAGATAGTAGGTCATGAGCTACTATAAATCTATATTTACTTTTTACTTGGTGAAGAGTCTCCTGCTGACTGCTTTTCACCATCTGCTTGTTCATCCACTTTGACCACGTACTTCTCAGATTTGTATTTGTTTCACTGGTGTATTACATAGCACTTTACAGCAACCGCAAATATGTCGGTTGTAAGCTCCCCATTTACTAACTTACTAGTGACCCCAAATCTTCTCTTCTTTATTTGTATATTATTTCCACAAGCACAGTAATCTCGCACATGAAAAAGAGACTATCTATTAATGTATGTATATAAAGACAAAATGTTCCAGTATGCAATGTAAACGATGCATCTAATGATGCCCTAAAGTTTAGAAAATGCCTTTATTTAATTTGAATTACTCACTCCTTCTCAAATTTTAAATGTTATTCTAATTCTGTGAAATTATTTTCAAGCATCAAATAAAGTTATGTGTGTATATATATACACATATATATGTACATACATCATATATTGTATATCATATAAAATTTATATATGCATATTATACAAAATGTGTATATGTATATTATATATAATTTGTATATATTACATATATAAATTCTCAAGTGTCTGGCTATTATCTGTAAAGGCATTTTGAGATGACAGAGAAAATTAAATTTTGAGATGAATAAATAAGTAGTTGTTCACTGGCTTCTGGAGGAAATACTGAAAGGTATGATTTCAATTTTTGTAAGGATGTTCAAACTGAGCTCCATCTAATTTTAGCTTTTTTAAAAGGTGCCCATAAATGAAAAACAAGTAAAATTAGTACCATTTCAATAACCTCAGTAAAGGCTTCTTGGTGTACCTCCCTGAAATTAAGAAGGTGAATGGCAAAGGACTGGGTTAACAAATTGTTCTAAATCAGAAAATTTTACTTTTTATGGTTAACAATTATTTACCAAATTTGCAACATGTTTATATTGTGTAATCAATTACTTTCTGACTATGATGATAACTTAATATTTGAAGCCTTGTAGTCAAATGAAAAGAAATAATTTAAATATATGTTTTGTAGAGAGATATGACAAGACAACTGATAAAATCTTCATTTATAAAAATATATTATACTACTCTGACTCCCAGTTTCCAATCGGCATGCAAGGGGCATGGAAATTGTTGCTTTATTCTAAAAATAGGTAAAAACTGAACAAACAGAAAAATTGACAACTTTTCTTGGATTCATCAGAGTGAGATCACAGGGCTTGCCCCAAAGTTGGAAAAAGACAGGAGGATGCAAAGAATCACAGCTCACCAGAGGAGAAACCCACAAGCAGAAACCTGCTCCAGAAAAAGTGCCTAGATAGGAAAACTTATACTGTAATTGAAGAATATCTGAAGGTTCAGTATGGACAAGTGTGAGAGTTTAAGAATCCAGAGGACCCAGTCATGAAGAAGCCCACACACTTCTGTGATTATTACCTACAAGAATTCATTGAATTGAACTGAATTCATTGAATTCAATGAACTGATTCAATTCATTGCCATAAACAATCACAAAAAATCTCTTGGTGCTTCCATCAGGGGAGGGTGAAAGAAACCATTTTGAAATATGCCAGAGAATTCTGTTCTTAACAAGGTCTACCCCTAGGAGAAACTAGCTGGAGCGTAACCTTCTGGGTTTTATCAGAGGCTAACTGACCTAGAGGAGTGGAAATACCCAGTGTCAGGCCATTCTAGACATTCTGTCCCATGTGGGAAGGGAGGGAAGACTAAGAAGCACTTGTGAAGTTCACAATCCAGAAGCACAGGCTTACTCAACACTGAGACCTAACCATGGGACTACAGACGCTCTCCCTCTCTCACACAGTGTATCATCTTTGGCCATCAAAACAAACGACAAGGCATACTAAAAGGCAAACACAAACAAACAAAAACAAAAAACAAACCACACACACACAGTTTGAAGACACAGAGTAAGCATCAAAATCAGACACAAATACGTCACAGATGTTGGAATTATCAAACCTGGAACTTAAAACAAATATGATTCATATGTTAAGCATTATGTTGGAGAAAGCAGACAGCATTCAAGAAAAAAATGAACAAAACTGCATCACCATTTGCATTAGCAGCACTGAAAATTCAATATGTAATGAAAATTTTAAAATTTAAAATGAAATACAAATCTAACAAAATATAATCAGAATCTATAGGTGGAAAGCTATAAAAATTCCGATGAAAGAAATCAAAGAATTAAATAAATGGAGATATAGTCTGCATTCACATATCCCAATATTATCAAAATGTCAGTTCTTCCCAATTTGATCTACAGATTCAATTTAATCCCAATCAAAATTCTAGCAAATTATTTTTGTGGGAATTAACAATCTGATTCTAAAATTTATATTACAGGGCAAAAGATGCAGAATAAATGCAGTACTGGCAGAGAAGAAAACAAAGTTGGAGGACTGACCCTATCAGCCTTCAAGACTTACTATAAAGCTACAGTAATCAAAACAGTGTGATATTGGTGAAAGAGTAGACAAATACAGAGCCCAGAAATAGACCCACATAAATATAGTCAGCTGATCTTTGACAAAAGAGTATAAAAGTAATCAATGGAACAAAGACAGACTTTTTAACAAATAGTGCAGGAATAACTGGACATCTACATGCAAAAAAAAGAATCTGAACACAGGTCTTATGACCTTAACAAAAATTAGCTTAGAAAGACATCATAGACCTAAATGTAAAATGAAACACTGTAAAACTAGAAGATAACACAAGAAATCTACGTAACATGGGTTTGATAATGACTTTCCTAGATAAAACACCAATGGTACAATCCATGAAAGAAACAATAAGCTAGACTTCATTAAAATTAAAAACTTTCGCTCTGCAAAAAGCATTGTTAATAGAATTGAAAGTCAAGCCACAAATTGTGATAAAATATTTGCAAAAGACATACCTCATAAAGGACTGTTATCCAAAATATACAAATAACTCTTAAAAGTCAGTAATAAGAAAATAAGCAATATGAATTTTAAAATGAATGAAAGATCTGAACAGACACGTCACTAAAGAAGATATACAGATGCCAAATAGACTTAAAAACAAAATGCTCAACACTGTGTGTCATCAGGGAATTGCAAATTAAGACAACAATGAGATATCACCACACACCAGTTAGAATGACCAAAATCCAAAACACTGACAACATTAAATGTTTATGAAGATGTGGGAAACCAGAAACTCTCATTCATTACTTACAGAAATGCAAAACTGTACAGTCACTTTGGAAGACAGCTTGATAGTTTTGTACAAAACAAAACATACATTTACCATATGATTTCGCAATCTTGTTCCTTAGCATTGACCCAAATGGGCTGAATATTATGTCTGCACAAAAACCTGCACATGGATGTTTACAAAAGCTTTCTTCATAATTTCTGAAACTTGGCAGCAACAAAATGTCCTTAAGTGGGCCGGGCGTGGTGGTTCATGCCTATAATCCCAGAACTTTGGGAGGCCAAGGCTGGTGGATTACAAGGTCAGGAGCTCAAGACCAGCCTGGCTGACATAGTGAAACCCCGTTTCTACTAAAAATACAAAAAATTAGCCAGGCATGGTGGCAGGTGCCTGTAATCCCAGCTGCTCGGGGGACTGAGGCAGGAGAGTCGTCTTAACCCGGCAGACAGAGGTTGTAGTGAGTCGAGATCCTGCCACTGCACTCCAGCCTGGGCAACAGTGTGAGACTCTGTCTCAAAAAAAGAAAAAAAAAAGTCCTTAAGTAAATGGATAAACTGATACATCCAGACAATGAAATATTATTCAGCACTAAAAATAAGTGAGCTACCAAGCCATGAAAAGACATGGAGGAGACTTAAAGGCTTGTTACTAAGTGAAAGAAGTCAATCTGAAGTCTAAGTGCTGTACAATTTCAACTATATGACATTCTGGTAAGAGCAAAACCATGAAGACAGTAAAAAAATTAGTGGTTTCCAGAGTGTAGGAGGAGGGAGGTATGAATAGGAAGGGCGCAAAGGATTTTTGAGACAGTGAAACTCTTCTGCATGGTCTATAATGGTGGGTGTGTGTCATCACACGTTTTTCAAAATCCATAGGATATACAATACCAAGAGTGAGCCCTAATGTAAACTATGGACTTTGGATGATGAGATTATCAATGTAGGTTCATCAACTGTAACAGCTATTTCGCTTTGGTGTTTATGTTGGTAGTGGAGTAGGCTGTGCCTGTGTTGGGGCAGGAAGTATAATGTGTTTCTGCTCAGGTTTCCTGTGCACCTAAAACTGCTCTAAAAAAATAGTCTATTAAAAAATTAACCCAAAATAACAACGAAAAGCCTGCTAAGATATTAATTGGCTTTGTACCAAATCTCTGGATCCTTTGCAGTCCATAAACATGGTACGTCTAGTCATTTTTTTTAGGCTGTTATTTTCCTTTACAATGTTAATATACATTCTAATATATGAAGTCATAAACATCATTCATTTAGTTGGCTTGTAAATATTTTATCTTTGGATGCTACTGTAATGAAATTTTGTTTCAATTTCTAATAGTTAATTGCTAGTATAGAGATACACAGTTGATTCTTGTATTTTTGACTTGTTGTAACTGTGCTAAACTTTTATTAATTCTGGTAACTTTTTGTTCATTTGTGGATTTTTATATACACCAACAAGACATTTACAAATAAAGACAGTTTTACTTCCTTCCACTCTGAATACCATTTATTTATTTCTTCTTGCCTTGTTGCATTGAGTAGAACTTCACAATTTTGAATAGATGTGGGGAGAGGGGACATCTCTGCCTTGTTCCTATAGAAAACATTGAGCTTTCATCACTGAGTACCATCTTAGTTTCTCAGGTTGAGAAAGCTTTCTCTCTTAATAATTTACTGATGGCTTTCATTAAAAATAAGCGTTGAATTTTGTCAAATATTTTTTCTGCATTTATTGACATAATCATGCAACTTATTTTGCTTGTTTACTATGTTGAAATATATTGATTGACTTTCAGATGTTAAATCAACCCTTTATGACCAGGATAAACACATCTTAGTCATGATGTACTATTTTATATATATTATTGAACTTGATTTGCTGAAACTTTGGTAAGAATTTTTAAATCTAATTTTATAAAAGATATAGGCCTGTAGTTTATTTCATTGTAATCCTTTTCTGATTTGTGTATCAGAGTAGTATAAGCCTTATAGAATTAGTTAGGAATTTTTCCCCTCTGTGTTTTGTGAATGTTTGTGTGAAATTGGTACTATTTCTTTCTTAAATGTTTATGTAACTCACCAGACAAGTCATCTGGAATTGAAGGTTGTTTGTGGGAAGTTTTTTTTTATCCTAAATTAAATTTATTTTATTTATATAGAGCTTTCTAACTTTTCTATTTGTTTTTTGTTTTGAAACAGGGTCTTACTCTGTCTCCCAGGCTGGAGTTCAGTGGCATGATCATGGCTCACTGCAGTCTCAACTTTTTGGACTCAATTGATCCTCCTGCCTCAGCCTTTTGAGTAGCTGGGGCTACAGATGTGTACCACCACGCTCAGCTAATTTAGTTTATTTTTTGTGGAGACGGTGTCTCACTATGTTGCCCAGGCTGATCTTGAACTCGTGGGTTCAAGCAATCAATCTACCACAGCCTCCCAAAGTGCTGGGATTACAGGCGTAACCTACCACACCTGGACTTGCTTTTCTATTTCTTTTTTAATAAGTTTTGGCAATTTGTATATTTCAAGGACTTTGAGTAAAACATCTTATCGCATAGCACAGAAAAACAAAAGACAGCAGGACCAACTGTTATTATTATGTTCCAAATAAAATTATTTCTTGAAAATACACTTCTTACGTTTTCAGTTTTCTCCCCATTACTTCATGGCATATGTTATTTGATGTCATTAAGAACTGAGTTCCAGAACCTCTCCCACTTCGGTTCACTCTTTGAGCCCAGCCCTGATTATTTTTCCTTCTGCATCCCACTGTCACTTCAGCCACTCTCAGCAATATCTTCAACTCCCTTGTGCTGTGATTCTGTTCCACCAGCCCTGTGAAATCCACGCACCATGGATCAACTTTTCACTTTCTCCACTCTTACTTCCAGGCTGCTAAATAACAGTGAAGGAAATTATACAACCTCACGAAACAGTATGACCTCAAATCCATGATTTCTGCCTTCTCTTGAGTTTTCAGCAATCTGTAACAATCTATCCATTTTTCTTTCATCAAATCTACCTCTTGGCCAGGCACGGTGGCTCACACCTGTAACCCCAGCTACTCCGGAGGCTGAAGCAGGAGAATCTCTTGAGACCTGGAGGTGGAGGTTGTGGTGAGCCCAGATCATGCTATTGCACTCCAACCTGGGCAACAAGAACAAAACTCCACCTAAAAAAAAAAAACACACAATCTAACTCTTGTTTTTCAGGGTGACTGTTTCAAACTTACATCACTGAAAATCTGTACATTATCATATCCCTTCTTCTTTTCAACAGATAACTGGCCTACTATTTTATGGTAAAATAGAAGTCACAAGACAGAAGGAAACGCTTTCTCCTTTGCTGCCACCTCAAGCTTTCCAGTGTTTCTAAAGATCATGTTCACCTTCCTAATTACGGCAATGGAAGAAGCATCTCTCTTCCTGCATAAAACTAATCCCTCCCCTTATGATCTAGATCCTGTTTTCAATAGCTCCTCCAGGGATTTAATTTCATGAATGATCTACTTTCTCACCTGAGATTTCAACATTGTTCTATACTGGGGTTTTCCCATTAGCATTTAAAGGTGCTTAATTCTCTCCCTACACCCTCTGCGCCAAATTATTTTTCTTTTTATGTCTCTCATCCTATCTCATTCTCACCTCACACCCTCTTCACAAACACACACTCATGGGAAGAGTTGCTTGCAGTAGCTCCACACAGCCAGGAGAGCTCAGCACTCCGAAGTTTGGCAGGCTCATTTCCACTGAAACCCCCTGATTCACCACTGCCAATGGACTTCTTGTGGCAAAATCCAGTGGATACTTTTGTATCATACTCAACAAAGGGCATCAGAAAGATTAAACTGATGAAAACGTTGAATCAAACAACTGGCACCCCTAGAAGCTGGAGTCCCCAAATTAGTATTAAACCAAGTGAAATTCTGAGCAAAAGCTATAAAATGGGAAAAGGAGAGTCCCTTTAAATTCATAAACTTTAAAATTACCAGATACTTGATGTGATGGGTATGCAAATTACCCTGATTTGATCATTATACATTGTATACATGTAGCAAAATTTCATACCCTACTCCATAAATATGTACAATTATTAGGTGTCAGTTAAAAAAATAAAAACAGAAATTTTTTTTTTTTTTTTTTTTAGACGGGGTCGCTCTGTCGCCCGGACTGGAGTGCAGTGGCCGGATCTCAGCTCACTGCAAGCTCCGCCTCCCGGGTTTACGCCATTCTCCTGCCTCAGCCTCCGGAGTAGCTGGGACTACAGGCGCCCGCCACCTCGCCCGGCTAGTTTTTTTGTATTTTTAGTAGAGACGGGGTTTCACCGTGTTAGCCAGGATGGACTCGATCTCCTGACCTCGTGATCCGCCCGTCTCGGCCTCCCAAAGTGCTGGGATTACAGGCTTGAGCCACCGCGCCCGGCCAAACAGAAAATATTGACAGAGAAGTTAGTTGATATGAATCTTTACAAACAAAATGGCATATATTGAAATGAATAAAGGAAAAATTGCTTGAATATTTGGAAAAACTGACAAAACACTTAAGTGAAAAGCTGTAATTAAACTCTCTAAGTCATTGTAAGATTAAGTAGTGCCCTTAAAAAGTTTACAAAAGATATGAGTTATATAATTAGTAAGTATTAGTAGGGAGACAGCTAGATTCAGCTTTTTTATTGCTTTAATTAGCACTATTTGTCATATTTTAGACCAAATAAAGTAAATAAAAGTTAAAGATGTTATTTATTTTTAACAAAGCTTTAAATTGTTTCATTATAAACTAGAAAGAATGAAAATCAATTACCTAAGTATACAACACAGGAAATTTACAGAAAGGAAACAGGTATTAGAGAGTACTAACAAAGACAATGGAAAAATGTAATGCACTAGAAATA
The DNA here is from genome assembly GCF_000951035.1 of Colobus angolensis palliatus. Taxonomy (NCBI): domain Eukaryota; kingdom Metazoa; phylum Chordata; class Mammalia; order Primates; family Cercopithecidae; genus Colobus; species Colobus angolensis. The sequence continues at coordinate 2,663,418 of NW_012113697.1, forward strand.
AAAGATGGATTGATTAATAAATCCAAGAGCTGATTTACTGACCATAAAATGGACAGAGCTCTAAGTCAGCTTAACTTCAAAACAAAAAGTAATCATAAATGAGAAAGGGCATGTAAACACAGATGTAAAAGAAAATTTTAATATAAACACTATGTACAAATCTACTAATGTGATTTTCAATGAAATGAGTATTTTCCAGCAAAAATTAAGGTTCCAAACTTGACACAAGTTTGAAAACAGAAATAGCTGCCAAAAGAGTCGTTAATGATTTTAAGGAACCCCAAATAAACCTGGACTCAGGAATTTTACTAGTGAGTCCTAGCTAATATCAAGAGACAGATAATTCATGTGGCATTGTAATTGCTCCAAAACGAGTAAATGGACAGAGAATTGGCAGAATCCTGATAACAGAATCTGAAAAACATTGCCTTAAAAACAAAACAAACAAACAAAAACTTAGACCAATATTTAGTTATGAATATACAAGAAAACTGGTAAGGAAAATATTAGCAAAACAAATCTAACCACATATTAAATAAATCACATACTCTTAGACAAGGTAGTATAAAGAAAATCAATCAATCGATCACATACATTGAAGACAGCACAATGGTCTTTCTCCAGAATTGTGAAAATGGATCAGTCCTTTTTAAAAACTATGAACATAATTAATTATATCAATGAATCTAAAAAGATTTTCTAAAGCATATGCAGTTTTCCCTTTTCCATGATTTTACTTTCCTCTGTTTCAGTTACTCACAGTCCAAATATATGAAGTGGAAAATTTCAGAAACAAGCAATTCACAAGTTTTAAATTCTGTGCTGTTCTGATGAAATTTCTTGCTATCCAGTCTATTCCATACAGGGGATGAATTATGCCTTTTTCCAGTGTATCCAAGTGTATTAGATTGTTTCACTCTGCTCTAAAGAGCTACCTGAGATTGGACAATCTATAAAAAAAAAAAAAAAAAAAATAGAGGTTTCGGTGGCTTACGTCTATAATCCCAGCATTTTGGAAGGCTGAGGTGGGCGGATCCTAAGGTCAGGAGTCTGAGACCAGCCTGGCCAACATGGTGAAACCTGTCTCTACTAAAAAAAAAAAAAAAAAAAAAAAATAGAGGTTTCATTGACTCACGGTTCCACTTGGCTGTGGAGGCCTCAGGAAACTTACAATCATAGCTGAAGGTGAAGGGAAAGCAAGGCACATGTCATATGGTGGCAGGAGAGAGGGGAGGGGGAAGTGCCACATACTTTTCAACCATCAGATCTCATGAGAACTCACTCACTAGCATGGGAACAGCAAGAAGGAAATCCACCCCTCATGATTCAATCACCTCCCACCAGTTACCTCCCCTGGATTACAATTCGAAATGAGATTTGGGTGGGAAAACGGAGCTAAACCATATCATCACACGAGGGGAAGTATAGTACAGTAAGATATTTTGAAAGAGAGAGAGACCAGATTCACAGGACTTTTATTACAGTATAATAGTTCTACTCTACTACTAGTTATTATTAATAATCTCTTACCGTGTCTAATTTTAAATTAAACTTTATCATAGGTATGAAGGTATTTAAAAAAATGTAATACATATAGAGTCCAGTACCACCCTCAGTTTCAGAACAGAGGTCTCAGAAACTATCCACTGTGGGTAAGCAAAGATAGTCATTTTCTTAGATGTTAAAAAACGTTTCTAAATAAAAAAGTTGCTGTTAACTTCTTTAAAATCATGGGATTTTGTAAAATAAGAATAAAATAAATTAATGTGAAAACATATATCTATCTGAAACCAACAGCAAAGATCAATCTTTTTTTTTTTTTTTTAGATGGAGTCTCGCTCTGTCGCCAGGCTGGAATGCAATGGCACAATCTCAGCTCACTGCAACCTCTGCCTTCCCGGTTCAAGCAATTCTCCTGCCTCAGCCTCACGAGTAGCTGGGACTACAGGCGCATGCTACCACACCCAGCTAATCTTTGTATTTTTAGTAGAGACAGGGTTTCACCACATTGGCCAGACTGTTCTCAAACTTCTAACCTCAGGTGATCCACCCGTCTCAGCCTCCCAAAGATC
>NW_012113697.1:2665539-2689833 GCF_000951035.1 Colobus angolensis palliatus
ACTACAGGCGCCCGCCACTGCGCCCGGCTAGTTTTTTGTATTTTTTAGTAGAGACGGGGTTTCACCGTGTTAGCCAGGATGGTCTCGATCTCTTGACCTCGTGATCCGCCCATCTGGGCCTCCCAAAGTGCTGGGATTACAGGCTTGAGCCACCGCGCCCAGCCCCAAAGATCATTTTTAACCCTGCAAGTCTACAGACCTTCTTATTAAAATCAGAAGCTGGGCATAGTGGCTCACACGTGTAATCTCAGCAGCTCCAGAAACTGAGGCAGAAGGATCACTTGAGAACAAAAGTCAGAGACCAGCCTGAGCAACATAGTAAGACTCCATGTCTAAAAAAAAAAAAAGAAAAAAATTTAATTAGCCAGGCACGGAAGTGCATTCCCGTAGTCCCAGCTGCTCAGGAGGCTGAGACAGGAGAATCACTTGAGCCCAGAAGTTTGAGGCTGCAGGAAGCTATGATCACACTACTGTACTCCAGTCTGAATGACAGTGTGAGACCTCATTTCTAAAAAACTAAAAAGAGAAAATCAGGAATGACATGAATATCAACACTGCTGTTACTAAATTTGGAAGTCCTTGCAAACACAATCAGAAAGGAAATGTTGGTGTGTGTGTAAATATGTGTGTATATGTGTATATACGCACACATAGACACACATATATACATATATACACAATAACACCAAAACCAGGAAACACCAATAGATACATATATATGTATATGCAACATATACATATATATGTGTATATATATGTTGGAATTATGCAATAATATTATCATCATTCACAAATGATATGCTTTAATTTCTGAAAATCTGAAAAATCCAAATGAGAAATTATTGAAAATAATAAATGATTTTTGTTTGATCACTTAGAATATGCAAAAATCGCTTAGAATATGCAAAAATCTTATAAATATGATTTTTATAAATAAAAATATGTAAAAACAATTTTACATATCAATAATGACTGGTACACCATTCAAGATTCCTTTGGTTGCAAATAACTGAAATGATTCTGAACTAAATTAGGCAAAGTAGAGTTTATTGGAAGGATAATTAGCAGCCCATGTGACCTTGGGTCCTTTGTTCCCATGAGTTGTCAGGGAAGATCAGAAACAGCTAGTAGCTAAGCCTCAGGTCTTCTAGAGCCAAGGCCTGAACACTGTCTGATGGTCTCCCCCCTTACTCTCTTTTATCTGTGCAGCAGCTTCAGTGTCTTTCATTGTAACTTGGGTTCTTCCAACTGATTTGAAATATGTCATTCCCCAGCTCCCGGCTCTTTTCACTATGAGAAGGGAACGTATTCTCTAGGTCCCATGGTTAAAGATACGGGGAAATTCACTGGCTCTCCTTGCTTGGGTGGGAGTCCCAACTTTTGACCAATTAAATGGAGGGTGGGGTCTATTAGAACATGACAGCTCCTAATGAACCACATAGCTAGAATGGAGCAGAGTATCCCCTAGATGGGAAATGGGAACCAAAAACAAAACCAAAAAAATGATAAAAAAGAAAAGATCCATTTCAAAATATTAATGAACATATTTAATCACCTAAAATAAATGAAAGAAATATTCAGAAATGTCTGAAGATATGGTCAAGTCTTTCCTGAAGGAAATGAAAGACTAACCAAGAAAAAATAATACCTTTTCTTTACCCAAAATAAAACCTTTTATTTAAAAGATTTCTTTAAAAGATTCCCCTATTGGATATTAAAATGTATTTTTAACTACAAAAAAGGATGATACCTATGTAGAAATAGATTAATAAAACAATAAAGAAAGTCCAGATATGAGAAAAATACATACAAATATTTACATAGGAAAAAGAGGACATTGCTAATTTTAGGCTAAAAAGTTTTCAGAACAACCAATAAGCATTGGGAAAAATACAAGCCTAACAATAACACCAAAACTAGGAAACACCAATAGATTTTGTAGCATAAAATAAAACTATTTTGTGGGTCAATTTTAAAAATTCAAAAGTTATAACACACTCAGATGATCAACATGTTTAATATTAATGCTCTTAAAAAGGCTGGATAGCAAGCAGGATAAGAACCTAATTGCTTCAGCAAAGTTTTAGCTCTTAAATTTATAAACCATGTACCTTTCAACAAACTTCTTATGCTGCCTTCATTTCTTCATCCAAAACTAAAGGAAATAACAATTGTACCTACTTTATAAGAAGTTGTAAGGCTTAAACCAAAGATAATATGAGTAAAAGCCCAGAATGCTTTCTGTCACAGAATAAATGCCAAACAAATCCTTACTCACTATAAAATATCAGCCATTAATATAGAAAGGGCCCTTAAAACTTGATAACAAAAAGTTAAATATCAAAATAGAAATAGAGAAAAGACATGAGCTGGTAGTTCCCATGAATTACTAACTAGTAAAGCAATATTAATAATGAATGAAGATGTAATGGTATATTCAACCCAATAAGTAATAAAACAATTATAAATAAAAATAACAATAAAATGATTTTTTTAATTTGAAGCATATAAAACATTTATGTAAGAGAAAGAAGCAATAGTAATTGCTTCTTTGGAGGTTAATTTGTCAGAATACACTTTATAAAACTTAAAAGTTTGCCTGGTCCTTAATTTAGCAAATCCACTTTAAATACGTCATCCAAATGAAAAACTAAACTCATACACACAGTTTTAGCTGTGAGAATTCATAACAACACTGTTCATGACACAAGAAATTCCATTAATTGAACTATCCAAAAAACATCAGAGGAGCTTTGGAAACGAAATACTATACTGCCCTCACAAATAAGGCTGTGGAAGTACATTTATTGTGTGGGAAGATTTTCAAATATATTATAAATCTTAAAACGCAGACTACGAAATGATAGCAGGATGATCTTTGTAAAGAAACACACATATATACACCGGAGCAGAGACGTAGGTGGCAAGATACAAACCAAGCCACCTGGTTGCATAAAATTACAGGTATTATTTATTTGTTCTCTTGGTCAATTTGTATTTTCATTTGGTGACCGTGCACTGCTTTTGTGCATAAGGTCAAAAAAAAAAAAAACGCCATGGGAGGTGGGAGGTGGCAGCTAGGAAACAGAACTCCAGAACTCAAAGAAATAATTTCTATGAGGAGCTTAGCTAATGTGATCAAGGTACATTTTAAAGAACAAGCTGAACGGAACGTAGGGGGCCCCCCATTCACCAGACCACACAGAGAGTTCAGATATTAAGAATCCCAATTAATAAGCATTGCTGCCCCTATAAAACCTACAGCCACAGACACCAGGACTCCTTGCTGCATGGCAGAGCAGTGTATGTACCAGCCTTGGACTCAGTAACTGACTCATTGCATTCTCCCTTCCCTATGTCCTACAGTTGCTCAGAATGTATCCCTCACCAGCTTCCATTTTTTCCCAGTTTGGGAACGAGTATTGCTTTCTTTCTAATTTTATTCTGATGTTCATTTTCCTTATGTGTTCATTTGAACTCTAAGTTGGGGTAGGTGGGAAGCTGGAGGATACAGAATTCCAACAGAGTTCCCTAAGAAATGCTATTCCAGTTTAACTGACATTTTATGATACCAACCATTACTTGTAGTTATTTAATTTCACAGATTAGACTCCTCAAACTTGTATAAAGATTTAAGTAAATAAATAAAGATTGCTATCATCCTTTTAATGTTAAATGTTTCTCCATAGAAGGAAGAGGTCTTCAGATATGTTTGGGAAATGTCAGTAATCATATTTCCAAGAGGGGAAAAAGGAGTTAAACATGACTTCAAGATTTCCTCCTGTCAAGGCAGCAAGGTGGTATCATTAACACATAGAGAGATTGGAAGTGAAAACTAGATTGTGAAAAAAGATGAATTTAGTTCAGTTGAAGAGAGTGAAGTGGTGGGACTTCTGCATGGATTTATAAGAAAATCAGCTGGAAATGCAAATGGGAAGAAAAGAGAAGGACCAAAACCTTCCACTGAGTTGAGTTTATATTCTGTATAAATGCATAGAAGTTTATAAATCCCTCAAAACAATGCACAGGAGAAAAGACCTAGAAGTAAAAGTTGAGCACAGAAGAAGTCCAGGTCTGGGTATTAAAAGAGAAAGAAGATTCAGAGGTAAGAGGTAGCATGGTCAGAGAAGAGAAAGGTAGACTGAAACAGTGCCCTAGATTTACAATTGTTAGTGGAGAATACACAAGTTAATGTTCTCTGGTCAAATCTGTAAGTGAAACAGTGGGTTAACCTAGTTAAGAAGCCTTATTTACTGCTGGTCTTTATAGAGTTTTTGATACATAGATTTGCCTTGTGGGACTTTAGAGTATGTTATGACATTTCCCAAACTTACACAACCAGAGGCCGCTTATCTAGAGTTACCCCTACTTACTTCTCATAGAAGGAGCACCAGTGTTCCTAGATACTTAGAGTCTGGGAAACACTGACGTAAAGGTATGGCAACAAAAGGAGGAAAGAATCTTAAAAAGTTATGAATGATTATCATATAATCATGCACAAGAATGCATGACTTAATTACTCAATGACATAGAAGTCTCTTTGCTATCCAAATGCAGCCAGAGTTCTTTGAAAGATTTGGCTCTTCTAATAGTTCAATATCTAAAAGTTATGTCTACAATAAGAATTTGAGCCTTAAAAATATTATTTGAGGGTGTGTTGGAGCAAAACTAATCATAACATGATATAATAAATGAAGTTCTCCTTTAACCTTACTAGAGAAAGCCCATTGAAGCCAAGTCATCTAGCGGTTCCTGGAATGTAATAATCACATTTCTATGATGTGTTGCTGTTCCTGTGCCCTTTTTATGCAGAGAACAAGATAAAAAGAAAATTTTTAAAAAGGAAGGAGAAAAATTAGGAGGAAGGAAGAATGAGAGGAAGAGAAAAGGGAAGGAGAGATGGAAAGGAAGGAAAACTAGATCCCTTTTCTGAGTGTGGCCTGCCTCCAGAGAATAATTTATCCTCATTTGAGCCTTTGTGCGTTTTATAAAATCAATTGAAGAGCTGGAAACAGTAGCTAAAGCTGAAAATATCAAAATACCTTGCTTTCACAGTTGTTTACTCTTAGATGCCACTTAATTCTGATACCAGAAGAAAACATAGAGGGAGGTGAGCTCAGCTGATTATAGAGTCTCATCTCACCTCCGGAGCCAAAAGCTCGAGGGTTTTTCCTCCCTGCTGAAATTTGCCTCTCAGATAATTTGAAAAGAATACATTTCTCAGCACAGATAACTTAGGAAGTCCCCATTGTGGTCATGACTGGCAGAGTGCATTGATCTGAGGTAGGATATTGGCTGTCAAACTGCCACCAAGGCAAGCCGAGAACTACAGTCTGTCTTTGATATGGAAATCCAAAGGCTGAGACTCCTGTTGAATGGGCTTATACAACCTCTGCCTCAGACAAAGCGTAGAAGCAGCATCAATGAAACCCTATTCTTGTTAGTGGAAGCAGCTTGGAATCCCGCTTCCTGTTAGCCAGATCCTTTTGATTCTACTGACATCTATGGGCTATGACTTAGCTTTGCTATTTTCTTTTCTTTGCTTACTTAACTGTTCCAGTTCTCATACTTTTTAAAGGTTTTTTAATGTATTCATTTAAAAGACAGTAGTAAACCTACTGTCTGTTCAAACATGGTGCTCCAAGGGCTGCCTGCCTTCCTGCCCCCTAGAGATAATGAGGAGAAAAAGGCACTGCCCCTATCCTCCAGTACAATCCAGGCTTAGGTACTTCCTGCATTGGTTTTTCCATGAGAATCTCATTCTCCGCCCAGCTTTGCTTCAGACACATAAAGGGAAGTAGTTTATATGTATAAAGTATTACTGTCATGCAGAGAGTATGTCATTTTGGAATATCCTATTATCAGTATACTATATATTACCTACTTACTATCCAAGGTTTACTTAGTTCTCATTTTATCATCAATAGAATAGTTCACATGGGCAAGTTCTTTTGTGGGGGGCAACTGCCACAACTCTTGAAGTAAATCTGGAGAATTTTTCCAAATTTGGACAGAAGTTAATTCTCCTCTAAATTTTCCATTTTGAAGCATATGGCCGTTTCATTATCTCATCTCTTTTAATCCCAATTCCACCATCTCTGTTTCTTTTTTTATATTTTGTTCCCACTGGCTATATTTTTAACAATTTGTCTCAATCCATTTTTTGTTCCCACTGATTCAATTTGTAACATTTGTCTCCAATCAGCTTCACCCATTTTGTTACCTTCTTCATTCTTTGTTCTCCCTTGCTCCATTTGTAACATGGTCTCCACTCAATTTCGCCAATTCATTATCAACTCAGACTCCACATGTATTAGTCTGTTGTCACACTGTGAATAAAGACATATCTGAGAATGGGTAATTTGTAAAGGAAAGAGGTTTAATTGACTCACAGTTCTGCATGGCTGAAGGAAGCCTCAGGAAACTTATGATCATAGCAGAAGGGGAAGCAAACATGTCCCTCTTCACATGGCAGCAGGAAGGATAAGGATGAGAGTCAAATGAAGGGGGAAGCCCCTTCTGAAGCCATCAGATCTTGTGAGAACTTATTCACTATCACAAGAATAGCATGGAGGAAACTACCTTCATGTTTCACTTACCTCTCATCAGATCGCTCCCATGACATGTGGGGATTATGGGAACTACAATTCAAGATGCGATTTGGGTAGGGACACAGCCAAACCATATTATTCCACCCCTGACCCTCCCAAATCTCATATCCTCACATTTCAAAACATAATCATGCCCTTCCAAGAATCCCCCAAAGTTTCAAGTCATTCCAGCATTAACCTAAAAGTCCAAGTCCAAAGTCTAATCTGAGACAAGACTCTTCCACCTATGAGCCTGTGAAATAAAAAGCAAGTTAACTACTTTCTAGATATAATGGGGATACAGGCATTAAGTAAATACACCCATTCCAAATAAAATAAATTGGCCAAAACAAGGCGCTACAGGTGCCCATGCAAGTCTGAAACCCAGTAGGGTAGTCACTAAACCTTAAAGTTCAAAAGCAATCGCCTTTGATTCCATGTTCACATCCAGGGCACACTGATGCAAGCAAGAAGTGGGCTCCCATGGCCTGGGGAGTTCTGTTTCTGTGGCTTTTCAGGGTACAGCCCCACTCCTGGCTGCTTTCATAGGCTAGCATTAAGTATCTGCAGCTTTTTCAGGTGCACGGTGCAAACTGTCAGTGGATCTACCATTCTGGTGTCTGGAGGATGGTGGCCCTCTTCTCACAGCTCCACTAGGCAGTGCCCCAGTGGGGACTGTATGTGAGGGCTACTACTCACATTTCCCTTCCACACTGCCCTAGCAGAGGATCTCCATGAGGGCTTTGACTTTGCAGCAGACTTCTGCCTGGACATTCAGGCGTTTCTATACATGCCCTGAAATCTAGGCAGAGGTTCCCAACCCTCAGTTCTTGACTTCTGTGCACCTAAAGGCCCAACACCACATGTAAGCCACCAAGGTTTGAGGCTTGCACCCTCTGAAGCAATGGCCTGAGCTATATATTAGCTACTTTTAGCCATGGCTGGAACTCAAGCAGCTGGGATGCAGGGCACCATGCCCCAAGGCTGTGTAGAGCAGGGGGACCTGGGCCCAGGCAACAAAACCATTTTTCCCTTCTAGGCCTCAGATTCTGTGATGGGAGGTGCTGTCATGAAGATCTATGGCATGCCTTGAAGACACTTTCCACATTGTCTTGGTGACTAACGTTCGGCTCCTCATTACTTATGCAAATTTCTGCAGTTCAAGTAAATTTCACCCCAGAACATGGGTTTTTCCTTTCTATCCCATCACCAAGCTGAAAAATTTCCAAACTTTTATGCACTGTTTCCTCTTGAATGCTTTGCCACTTAGAAATTTCTTTCACCAGATACCCTAAATCATTTCTCTGAAGTTCAAAGTTTCACAGATCTCTAGGACAGGCACAAAATATTACCTGTCTCTGTGTATAGCAAGAGGGACCTTTACTCCAGTTCCCAGGAAGTTCCTCATCTCCATCTGAGAGGAGCAGCATTTGGTCAAAGCCATTCAACAAGTCTCTAGGAAGTTCTAAACTTTCCCACATCTTCTTTCTTGTCTTCTGAGCCTTCCAAACTGTTACAGCCTCTGCCTGTTAGCCAGTTCCAAAGTCACTTTCACATTTTCAGGTATCTTTACAGCAGCACCCCACTCTCTGTGGTACCAATTTCCTGTATTAGTCTGTTCTCATGCTGCTAATAAAGACATACCTAAGACTGGGTAATTTATAAAGGAAAGAGGTTTAATTGATTCATAGTTCAGCATGGCTGAGAGAGGCCTCAGGAAACTTACAAAAATGGCAGAAGGGAAAGCAAACACATCATTCTTCACATGGCAGCAGGAAGAAGAAGAATGAGAGCTGAGCAAAGGGGGAAGCCCTTTATGAAACCATCAGATCTTGTGAAAACTTACTATCACGAGAATAACATGGGGGAAACTGTCCCCAAGATTTAATTATCTCCAATCAGGTCCCTCCCATGACACATGGGGATTAAAGGAACTACAATTCAAGAAGAGATTTGGGAGGAGACACAGCCAAACCATATCCATACAGTTATTCTCTATCCTGACATCCATTCTCGCTCCAACCTTTGGAATCAAACCGGCCTTATTTCAAAGTGCGCATCTGCACTGCCCAGTTACTCCCTTCCCTGACTTGAGACCCTACAGTTATTCCTGAATGCAGACTATCTCACCCAATTTTTAGAGTGCTTTGCCATGCAAACCATGAACTCCTTGGGGAAGAAGAGGATTTTCTTGCTGAATCAAACAGCCTAACTTCTTTCAACTGCACTGAGTGCAAGCACACGCCTTACATTCAGGATAATGAGAAATTTAGCAAATAGTATACATAAATATGAAGAGCAACATGTTCCAGTGGTATTTCAGCCAATAACATCCATGCCTACAGCTTCTGGTTCAGCCCTCACAAATAGCTAAGGACCTGCATGCCAAATAGGAAGAAATGACCCTATTCTCCTCTGGAGCAATCTGTAACCATAAACAACAACCACAGTGAAAACTAGAAGGCTGTAAGAAGACACACCCTTAGTTAAAAATCCACCTGGACAAGAGGAGCCATGGAAATCAGGACCTACCCATTTCCTCTTTGCTTGTAAGCATGATGTAGGATAAAGAACATGGACTCTTTGGGACCCGACAAAACTGAGTTTGAAACATGTCTCTGCCACTTAGTCTGTGGGTGAGTCTGACCAAGTTGTCTGCTTTTTGTAAGCCTTACATTCATCAGCTGGAAAATACAAAGGGCAATGATTTGAACCATAGAAATATTTATGTTTCTGACATAAGCTACACCCTTTATAGATTTTCCAAACTAGATGTAATATATATCAAAATAAAGTTTTAATTTTAAAACATTTTAAAGATCAAAATCATTAGACAATAAGTAACCAAACCATCTTGAGGATGTCAGCTACATTCCCTGAGGAGTCCTTCTCTGCCTCAAGATGCCCCGCCTCAGTGGCTCCCCAACCTGGCTTATCACCAGCTTCACATGGGGAGCTCTTAAAATGAGCCCTGCCCCCATGAAAATGTGATTAGGTCTAGAATTGAACCAGGATTCTATATTTCAGCAAGTACCGTCATGGTGATGACGATCAACAAGATCTGGAATCACCAATCTCCCTATAAAACAAATTGGAGATTCCTGTGAGTTGAATGAAGACATTTTCCTTTACCTTCAAGCTGCTAAAACAAGATAACCTTCTACGTGAGACTACTTCACATACTTTTGTGTATGTTAGGAAAAACAGACTCCAATTAAGGGTTCTCTGAGATCAAGAAGTTCCATGGAGCCATATAAGGCTTCCTCCTTGTCTTCACAAGTTTGATTTCTAATCAGAGCTAAAAGTGAATTATTTTCACTCAGGTAAGTGAACTGAATGCTCAGTCCAAGTCTAGGGTCATATTAGAATATTAGGGGAATATTGGGAGTCACTTTCATAAAGACCACATTCCAGCTTACTGCCCAAGATTCAAACGGCATCCCCTCCCAACAAAGGCCAAGGGTAGAAATAGTTAAAATGTTTGCCAGTCACTTTCCAGGTGAGACTATTTTAAAGCATAATCCAGTCCATAAAAGTTCTGGGTACCTGGTCTGGAAAGGAAACACATACAAAATATCAATGCTCCAGCTAAGTAGTGAGCCTTGCCCTTTAAGGACCTGGTTTGTATTTGAAACAGAGAAGCCAAAAAGCCGGAAATCAGGACCCAAGAGTGTGTTTGTTACCTGCAAATTGTATTCTTTTGCCCAGTTTCACACCAGGATTTCCATCGAAGTCCCTGGAGATTAATTAGCTCTGTTATGGAAATATACTTTTCTATTCTTTCACACCACATTGCCTTTCTTTCCCTCCAAATACCAAATAAATAAAGTATTAAAAGATGCTACATCCCGTGGGACAATTTTAAAATGAGGATTTGTTTTATTTAGCCTGGAGGTTAAAGGAGGCAGCAAATGTACTCAATGTGACAATTTTCCAGCTAGAAAATTCAAAGCAGAATTTACTTGGTGTTTCATTCAGTCCCCTCACTTTGCCACATACCCCTGGGCTCCACTCCCTATTCTCTCTTCTGAGCAGAGGAGAAGCTGACAGCTTAAACAAAGCCTGGGAGAACAAAGGACCCTTCTAGGAGATGAGCCGGGCTGCCACTCGCCCCAGCCTCACCCCAGTCTCCTGCCCCTTAACCCGGAGTTTCAGGCAAGGGTGATTTCATCCTAAGGAATAACTGAAGTCTTTGGATAATGAACACTAACTCTTTAGCCCTCATTTTTAAAAATCTACCGTTAATATAGAGTGACACTGAATTCCCTGGTAATCGGATTAGGGTATATTGCTCAAACTGTCATTCAGAGCTGAAGTCCCTTTATCTCTTTGCTGATAGAAAGCTAAGCTTCTTGACTCACTTTGCTGCTGTCTCTTTGGAGTCATCAAGAATCTGACTTCTTCAAGCCAACAATTTTATTTGCTTAATCTTGGGTGAAGGGATTAGGGATTTAGAGAAGATTTTTCAACATCCCTGCCATTCCTAAGAAGAAGACAGATTCCTCCTCCTCTCTACCTCTGTCACCAACACACACACACACACACGCAAACATCATACAAGCAGCCAACACACACAACACGACACAGAGATACAACATATACACACCCAACACAACACACCTCCCCAACGCACACAGCACAATGCACAGTAATGTAACCCACAGACACTAGAGACAAATTCAACACACACATACACACACACCTAACATCATACAAGCAGACAACACACACAACAGGACACAGGGCTATAACACATAAACTCCCTACACACACACAACAAAACACATACAACACAATGCATGTTCCCACGCACAGCATGTACAACAAAACATCACAACACACAGAGATACAGCACACACACACTAACCACACAGATACAACACACACAAAAGCACACATTTGCATACACACAATTTAGGAGAAGAAAGAGAAATCCAAGCCTGTTGGTTGTCACATGAAAAGGTGGTATCTCCATGGACTCAGAAGAACAGTTCTCAAACTTTGGGAGGCCATTGAGATCACCTGGCTAAAATGATGTACCTTTGTTTCAGGACTTGTGAACAATTAGGGTGCTTATACATGGAGGCTCTGTCAGAGGTTGGCTCTAATCACTGCCTGGCAACTTTCAGATGGAGATCCCCAAGTGGTTCAAGTAAAAAAGAAAAAAAAAAAGTTCAAAACTTTCTATCACTAGGACTGATCGGTAACACTTAGAAAACTCCCTGATGTTCACAAGCCCTCAGTGTCCATTTTGCACTAAGACACAGAGTGCTCAGTCACAACCAGGCTTTCTAGCTCCCCTCAACCTCCACCCAATGTCAAATAAGACAACCACAGAAGGAAAAACAGAACTGCCGTCTAACTTGAGGACCAAAAGTAAACAAACAAACAAAAACCCTTTAAATCCACACTAGAGGTATCTCAGAATAGAAGGACCAAGATGATTACGACTCAAAAAGGTAAGTAAAAGAACATGAGAAGGTCGTTCTTCTGACTCCCCTTATTCAACTGAATGGCCATGTGACCTTGCGCAAGTCACTTGTCCTCTCTAGAACTGAATTTCCTCATCTCTACCATGGGGATAATGACAGATTTCTATCTGCTTGACCTTCCTCATGAAGTTGTCTGAGGGTCAAATGACATAAATGCGTAAAAAGCTCTGCACACTAATAAGGATTGATCATCAGTGACTCACATAGTCATTGTAATCACTGGAAGAGTCTGGAAAAGCAAAGGTTAAATAGATGCTGAATGGCTACCTTCAAATATGGAATTGATTAGGTGGAAAAGGCAATGGATTTGTCTTGAGTATGTTCAGGAAAGAGCTAGTGCCCATCTTCAAACTTACAAAGAAGTGTATTGCAATTTATCTCATCTCAACTCAATGTCACAGGCACTTATTGAGTACATCGGACATGCCAGGCATTCTGCCAGGTGCTCACCTGCTTTTTAGGCATATGCACAAAAAGAAATCATGGAGAAGAGCTGGCCTTGAGTTAGATATAAATGATGTATAGGACTTTACCAGGATACATGGAGTAAAGAGTATGCTTTCGAAGGGGACAGTATCAGTAAACGCACATAGATGAGGAAGTGCCAGCTATGTTTGGAGAACAGTGACTATTCTGTGCAACATCAGAGGGTACAAGAGGCAGTGGCAGAGGATCTGGGGAGGAGACTGGCCAGACAAGCTGAGATGCGACTGTGGAAGGCCTTGTGTATCATGCTAAGGGTTTAATTTTATAGGAAGTGAGAACTACTGGAAGTTTTTAGGCAATGAAGCAACAAGATCCAACAAGATTTAGGTTGTAGAAAAATATTTATCACTCGTCCCTGATAAGCATTGAAGATACAAACACAAAGATGTTACTGTGCTTGCAGAGGCAGAGACAAATCCACTCTCTGCCCTGCAACCCCATGTCCAACTGTGAGGGTCATCCACCTGAAAACCTCAGAGGAGAAAAATCTGACATATCTGAACTTAAGACCTTCAAATACAGTTGCTTATGAAACCTCTTATAAATATGTTTATGTTCATAATTATAAAGGCTCTTCACCATATATGAACATTACCAATGGCATTTCTCTGAAATGGATAAAATCGGTTTTCGTTCATATTTGGTGCTTACTAACACGTCTGTCGAGATGCTTGTAAATCTACTGTGCATTGTTGCTGACAGAATGCACATGAAGTTGCAGCTTCCCCTCAGAACTGGTCTTGGATCTAAGTGTTCAGTAACTTCACACTTATGGCCCAGCATTGTAGGCACCCTCTTCCCTTGACTGCCTATCTCTAAGACTCAGAGTAGAGCAGTTAGATATGCCGAATGCATAAACACACATTAACCAATGCCAGGTAATATTTCCCCCAATTTGCAGGGTTGTATCCCCCAAGCCTTGCTCTGGATAATGTCTTGCCCTGCATGCACTGCCAATTTGCCATATACTCCTCAGCACCTTTTGTCTTTAAAGAGGGAAGAGAACAGTTCTGAAGTTCTGGCTTGTTTTCCTTCAACTTCCCTTGTCTCTCTTAATCTTCACTGTCAAAGTCTCTATGTTGTCTGCTATCTACTCCACCTACTGAACTTGTCTTTGAGAGAAAACTAATTTCTATGTACTAGAATTTCAAATAAGGACTCAAAATGGCAATGCAAATATGACCAAAGTCTCTATTCTGCAGTGCTCATGGATATATAAAGAGGTGTTCAGGAGGCGGAATGAGTAATAGCCATGGTATCTTATCCGTTAGGATGTTTTCAACTTCAAGAAACAAAATCCTTGACTAAAGGTGGCTGCAATGATATTCTCTTCCACAACACAATGCCCAGAAGGAAATGGCTGAAGGCTTGGTGCTGTGGGCCAGCCATGTGTTCAAGGAGCCGGGCTCCTTCCCTCTTTCTTCTCATCAGCATACTGACTTGGTCCTTAGGCTTAACTACTCATGATCAGCTCCAGGCATCATATCTTTATACAAAAACACTTGAAACCAACAACAAGGGTCACTTCTCTTGGCGCGTCTCTGTTAATTCACGTCCCAGAAGATTTCCCTTTGATACCACTGACCGACATTAAATTATATGCCCAAGCCCAAGCTGCAAAGAAGACTCCAGAAACAAATGTCTAGTATGAACAGCCTTTATGACAGGGTCATCTCAGTCATGTGCAGACAACCAACAGCAGAGTGATACACTCACTCATCCTGATTTGCCCAGGACTTTCCTAATTTTAAAACGGAAAGTTCCACATTCTGGGAAGCCCCTCAGACCTGTGCAAACTGATGGTTGGCCACCCATGTTATACTGTTCAGGTGTGGTGTGGTGCAGGAGAACAGCAGGTGGCAAGAACACGGCCATAGTCTCAGGAAGGGGCTGAAGTACTGTCAGTGGCATTTGGGAGGGACAGGACGGGCATTGCATGAGCTACCCTGAAGTGGAATGCACAGGTCACAACTAGCATGTGGATGCGAAGGAGAGTCAAGAGTCACTGATGACTCTGGGGGTCCTGTCTTAAGCAACAAGAACACCCATTTATTAATTCACAGATCCATGGGTCAGGAGTCCAGGCATGGTGTGACTCGGCTGCATCTTCTGGTCAGAGTCCCACTAGCTGAAATCAAAGGGTACAAATGCCTTTGAATTGTTGACAGAATTTTGTTTCTCGCTCTTGTAGGACTGAGGTCCCAGTTTCCTTGCCACGTGACACTTTTCATCTTTACGCCAATAATAGTATATCCCATCCTTTTCTGGCCATGAATCTCTGACTTTCCCTTATGCTACCAGCTGGAGAAAGAGCTCTGCTTTCAAGGCCTCATGTGATTAGATTAGGCCTGCACAATCATTCAGAAAAAAAGCTGATTGACAACCTTAATTACATCTGCAAAGTCCCTTTGTAATATAACACATTCACAGGAATAACACCAAGAGGCAGAGATCACTGGGGCCAAATTTTCGCCTAACACAAATGATTAGAAAGGGGTGTGTGTGTGTGTGTGTGTGTGTGGTGTGTTCCCACTCATTTTTCTAATTGTTTAATGTTTCTTTTATTTTTTGATACAGAGTCTCCCTCTGTCACCCAGGCTGGAGTACAATGGTACAATATTGGCTCACTGCAACCTCTGTCTCCCAGGTTCAAGCAATTCTCTGCCTCAGCCTCCCAAGTAGCTGGGATTATAGGCACCTGCCACCACGCCCAGCTGGTTTTTGTATTTTAAGTAAAGACAGGGTTTCACCACCTTGGCCAGGCTAGTTTTGAACTGCTGACTTCATGATCTACCTTCCTCGGCCTCCCAAAATGCTGGGATTACAGGCTTGAGACACCGTGCCCGGCCCGATTTATTTATTTCTAACCTTTAGTTTAGGTTTGGAGGTACATATGAAGGTACATGTTACATAGGTAAACATGTGTCATGGGGATTGTTCTACACATTGTTTCATCACCTAGGTTTTAAACCCAGTACCAACAGTTCTCTTTTCTGCTCCTCTTCCTCCCCTCTCTCTCCTCCGTCAAGTAGACCCCAGTGTCTGTTGTTCCCCTCTTTGTGTCCATGCGTTCTTATCATTTAGCCACCACTTAAAAGTGAGAACACGCAGATTTGGTTTTTTGTTTCTGTGTTAGTTTGTTAAGGTAATGGCCTCCAGCTCCATCCATATTCCCGCCAAAGACATGATCTTGTTCTTTTTTATGGCTGTATAATATTACATGGAATATATGTACCACACATTCTTTGTCCAGTCTGCATTGATGGGCATTTAGGTTGATTCCACGTCTTTGCTATTGTGAACAGTGCAGCAATGAACAATTGTGCGTATGCGTCTTTATGGCAGAAAGATTTTTATTCCCCTGGATATGTATCAAGTAATGGAATTGCTGGGTTAAATGGTAGTTCTGCTTTTAGCTCTTTGAAGAATCGCCATACTGCTTTCCATGAACCTAATTGAACTAGTTGAACTAATATGCACTCCCTTCAATAGTGTAAAAGTGTTTCTTTTTCTCCATAACCTTGCCAGCACCTCATATTTTTTGACTTTTTAATAATAGTCATTCTGACTGGTGTGAGATGGTATCTCACTGTGGTTTTGATTTGCATTTCTCTAATGATCAGCGATATTGAGCTTTTTTTCATATGTTTGTTGGCCTTATATATGTCTTCTTTTGAGAAGTGTCTGTTCATGTCCTTTGCCCACTTTTTAATGGGGTTGTTTATTTTTCTCTTGTAAATTTAAGTTTCTTATAGCTGCTAGATATTAGACTTTTGTCAGATGCATAGTTTGCAAAACTTTTCTCCCATTCTGTAGGCTGTCTACTCTGTTGGTAGTTTTGTTTGCTATGCAAAAGCTCTTAAGTTTAATTAGATCTCATATGTCAATTTTTGCTTTTGTTGCGATTGCTTTTGGTCTCTTTGTCATGAAATCTTTGCCCATCCTTATGAATGACTAGAAAGTTATTAGTGACATTTTGCCACAGCAAAAAAGAAAGAGGTATCTAACAATAAAAATCAGCCTACAATTAGATGGTATGTCTTAGGAAGCACTGAGACCTCAACCCAGGAAAGAATTTAGAGCCATTTGTAATGTTTCTAAGGAAATCCTGCACTGAGGAAAGATGAGACTAGATGATTCATAAGGTTCTGTCCAGCTTTAAGATCCTACAATTCCAGTTTTCCAGATTCCTTTAGTCCTGCCAAGTGGAAGAAAATATGGTATGTTTGATGAATGAAAAGATAGAATTTTTCAGAAAATGACCAAACCCTTCCAGTACAGATGTTTTGACTTCCTGTGCAAATGGCTTGCAGTGAAACTTGAAAGCAGGGACTTGCAAAAATCAACCTTTCCTTTCACATTTCATGGAATTATTGGTTCTGAAAAACAAAGCCTGAAGACACTTAGAGATTCCCAGTGTTGGCCTTCTTAGACCAGACATCAGGTGATTGGACAATATTATGAAACACTCCCTTGGAAGTGGCAGCTAGAATAGCTCACCAAGTCATGGTTTTAGGGAACTTTCCCATTTAGGAGTCAGCCAAAGTGCAGAAAGTGGAAACAGACTGTGTGGCCCACCCTGAGACCAGGCTTTTATTGGTGGTAAATGAAGAGGTGTGGCTGCAGACTGGATGGAGCTCTAAGGAGCAAGGCATGAGGGCTTGTAAAATTTTCCTTTGAAAAAAAAATCCCCTCGGCTCCAAAATTCTATCAAAGTGAGAATTTAAACGAAATATCTTCCTCAGATATTAAGCCAACATTAATACCAAAGCTAGGCCCAAGACAAGATAAGAAACAGCATGACTTAGATTATTTAGGCTGAAGTGCAATAAATTGGTTATCTGGTTCCCAGAGCAGACAGCAATGTCAAGCAGCATTGTGAAAACTCCTGGTAGATATTCATGATGGTGAGAGAATTTTGGCTCCTTCATTCCCTACAAAGGTGAAGGGAAAGATGAAGGATTTCCTACCTGCACAGTTTTGGAGAGCATGATGTTTCATGTAGCAGAGCTGAAAAAGTAAGGCTACAGTAAGTCAGAACGTGCCTAAGGGATGGGTCTCCCCAAAAGGGAGGTCCAAGATACACAGTGAGTCTCTCTGGCCAAAAGAACCAAGATATCACGTCTTCCCCAATGTAGCGAGGACTGTCAGGTAATACAAAAATAAACGATAAAAAATTATAAAATGAAGGCAAAGAGATTAAGGCAGTTGAGGGAGGGAATTTGTCATAACAATAGCGGTGACGAATAATGCCCTCACTATGCACCAGGCAGACACTCCACCCTACAGGCATTACCTCCTTTAACTCACACAAAAAGGCAGTAAGTGATCTGTTCGTGTTTAACAGAGCTAGCAGGAGGCAGAGCCAGGGTGTGGCCCGTGGCAAGCTGATTATGTAGCCCATGCTCTTAAGCATGAGGTCACTCTAAAAGAGGTGAGAGGTGGCCTGTGACTCAGAAGACTGAACTCCCAATAATGTTTTTCACTTTGTCACAACTTATATAGAACTATATATAGGACTATGAGAATCTTTGACAGAAATTACTCTTGCTCCCAGTTTCCTGCCCCATATAGTTTACTTTCTATGTCACGTTAGCAAGTGACCCTCTTTATCTACCTACATCTAACACGGAACCCATTTCTTCAATGAAAACTCATTCCACCGCTGGCCACTTACAATTGTTAGAAATTCTTCCACGTTAAGCTGTTACCAACCTACTTTTTTTTTTTTTTTTTTTTTTTTTTTTTTTTTTGAGGTGGCCTCTTGCTCTGTCACCCAGGCTGGAGTGCAGTGGCAAGATCTCAGCTCACTGCAACCTCCGCCTCCCGGGTTCAAGCAATTCTCCTGCTTCAGCCTCCCAAGTAACTGGGATTACAGGTGCCCACCACCAAGCCTGGCTAATTATTTGTAATTTTAGTGGAGACAGGGTTTCACCATATTGGCCAGGCTGGTCTTGACCTCCTGACCTTGTGATCCACCCACCTCGGCCTCCCAAAGTGCTGGGATTATAGGCATGAGCCACTGCACCCTGCATCAACCTACCTTTTAATGCCCACTACCTATTGTTCAAAAGTTTAGAGCGATACAGAAAAAGTCCAGCCATTTCTTTACATACAAAGCACATCATACAGTTGAAGGCAACTGTTACTACCCCAAGTTCTCACCTCTTCAGGAACAATATTGTAAGTTCCATCAATCATTTCAAAAACAAAAAAACAATGACTGCTCGCAATACCATTGCTACAGCCATCAAACCAACAGCTGCAGTTGTCACCATCACTAACTCTTCAGGGGTGAAGAAAAAATAAATATATGAGAATAATTAATAGGTAAAGAAAAGCATCCAATCAAAAGACTCAGAATAATTGTCCTACTATGAAAGATGAGTATAAGAAGAAGCAGAAGCTTAAAAGTTTTGAACATTCACCAGAGACGTGCAGATAACAAATAATGCTCAAAGCAAAGTCGTCCAACCTACAGCCCGCAGGCCACACGCGGCCCAGGACAGCTTTGAATGCAGCAGAACACAAATTCATAAACTTTCTTATAACATTATGAGATTTATGCACAGAACTTTTTTTCCTTCAGCTCATCAGTTATCATTAGTGTTAGTGAATTTTTGTGTGGCCCAAGACAATTCTTCTTCCAATGTGACGTAAGGAAGCCAAAAGATTAGACACGCCTGCTGTAAAGCATTAATCATTCAGAAAACACAAATTAAACCCAAAATGTAGTGCCCCTACACATCTACAAGAATGACTAAAACTTAAAAACCTGACAACATTAAGTGCTGACAAGGATGAAGAGCAATGGGAGCTCTCATACATTTATTGCTGGCAAAAATGGGAAAGTGTTGAGCCACTTTGGAAAACACTTTGGCAATATCCCATAAGATACAAATATACCTATTATGACCCTGCAGTCCTATTTGGAGGAATTGATTTTAGAGAAATGAAAACACATGTCCACACAAAGACCAATATGTAATTGTTTATCGATAATAACACAAAACTGGGGGGAAACAAATATCCTTCAACTGATGAATGGGTGAACAAATTGTGATACTTCCACATACAAACACCTTGCAATTAAAAAAAGGGCTAACTACTGATGCATACGACACATAGATGAATCTTAAATGCATTTTTCTAAGGGGAGGAAGTCAGAACCAAAATGCTGAATATTATATAGTTGCATTTATAGCTTATTCTGGAAAAGGCAAAATCAACAAACAAAAAACAGATAAGTAGTTGTCAGAGGTTAGATAGGAGGGAAGGGCTGACTGAAAAGGGGCAGCATGAGGGAAATTTGAGGATGATGAAAGTGATTTGTATCACAATTGTCATGGCAGGTACATGGCAGATACCCAACCATAAAGTGAGTAAATTTTATTATATGTGAATTTTTCAGAATAAATCAAGTATAACAACATGAAATAGAATCCAACCTATAAAAACCTGACTGCATTACAAATTAACAAGGCAGCCATGATGAAGAGTACAAGAAAGAAAAGTACTCTATGTAGCTTTGGAAAGTTGTATTTGACTGGATGTGGTAAATGAGGCTAAAGAGATATGGTAAATCGGGCTAAAGACAAAAGATTGCTTGAGGTCAGGAGTTCGAGACCAGCCTGACCAACATGGTGAAACTCCATCTCTACTGAAAATACAAAAATTAGCTGGGTGTGGTGGCAGGTGTCTGTAATCCCAGCTACTTGGGAGGCTGCGGCAGGAGAATCACTTGAACCTGGGAGGTGGAGGCTGCAGTGAGCCAAGATCACGCCACTGCACTCTAGCATGGGCTACAGAGTGAGACTCCATCTCAAAAAAAATAATAAAAATAAAAATAAAAAATGAATCCTGTCAAGTATTAACAGCTACCTTTTATGTCAATTCGATGGTTTCAGACCATAGAAAAAGAGAGAAAACGTGTCAAATCATTTTCTAAGATAAGAATGATTCTGATGACGAAAACATGAAAAGAATTAAAACGTTCATATTGCATGTATGATTACTGTCCCTCAGAGTTTCAGTTCCCACTTTAAGAATTTCATTCAGCTTCTTTCAAATTTGGAGATTGGCAAATACAGAAAACAGATGAAAAATAAGTTTTAAAATACCAGAGTCGTTCCGTTTTTTCTGTGTTATCTATTTCACATTCACTTTGAAGAGAGACTTCATCCATTCTTCATAATTCTCTGATGCCTGTGAGTAAGCTCCTGTCTTCTGAGGCTCCTTTCAAGCCTCCGTGCTTCTCTGCCTTTGCACATTCATACCAGCCTCTATTCTCCATTTGTCCCTCGTACTATGCCTCCCCTTATATCTCTTGTACATGTTCTCTTAAAATATGAATTAATGAGACAGTCTAGCCGTATTGATTTTTAAAGATACCTCCCTCTTTTCTTCATCAAAAATTATTTGTAATTACATTGTCAGAATTTAATTTCTGAGGGCATTTTATCCTTTCCAGGTTATTGTCCCTCATAATGAGTCAGATTTGGAATAACAGGTCTTTCTTCCCTAAAGCTTTTGAAATTTGAAGACCCAGGAGCAAGGATTCACATCTAACGGTGCCTAGGGCTCCCTCCTTAGGGGTTTGTGAGATGACACACTTTCCTTCTCCCAAAGCTCCTTTCAATTCTACTTAACCAGTGATTCTGTCCAAGTTGATGAAACTAGAAGTTTCACCATACTTGCTTTTTTTTCTAACTTTTCAAATGTAGGATAGCCCAAATCTCAATTAAAAAAAAAATTCATGTTTTGTAATTTTAATGTATAAAGCAGGCCTAAGCTAGAACCCATTTTTCTTTCAGGCTTGTTAACAGGATTAAACAACTCTGGAAATTTAGAGATCCTAACTAGCCCTCAGGCACAGCTCTTACAAAACTAGTCAAGCTCAAGTGACTGTTTTCACTCTACCAGTTTTAGAGTACCTTGTAGACACTTCTGATGATCTAAGAGATATAAATAAACACAGTTTTGCCCCGACTGGATTCCTCAGAGAGCAGGTTTATCATAGAGGACTGGGGGATTTCCATTGACGATTCTTAAACATGGAGGCAATTGATCAAGTCTAAACTAAGGGCAGAGTGGGTCTCTGACATCCAAGCACAGAAAGTCAAGCAGACCAAAGGCTTTCATTGTAAAGCTGCATTGCTATTCTTGCTGGAGAGAAACTGCAGTAAAACAGCAGGACTTCCTCAAGAGAAATGTGAATAGGATGTCAAACACCCTTGAGCATCTAGAGGGAAAGACACAGAGGGGTGACCTCCCCCACGGTGTTCAGTCACGGAGCTGAACCAGGCAAGAAAATTACAAGTATGTCCCAGGATCATTTTCCCCTTGTCATCTTCCTTCTCACAGCCTGCGTTTCAAACAAGTTGCTAAGCCCTTACTGAATTTTTGAAGAAGCTTTTTGAAGTACAAGAGTGGCTCAGAAGGGGAATGATAAACACTTACCTGTGTACCCGCTGTCCAGAATTAACAAATGTTAATGTTTTGCCATTTCAGCTTCATTTTTTAAAAAATAATAGAGATAAAGCATTATAGGTAAAGCACCTTTTGCTCTTCTCACCAATGCTATTCCTCACCTTTTCTGGAGATCTCTCTCTCTCTCTCACACACACACACACACACACCCATAATGTTTTGTGTTTTTTAAAGTCTACACAGATGTGTAATATAGCACATCTCTCTCTTTTCCTCTCTTCCTCTTTCTCTCCCTCTCCTGTCTCTATTCCTCCCTCTCTCTATAACATATATATAATATATATTGCACATATAGAGAATATGTATGTAAATATGCATATTGGTAAACAAAATGTATAATGCCTTTTGATTTCACTAAAGTTTAAATTAATTTATCATATGGAACACATTTCTCTCTCAACATTTTGTTCAGGGTATTTGGTTTTTTTGGTGTTTTCTGTTTGTTTGTTGTTGTTGTTGTTGTTTGTTTTTTGAGATGGAGTCTCTCTCTATGGCCCAGGCTGGAGTGCAGTGGCACTATCTCAGCTCACTGCAGCCTCTGCCTCCTGGATTCAAGTCAATCTCCTGTCTCAGCCTCCCAAGGAGCTGGGATTACAGGTGTGCACCACCACACCCCCACAGCTGATTTTTGTATTTTTAGTAGAGACGGGGTTTCACCTTTTTGGCCAGGCCGGTCTTGAATTCCTAACTCACGTGATCTGCCCGCCTTGGCCTCCCAAAGTGCTGGGATTACAGGTGTGAGCCACTGCACCTGGCCAATATTTTGTTCAGGGTATTTGTAGTAAAGTTGATGTATTCAGTCCTAGTTCACTCATTTTTCTTTCTTTGTTGTATTCCATAGCCGAAGAATACTATAATGTATTTATCCATTGAAAGATATTTCTTTAATGTCCAGTTTTTTCTGTTACATGCAGTGCTGTGGGGAACGTGTCCTCTAAAACACGTCTGTGAGAGTTAAGCATGCGTATCTAGAAGTCGAGTTGTTCATCTGAAGCAGGGGTCAGCAACACAGATAGGAAATGTTTCAGGCTTTTGACACTAAATTGTCTTTGTCACAACTTCTCAACTCTCCATTATGGCCTGAAAGCAGCTGTAGACAATACAAACACCAGCGAACTGCTGCTGTGCCTCACTAAAACCACCAGCTGCCCTCCTGGAACACGTGCATCTTCAGCGTCACCAGATATGGTCAAACTCCGCCCTGAGTGGCTGCACCCACTTAGCCTGCCCCCACGTCTGTTTCTCAGAGTTCTCCCTTCCTATTTTCTTGCCTTCATGACTCTTGTAGCACTGAAAACAGAAGTTGCTTCAAGTCAACAGATCTGCATGTTTTCAGAAGCCTGAGCTCATTGATAAGATTGTGTTTGGAGTTCAGAGAGAAGAGATGTGCGTGTATATGAGTGAGAGGGAAAGAGAGGGAGATTTTGAAGGCCAACAGAGAAGGGGAGAGATTTTCCCCAGACTGTAGTGACTACAGGTTGGTCACTCGAGCAGTGAGGATTCACTTAGTTCTCTGGGATAGAATGTGGTCAGACCACAGAGGGATGGCTGCTGATGAACCCAGGGAAAGTTCAGTAAAGGTTCTCGAGGAAGAACAATACCAGCTGAGCTGTCAAACTCCAGAAGCCATGTGGACGGAGGGGGTGAACATCCTAGCCACCACCCAGGGGGAGGCGAGAAGAGAGACCTCCCTGATGGTCTGGGCGGCTAAATTTTAGGATCACTACACAACACTGGGGAAGGAGAGAAGGAAGAATCCTCACTAAGACATTTTCTTGAGCTCAGCAAGTTCTTGTAAAAGTGTTTTTAAAAAAGAATACAGATAGTTACACACCCGAATTTCACCCACTGCAATGCAGTTCACCTCAGTTAAACTCCCCGCAAGGGAATTTAACTAGGAATCCTCTCGCCTGCATCTTTTATGTTTATTCAAATGTGGAAAATCCTTCAAGAGTGTTCGTACCTCACCGTCTCCAGAAAACCATCTCTAGGACACCAGCCACAATCCTATCTTCTACTGAACACTTATTGGGATATATAATAATGGAGTGAGTAAGACAGTAAACTCTCACCCAGCACAGTGGCTCACCCCTAAAGCCCCAATATTTTGCAGGGTTAAGGTGGGACGTTCACTTGAGGCCAGGAGTTTAAGACCAGCCTGCCGGGCGCGGTGGCTCAAGCCTGTAATCCCAGCACTTTGGGAGGCCGAGACGGGCGGATCACGAGGTCAGGAGATC
>NW_012113697.1:2690343-2691430 GCF_000951035.1 Colobus angolensis palliatus
GGAAGGAAAGAAAGGAAGGAAGGAAAGAAAGAGGGAAAGAGAGTAAACTCTGGAGTTACCTAGCTCTGTATGATAACCATTTGTTTTCCATGTACCTGTTCTGTAATAATAGACAATATACTCAATCCCTTTGAGACCCTATCCTCTCATCTTTAAACAAAAAGAGAAAAGGCTGGGCACATGGCTTATGCCTGCAATCCCAGCACTCTGGGAGGCCGAGGCAGGTGGATCACCTGAGGTCGGGAGTTTGAGATCAGGCTGACCAACATGGAGAAACCCCATCTCTACTAAAAATACAAAATTAGCTGGGCGTGGTGGTGCACGCCTGTAATCCCAGCTACTCTGGAGGCTGAGGCACGAGAATCGCTGGAACCCAGGAGGCAGAGGTTGCAGTGGGCCAAGATCATGCCATTGCACTCCAGCCTGGGCAACAACAGCAAAACTTGTCTCAAAAAAAAAA
This sequence comes from Colobus angolensis palliatus, assembly GCF_000951035.1. Taxonomy (NCBI): domain Eukaryota; kingdom Metazoa; phylum Chordata; class Mammalia; order Primates; family Cercopithecidae; genus Colobus; species Colobus angolensis. The sequence goes on from NW_012113697.1 coordinate 2,690,804, forward strand.
AAAAGAAAAGAAAAAGGAAAAGCCTACCCCATAAGGTTGTTGTGAGAATGAAATGAGATATGTCAAATATTTAGAACATAGCTATAAATATTTCTCAAAAACCAAGTCACAGTCACACCTGTTGACTTTATGATTGGCCATTGCATTCATTATCTAGAGTATGTATTTCAGTATTACATGTTGCTGAGAGAGCAGTTACCTCACTGTATTGTAATTAAGTGTGTATATTTGTCTTTCTCACTACACTAGGAACAACTCTAGGGCAAAACTGTGTTTTATTCATCTTTTTATTTCTCGTGCGTGGTACATAATACTTACTGAATGTTTGTTGAGTAAGTGACTTTATAAATAAATTGAGTAACATCAATTTTCTTTGTGTTCTGACTGATTCATGTATCAATGAAACATAAGGGTAAAGTAGTTTTTAGGATTTTAAAGAGGTCAGAAAGTTTATTTCCAATGAACCTACTCTTATGAAATGACTTGTAAAACAAGAGGATAAACCAAGATAGAGAAAGATATGGAATCTTCAGACAATCCAATACAGAAAAGGAGGAAAGAAGGAAAGAGGGAAGGAAGGAAGGAAGGAAGGAAGGAAGGAAGGAAGGAAGGAAGGAAGGAAGGAAG
>NW_012113697.1:2691870-2693593 GCF_000951035.1 Colobus angolensis palliatus
AAGGAAGGAAAGAGAGAGAGAGAAAGAAAGAAAGAAAGAAAGAAAGAAAGAAAGAAAGAAAGAAAGAAAGAAAGAAAGAGAAGAAAGAAAGGAAAGAAGGAAGAAAGAAAGAGGGAAAGAGGGAGGGAGGGAGGGAAAGGAGGAAGGGAGGAAGGGAGAAAGGGAGAAAGAGAGAGAAAGAAAGAAAGAAAGAAAGAGAGAGAGAAAGAAAGAAAGAAAGAAAGAAAGAAAGAAAGAAAGAAAGAAAGAAAGAAAGAAAGAAAGAAAAGAAAAGAAAAGAAAAGAAACGAGACGAGACAAAGAAGGTAAACTCTGGAATTACCTAGCTCTGTATGATAACCATATCAGGATGACAGCAAGAGGTTTGGGTCATAACCAATTAAGATACAGAGTGAGTTTAGGGAGGGGCTGAGTAGTAGAAATGGATAGGATATCTCTCAGGATTGAAAACTGGGGAAATATTGTTACGATGATAAAGACAATTATGGGATAGAGAAAAAACAGACCCCATTTGAACTTGAACCTAGAGAAAGATTGTCCTGTAAGTGTCCCAAGGATCATCATATTTTACATATAGCCACAAAATGTAATCACAGCACATTACTTGGTTCTGCAGAGAACAGTAATTGTATACCTTTGAATGGTAAGTATTGTGGGTTAGTTTTCAACTTTTAGAATCAATTCTGGCAGAGGAGGCAGTGTTACTTACATAACAACATGTAAATATTATAAACTTTGATAATAGAAACTTGAATAAAGTTTGGGAGGTCGCAGGGGAAGAGAACTAGCAGAGAAAAGGATAAGACAGACACCTTTGCAATACTACAGAACGGAGAAATGGGAACGGAAGGCTAACGTTTGAATTTGCAGATGTGATTAAAGGAGCTAGGAAATAATATAAGCATTTTGTAATTAGTGTACCAGATTGGTGATGGTAAAAATAATGAAAATGTTTGGTGGAGCACAGTGGCTTATGTCTATAATCCCAACACTTTGGAAGGCCAAGGCAGGAGGATCGCTTGAGGCCAGGAATTCAAGACCAGACTGAGCAGCATAGTGAGACTCTGTCTCTTCAAAAATTTACAAAAAATTAGCCAGGCATGGAGGCATTTGCCTGTAGTCCCAGCTACCCAGGACGCTAAAGTGGGGAGATGACTTGAGCCCAGGAGTTAAAGGCTGCAATGAGCCATAATTGCACCACTGCACTATAGCCTGTCTGTCTCCAGGCCACAGGGTGAAATGTTGTCTCCAAAAGAAAGTAATGAAAATTCTTATCTGTCAAGCAGAAAGGCAATAGTCAACAATTAGATAGATAGAGGTATTCAGAATTAGCATACACATGGTCTTTATCTGCACAGAGAAGATAACTCGAGAAGAACAAATATAGACACACACACATATATTTATTAATAAAAGAATAAATGATTATGACCAGTCACACAACACAACCATTAAAAAAAAAATACAAGAGATATATCCAGTCTTTATGGCATTATTTACCATAGCAGAAATTGAAAAACAACCCAAAATTGGTAGATAAATTTTTTATATAGTGACATAACTTCAACAGTGGAAATCAAACAGGGCTAAGCACATTGACATGGATATCAGAAATATAATGTTGAATTTAAAAGCAAATCACAGACTGGCTGTGGTGGCTCACGCCTGCAAGCCCAGCATTTTGGGAGGCCAAGGCAGACAGATCACCTGAGGTCAGGAGTTC
>NW_012113697.1:2695273-2703066 GCF_000951035.1 Colobus angolensis palliatus
TCTCGCGATTCACCCACCTCGGCCTCCCAAAGTGGTAGGATTACAGGAGTGAGTCACCGCGCCCGGCCATAAAAATAGTTTTTAAACGAGGCAGGTTTCTACTTTTGAGATGGAAAGCCTAGAACGATGTTCCAATTTTATTATTATGTGGGGAAAAAACAAGACATAGCTGTACCTATTAGTATAACGTCATTCATGGGGGGGAGATTACATACAAATGTATACTTGTCCATGCATAGAAAATAGCTGGAAGGATACACACAAAATCTGCACAGGTGCTCTTGTAGGAATGGAATTAGCAGACCGGGAAAGGAATGAGATTTTGTTTTCATTCTATCTCATTCATTGCATCTGTTTTACACTTCTGTGTAGAGAGAATTGATCAAAAGTATTTAAGAGTATAATACTAGAAAGATAACAGTGTTAGAATTTTTACTTACCGAGTACTTACTGTTGGCACATAGTAAATTAGTGAACAGTAGAAGTTAGCAAGTGTGATGCAGCCGGTGTGGTAACGCAGGTGAAAGAAATGGGAACTTTTCTTTTTTTTTTTTTTTTTGAGATGAAGTCTCGCTCTGTCGCCCAGGCTGGAGTGCAGTGGTGTGATCTCAGCTCACTGCAAGCTCCGCCTCCCGGGTTCACGCCATTCTCCTGCCTCAGCCTCCGGAGTAGCTGGGACTACAGGCACCCGCCACCTCGCCCGGCTAGTTTTTTGTAAGGAAATGGGGATTTTTTAACACGGAAAAGGAAACACGCCAGATGTGACTGCTGTCTCCAAATCACTTAAGGACTGTCAGGAAAACGATGAGGTTCACTTCGTATGTTTCCAGAGAGAAGGACTGGACCACCGGCCTGCAGCTATAGGGGAGACAACACGGTTCTTCAGATGAAACCAGCTGCCCCCGGGGGCTCACTGCCACCCACTGTATTCCAAGCCCGGCCCACTGGACCGGTCATCAGGGACCCCTTTTAAGCCCTCCTGCTAGAAGATTCTTTCCTCTAAAGTCGAAGCCTGCAGAGTTGACTAGGAGAGGAAAGAGCTTTTCCTAGAGGTGTAAGGGAATGACCGTCCTTCCTTCTCAAAGTGGAGAGTCACGTGCTGGCGTGTCTCCCAGGTCAACGCGGAAGTCGTAAGTTTTGGGGGTTGTCTGCTGAGGCTGAGTGGAAGCTACTGTCTTCCTCAAAACGTGTGAAAGCAATGAGATCATTCCTCTTCTCTGAGGTGGGGGAGATGATGCGGAGACCGGCCTGAGACACAAAAAGAAAATTCTGAGGTGGGGACTGGGTGGGGGGACCCAGAGGGAGGACTGAGAGCGAGAGCCAGGGAGGCAGGCAGACCGCAGGCTGGGCAAAGCCAGAGGAGAGAGGCTGCGGGAGGTGAGAGTCTGAGCCGAGGGAGCCCAGGTTGAATCAGGGATAAACGCTGGAACGGGCTGTAACCAGGAATGAGACGTCTGGCATTTTGTAATTTCTGGAGAATTCCTCTTAAATTCCCTTTCCCTTCAGTAAACACGGTGAAAAACCACTGCCCGCCATGTGTGTGGTCTCCCTGGCACACAAGAGTGGGGGTCACAGCCAGGACAGGGAGAGGGGAGCCCAGGAGCCGCCGGCGTCCAGGTGCGGCCGAGCAGAGGGGCAGCCCGCCCTCTCCTGGCCTCTCCGAGGAACTGCAACACCGAGGCTCTGAGGCCGAACCTCCAGCATAGAGACGGGCACCTCGCAGCAAGGAAAATGTCGTGGACAGAAAGGATCTCGCCTAGCAGCAAACAACACAGTGCCTTTCTCTATCTGGAAATCTCATTAGAAAGCGGGACGCAGAGAGTTGAAGCCATCTTCTCAGCCAAGTAGAAATTTTGCAAAGAAATGATTTTTGCAAATGATTGTGAAACAGAATTGGCAGAAGCATCATCATCATTTCTCCTATTTGTCTGGTGACCCTCCGTTTGCAAAAACCCTTTCGCACGTGTCCTCTCACAATACTCGCATGAAGTACTGTTTTCCTCCTTTGCAGAAGAACGCTGTCTGCAGGCATTCCTGTAGGTACATTGCACACCCACGGTGCCACATCTCCCGGCTTGTCCTTCCGTCTTGAGTTCTCTGTTCCATCCAACCCAAAGGCCCTAAGAATTTGCACAATAAATGCAGAAGTCGCTGTGACCGTCATTCAGACACAAGCCAGTCCCTGTCTCTGTATGCTCAGAACTCCCAGGAGGACTGGGAGCCAAGGTCTCAAGCCATTCACTGCACACTCAAGGAGCCTATGCTAGGAAGACAGAATGAGGGCGGGGTCTCCGGCATTCACGGATTATTCACATGCGCCCGCCCGCGACCCACGCCATTCCTTGCTTTATAGCACTACTGGAGAGTTCATAAAAGAAGCAGGCTTTTCTTCTCAGCAGAGTTGAACGCTTTGCAAGTGCGAGATAATAAAGGAAAAATGGGGTAGCGTAGGCTGTCTGCAGCTTTTCCTGATAACCTGCAAGTTAAACTTCTGACACCAAAGTCACCCTGCCATCTGAATCGATCAAGCCAGGCTAGAGCCAGGAAAACAAGAAGGTCAGTAGCAAATGAAGTAAAGCCCCCTTGTCTTATCCTGGCAGAGGTGGTGAGCCCCTTAGCACCTTGTCAAACACTAAATTTAATCCCAGTTTTATTTTCAAATCAGTTTTTAAAAATGCACTAACCATTAAAAGATAGGGGAAAAGGTCCTTTTAAAATGATTTATTATGTGTTAACAGCTAAAGAAAACCTAAACAGTGTCTCCGTCAAGACTCACGATCACGTTTTTAATTAAGAGCCACAACTTTTAATGGAAGGCATAATATACCCATTCATTGCAGGACACTGGGCTCCTCTGGGTAATCCAACAGTCAAGCTCGAGGGAGGAATAACGACTTTCAGTTCACACCTCAACGTCTTCTGTTAAAGAAAAGAACAATAAAGTAAGATCACTTGAAAACTTTTGAGTTTGGGAATTTTAACCGAGAGAAAGGGTGCATTTTGCTCCATTACAGGGACGCTTGTTCCTTGTTCAGGACCCACAATAGCCCGCTCAGTGCTCTGAGTGCCTGGGACACCCCCTAAGTCTTAGCAGGTAAGTGGGCTGTGCTCAATGTGCCCTGTGTGTGTGCTGCCTGGTAAATTCCTGCCCGTACCCTGGGGAGGCTGCACCCCCTGAGAATCAAACTGTTAACTTACTGTCTCTTTCTCAAGCTGGCCCCTTAACAGCTTTTTCTTCCCTAGCTCTTTTATTTAAGACGGAAAGTTAACAATCTAGAAGAACAGAGTGCTGTGTCCTTTTGTATGGCCCCACAAGGAAATATTAATTGCATCAGGCACCATTTATCTATTGCTGGCATATGCCAGCTTCACTCACTTAGCCCTGGCAACAATGAAGTAAGAGTGTGAAGTGAGCATATCATTATCTCCGTTTGCAGATGGAGAAACCGAATCTTGGCGAGGATAAGGAATTTGCTCTTGTCATTAAACAGTACGAGAGACTATGGGCTGAGGCAGGGTGGGTGGGAGATGGGGTTCAGGATACCCCAAAACATGGTATATTCACATTTGAGAAAACAGCAGAAACAGGAAGGTCACTCTCACCTTATTCTGCCCTTCTCCCCTGAACCAGGTCCTGGAATTCTCATTCCACAGGGACTCTTTCTATGCCCAGAGGAAAGGAACTTTCTTCTCTCAGAAGACACAGGGTCACAGAGAAGAACCTGAACAAACCAGCCTTGCTAAGTTCCCACAAGTTTCTTACATACTTTTAAAAAATACAATCACTCTTCTCCAGGTCTACTCTGTTCTCCATCAAACCAAGCATTAAAAATACACAGGTTTACCTGTTCCTTTGTGACTTCATTTCTGAAGTTTCCCATGTCACATAAACTTATTAAATAAATGTGTCATGCTTTCCTTTTGTTAATTGTTTTTTGTTGTAGGGGCTTCAGCCATGAACATAGCGATGGGTGGCGGAAGATGGTTCTTTTCCCCTACTTGGGGCTGGAGATACAGACCCTGTCCTTCCCCTCAAGGAGTGTTAGGTCTTGTTGGGAAGGCAGGACTTGAGCATACAGAAGCAGAACTAACCACACAGGACCACTAGTATAAGGGCCCACTGGGGCCAGACATGGAGGCCCACGCTTGTAATCCCAGGACTTTGGAAGGCCAAGGCGAGCAGATCCGTTGAGTCAGGAGATAGAGACCAGCCTGGCCAACATGGTGAAACCCCATCTCTACTTAAAAAAAAAAAAAAAAAAGCTGGGCATGGTGGTGCATGCCTGTAATTCCAGCTACTCAGGAGACTGAGGCAGAAGAATCGCTTGAACCCAGGAGGCAGAGGTTTCAGTGAGCCGAGATCACATCACTGCACTCTAGCCTGGGTGTCAGAGTGAGACTCTGTCTCAAAAAAAAAAGAAAAGAAAAAAAAATTGGGAACTAATGGGACAGACAGTACCACTAAAGTTCAGAGAGGGGAATGAGGGGAATACCAGCTTCTGTGTTTAAGACAGAGGCGGGATTCAATCTTGACCTAGGGACACATAGTTTCCAAAAGAAGAAGGAGGTGTAAGAACAAAGTAAATGATATAAGCCAGTGTTTGCCTAACTTTTGTTACTTTCCAGATCTTTACTATATCCACACATCACCTAGAGGCACCGGGTGTCACATTCCAAGGCACTTTTTCAGAACTTCATATTTTTCTTAAAACATATTACTTTTAGGCCGGGCACAGTGGCTCACGCCTGTAATCCCAGCACTTTGGGAGGCCGAGGTGGGTGGATCACGAGGTCAAGAGATCATCCTGGCCAACATGGTGAAACCCCATTCTCTACTAAAAATACAAAACCTAACTGGGCGTGGTGGTACACGCCTATAGTCCCAGCTACTTGGGAGGCTGAGGCAGGAGAATCGCTTGAACCCAGGAGGCGGAGGTTGCATTCAGCCAAGATCGCACCACTGCCCTCCAGCCTGGCAAGAGAATGAGACTCCGTCTCAAAAAACAACAACAACAACAAAATTACCTTTAAAAGAAAACCCCTTAAATCTAGTTTTTAAGGAAACTTGATAACCACACTACAGGGAAGACAAAACTCCACCTCCATCCTCTTAGACTGGACCCACGAATTAAATTGACATCCAAAAGATTAACAGGAGAAAAATACAGGCATACTGCGCGTAGCTGTACTGCATTTCAGAGGTACTGTGTTTTTTTACAAATGGAAGGTTCGTGGCAACCGTAAGTCAAGCAAGTCTCTATGCCATTTTTCCAACGTCAGGTGCTTACTTCTTTAGCATCTTTCCACAATAAAGTATTTTACAACTAAGGTCTATACATTGTTTTTAGACATAATTCTACTGCACAGTTAACAGGCTACAGTTTAGTGCAAGCATAAACTTTATATGCACTAGGAAACCAAAAAATTTCATGTGACTTGCTTTATTGAGACATTTGCTTATTTCAGTGGTTGGGACCCACCCCCATTATCTCCGAGGTATGCCTATATATAAGTTTAACACAGACTTTATGTGGCACAAGGACCCTTCTCTTTTTTTTTCTTTTCTTTTTCTTTTTTTTTTTGAGATGGAGTCTCACTTTGTCGCCCAGGCTGGAGTGCAGTGGCCAGATCTCAGCTCACTGCAAGCTCCGCCTTGCGGATTTACGCCATTCTCCTGCCTCAGCCTCCGGAGTAGCTGGGACTACAGGCGCCCGCCACCTCGCCTGGCTAGTTTGTTTTTTTTTTGGATTTTTAATAGAGACGGGGTTTCACCATGTTAGCCAGGATGGTCTCGATCTCCTGACCTCAGGATATGCCAGCCTTGGCCTCCCAGAGTGCTGGGATTACAGGCATGAGCCACCGTGCCCAGCCGGCACAGGGGCCCTTCTAAGGAAAGGAAGAGCCAGAGAAGTAGTTAGAGTCAGTTATGTGCTGAATTGAACAAAGAATAGTAAGTTGTGAAGAAGCATCTGAAATATGTGGCGAAACTTGAAAGAGAAGTTACTTGAACAGAGGCTTACAGAATTCTTTTAGTCTCAACTTTATATCCTTGAAGATAAGCGTGTTATTTCTCTTCGTATGGGGAGGGTGCCTCTCACATGGGAATTGCATCTCCAGCTTTTAAGAAACAGCATGAAGGTCAGTGTAATCTTCTGTTATCTGCTGTCATTCAAGTGTCTAACTTAAATAGTCAATATGCCAGAGAGGTATATGTGGGGGTGGCATGGTTTTAACTCCTTCACTACTGCAATTTGAAAAGTAGAGGCCAGGCACGGTGACTCACGCCTGTAATCCCAGCACTTCAGGAGGCTGAGGTGGGCAGATCACTTGAGGTCAGGAGTTCGAGACCAGCCTGGCCAACCCCATCTCTACAAAAAAGACAAAAATCAGCTGGGTGTGATGGTGCTTGCCTGTAATCCCAGCTACTCAGAAGGCTGAGGCAGGAGAATCACTTGAACCCGGGAGGCGGAGGTTGCAGTGTGCCAAGATCACGTCGCTGCACTCTAGCCTGGGTGACAGAGTGAGACTTCGTCTCAAAAAAAAAAAAGAAAGAAAGAAAGAAAAAGAAAAAAGAAAAGAAGAAAAGGAGAAACACTTGGTCAAAAACTCAGAAGTAGCCCAAAATAGTATATGAGATTAAAAAACAAAATAATGCTCTTAAGTTTAAAATTGTATCTAAAAAAGAATGTTAGAATAATACTCAAAATAAGAAACCTTGATAATTTACCACCAAAAGTCCCCACCACATACAACCAGTTATAGAAAACAGTGTGGGTGTTCCATCAGAAACTAAGAGGAGAATTACCATCTGATCTGGCAACCCCACTACTGAGTATACACACGAAATAAATTAAATATGTCCAAGAGATGTCTGCTTTCCCATGCTCATCACAGCGTTATTCACAATAGCTAAGACACAGAAGCAAACTATGAATCCATCAATGGAAAAGAAAACACAGTATACATATACAACGGAATACTATTTAGCGTTTTAAAAAGAAGGAATCCTGTCATTTGCTACAACGTGGATGAACCTAGAGGAGATTATGCTAAGTGAAATAAACCAGGCACAGAAAGACAAATATCGCATTACCACACTTATATATGGAAGCTAAAAAGGCTGATCTTATAGCAGTAGAAAGTAGAATGGTGATGATCAGAGGCTGAGAGGGGTTTGGATGGAGAAAGGAGAAATGTTCAGCAAAGGGTACAAACTTTCAGAAAGACAAGAGGAATGAGTGTTAGTGATCTAGTACACAGAATGGTGACCATAAATAATAATGCATTGCATATTTAAAAATTGTTAAAAGAGTACCTTTTAAATGTTTTCACCACCAAACAGTGAGAAGTATATAAGGTGAAGGATAAGTTAATTAGCCTGATTTAATCATTCCACAATGTAAACATGTATAAAAACATCATATTGAGCCCAATACATTTATACAATTATTACCGGTCATTTAAAAACAGCCAGATGTGGTGGCTCACACATGTAATCCCAGCTACTCAGAAGGCTGAAGCAGGAGCATCACTTGAGGCCAGGAGCTTAAGACCAGACTGAGCAACACAGTGAGACCCTTTCTTTAAAAAGGTAACAAAAATAAAAATTATCCAAGTGTGGTAGCACACACCTGCGGTCCCAGCTGCTTAAGAGACTGAAGTGAGAGGATTGCTGGAGCCAGGGAGTTGGAGGCTACAGTGAGCTATGACTGCACCACTGCACTCTAGTCTGGACAATAGAGTGACACCTCGTCTCTTATAAAAATAATAAAAATAAAATTAATTATTTGATT
>NW_012113697.1:2703602-2707326 GCF_000951035.1 Colobus angolensis palliatus
TCTCGGCCTCCCAAAGTGCTGGGATTACAGGCTTGAGCCACCGCGCCCAGCCAATTGAATTTTTAAATAACTTTTTTAAGCTGAAAAGAAGTAGTCCCTAACTCAAACATGTATTAGATTCCCCTTTTATGTTTCCAAGAGGCTCGGCTGCATGGGCACTGTTGACACAGGCCCAGGCTTTCCTTGGTTCACTGTGGCGTTATTTCAGGGTCCGGTGCCGCCATGCAGGCTAAGCACACCGAGAACAGTCCACTCTCGCTCAGGCATTCATTTCCGTGTGGTCTGTCTGGGAGAGTGGGCTCAGCAGTCTTTCCAAATCACGCTCATCCCCAGCAGAGCCTGATAATCCCAAAGGGAGGGGGCTGAAGAAAGCTTCCTGGGTGTGAAGGCAATACAGCAATGGTTATTCATTCTATGGGTACTTCCAAAAATACCACGGAAGAAAGTTCGATTATAGGTTTAAAATATTGATGAGCATGTGCTTATACCAAGCCTGGGATCAATATGTTCTGCATAAACTGGATTGCCACGGCTCTGCCTGTTTTCACCCGATCTTAGAAACATCAGTAGACTCATACACTTGGAGTACAAGTTATGTTGCTTTTTCTAATCCACAGTAAAATGAATACTTAGCAGTTCATACAACCAATGACAATATTCTATCATCATTGGTTTGCATGCCACATGTTGGGGAAATATTAGAAACCAGGTCCAAAGGAGAATCCTCCACTTGTTCTCATCCCAAAGACCCCATCTCTATTTCCCACTGCCTGGTCCAATTACTTCTTTTTTGAAACAGTCTTACTCTGCTGCCCAGGCTGGAGTGCATTGGCGCAGTCTTGGCTCACTGCAACCTCCATCTGCTGGGTTCCATTGATTCTGCTACCTCAGCTTCCCTAGTAGCTAGGATTATAGGTGTGTGCCACCAAGTCCAGCTAAGTTTTTTGGATTTTTAATGGAGACGGGGTTTCATCATGTTGGCCAGGCTGCTCTCAAACTCCTGACCTCAAATGATTCACCCACCTCGGCCTCTCAAAGTGCTGGGATTACAGGTGTGAGCCACCATGCCCAGCCCAGTTACTTCTTCTTGGAGGTTCAAGACTGTCTTTGCATATTCACAGAGCAGCACCCATTTGGCCCCAAGCTAACTGCATCCACATCTTTCAGTCCACTGTTCTTTGAGAAGTATATTTACCATGTGAGTACTGTCCTAATCTTTGTACCTGAAATGTGTGCACTGTTTCTCCCTGCAAACAACCACTGAATCTGAAGGCCAGAAAAAAAAAGGATTGGAAAGTAAAACCGATTTGATTGTTTTTTCTTTTCCTTTTCTATCTATCTATTTATTTATTTTTGAGACAAGATGTCACTGTGTTGCCCAGGCTGGAGTGCAGTGGTACACTCATAGTTTACTGCAGTTTTGAACTCCTGGGCTCAAGTGATTCTCCTGCTTCAGCCTCCCTAGTAGCTGGGACTGGGCACACACCACTGAGCCTGGCTAATTTTCTTTGTAAAGCTGGGGGGTCTCACTGTGTTGCTCGGGCTGGTCTCAAACTCCTGGGCTCAAGGGATCCTTCCATCTCAACCTCCCAAATTGCCAGGATTACAGGTGTGAGCCACCTCCTCGCCTCGCCTGGCCCAGAGTAAACTGATTTGAAAGTAAAAGAAGTAGGAACAGAGGCATTTGATCATGATCAGGTTAAAGTGCCGATTTGGCTAGCTTCATTCCTCACCAAACCTACTGCCAACATTTTCCTCTCCCCATTCAACCTTACTCAACTGGATTAGACACATTAAATCCCAGCCACAGTAAACCAAGGTTGGACTGCTATTGTACTAGCTCAGGTTTCAGCTTCCTTGGCCTGCTTGACCCGAGGGAGGGGCCTAATGAAGGTTCTACTGGTGGCTGCCATATAAGGATTCCAGCAGGAAGTGGGATGATGGGTGAGAAAGTGCTGTCCTCTGAGGGTGCCGCACACAGACCCAGACGCCAGCCTGCCCACTGCCATCTCTGAACTCGCTAGGCGATCTCTTTGCAGGGCTCTGTATCCGCTAGAACTGCCTTTCTGCACATTCTCTACATGTAAGTGACTCTCTCACCCCTATGGCTGAGAAATGACACCCCCATCATTCTGCTTTGAAGCACCTTGCTCAAGGTAAGGAAAACAAATCTGATAAATGCAGTGCGCTCTCAAATTATTAGTCCAAATCCAACCTCTAGTTTGGAATTCCCTGACATTGCCCTTAAATATGTTCTCATACATTTGGAAGAAACTTAAGCAGCTTAATCTCATCTGATTCTGTATTTTTAAAGCATATTAGTATTAACAACATGCAAGTTGCTGTGCTGGAAATATCAGCTATACCCAGAACAGTGCCTGCCGTGCAGTAGTTCATTCTCCTAGAGCAAATGTGGTATTTGAATGTTATCCGCTTGTTTATGTGTCCACATGACAAAGTGCTATGAGAATACAAAAGCAGCCAGGCGTGGTGGTTCAAACCTGTAATCCCAGCACTTTGGGAGGCCAAGGCTGGCAGATCACCTGAGGTCAGAAGTTTGAGCCCAACCTGACCAACATACAGTGAGACCCTGTCTCTACTAAAAATATAAAAATTAGCTGGGCATAGTGACACACGCCTGTAGTCCCAGCTACTTGGGAAACTGAGGCAGGAGAATCCCTTGAACTCAGGAGGTGGAGGTTGCAGTGAGCCGAGATTGTGCCACTGCACTCCAGCCTGGGCAAAAAAAAAGAAAAAGAACACAAAAGCAAGAGACATTACCTATGCTTGGGGGATATCTGTGGATACACCTGGAAAGTCTGCCCACAGGGGACAGGAGGTCATGTGAGCCTGGTTTCAGGGGTCAAAGACCAGGAAGTGGGACATATGACATGAGGGGACCTACCCATGATGAAGCCAGATATCCATGCATTGAGTCAACAAAAGGACAGAAAGAGATGTCACCAGAAAACAGTAACTGAAGTTGAAGGATTACAGTGTGGAAAGACTAGCAATGGCCATGCTGGGTCACGTGCCACAGTAGAGACGAAGCAAAGAGAAAGGCAAAGATACTTAGGCATCTGGTGAGAGATGGAGAGAAGACAAGAGGGAGGGTTGGGACGAAGGGAGATGAAGAAAGTAGCAGCGCGGCTCTGGTAGCTTTCCATTCCTCGCTTACAGTTACTATGAACCCTGGCTATTACCATAGCTCCAATCCTTAATGCCTATGGATTTCTTTAGGATTTACACCATCTTTTCTTACAGTATCTTATACCCAAAAGAATACTGCCGGGAACCTAAGTCAGAGAAGTGACATTTGAACCAGATATAAAACATGAGTCACAGTTTGACAGGGAGAGAAAGGGTTGGGCATTCAGCCTAAGAAAACATTTTGCATGGTATAACTTGCGGTCACAGAAGGGGCACCTGCGTGGAGCTCATTCAAGGTACTCCCTATAGCTCTCCTGCTTCCCGCCACAGCCTGCCCTACCTGTCCCAGAAGATGGACTGCACCAGGGTTGAATTCCAGGTCTGGGCAGAGCATGGTGGCTCACGCCTGTAATCCCAGCACTTTGGGAGGCTGAGATGGGTGGATCACCTGAGGTCAGGAGTTCGAGAGCAACCTGGCCAACATGGTGAAACCCTGTCTCTGCTAAAAATACAAGGGCTAATATCCAGAATCTACAAAGAACTCAAACAAATATACAAGAAAAAAACAAACAAC
>NW_012113697.1:2711636-2728198 GCF_000951035.1 Colobus angolensis palliatus
TGATGATCTACAAGCCCATTAAACCACTATTGATGTTTGCAGGATCTAACTAAAATGAGAGTAAAAGACTGTGTGTGTATGTGTGTGTGTGTAGCATTGTAAGTTTGTCACTATCCTTACCCCCAAAAGACCTGTTCTCTGTTGTGTCCTTCTGTTTTTTTGTAAAAATTATCTTTTATGAAATGATAGCTGAAGCAGAAAGTCGTTTTGGTTTTTTATTTTTGTTTGGCTTGAGTTTTTTTAATTTGACAAAATAAAACATTGAAAACCTAAAAAAAAAAAAAATTTGCCAGACGTGGTGGCAGGCGCCTGTAATCCCAGCTACTCAGGAGGCTGAGGCAGGAGAATCACTTGAACTCAGGAGGTGGAAGTTGCAGTGAGCTGAGATCACACCACTGCACTCCAGCCTGGGCAACAGAGTGAGACTCCCTCTCAAAAAAATTTTAAAAAATGAAATGAAAGAATTCTAGGCCTGAAAGAGAAACAAGGGGATGATGGCACAGAGAGCTCTCTGGGAGCACAGAACCAATGCTGCTGGAGGTCCAGACAAAAACTCCTATGTTCACAGCACAATGTCTCCCAATAGCAAAAGGTAGAAACGAGTGTCCATCTACAGATGGCTGGATAAACCATTGTGTCATATCCATATGTCAGAATAGTACTCAGCCTTAAATAAAGGAAGGAGGTGCTTACACAGGCTATAACATGGATGGACCTGGAAAATCTTACACACAGTGAAGTAAGCCAGAGACAAAAGTCCTCTTAGAATATGATTAGAATACGATTCCATTCATATAAAATATTCAGAATAGGCAAATCCACAAGGCAGAAAGTAGATTCGTGATTTCCAGATGATGGAATTTCAAGACACGCTACCCCCAAAATATGGCACCTTGGCATATTGAATATTTTAAGCTGAAGGAATATTTTAAGCTAAAGGAATTTGAGAAAGAGTATGTGCAGGAAGGATTTTCTGACCTTCCCCTGAAGCAGGTCATAAGAGTCTCATGTGAGAGGTGCCCTCCTATACCCAGAGGAAAGAAACATCTTCCTCTCTGAAAACACAGGGACACAGGTTTTGAACAAATAGACCTTGCTAAGTTCCTCCCAGTTTATTGCTGTTAGATCACAGTCTTTTTGTTCTGTTTCTCCATGACAGTCCATTCTTCATCAAACCTAGCATAAAAATATTCAGGTTTGGCTACTTCTTGGGACTCTACTTTCTTATGAAGTTTACTGTGTCACACAAAACTTCTATTACATACATTTATATGCTTTTCTCTTATTAATCTCCTTTGTGATGTGGGACCTCAGCCAGGAATGGAGGATAGGTAGAGAAAGAGATATTTTTCCTCCTCTCCACAGGGGAGAAAGGAGGGGAAAAGGGAGAGTGACTGCCAAAGGGTATGGGTTTCCATTTGGGATGATGATAAAGTTCTGATGGTGGCTACACAATATTTGAATGTACTTAATGCTGATGAATTGCACACATTAAAATGATAAATTTTATTTTATGTGTACTTTGCACAATTAAAAAATATAAAAAAATAAAAGTGGCTGAAGGGAGAACTAGAACCAACTACGGATTTACTGGAAAGGCCCCTGGCATGCAGACAAGAGAGCCACACTGAAGGGGATTCATGTTCCGCGATCTGCCAGGCAGCCCCACAGCCTGGTTACTGCCACAACTCGTGTTTGCTTGAGAAGTTCTGTCATACATCTAGAGGAAAGGATGAGCTTCAAATGAATTAGACTTAGGTTCAAAACTTCAGCTCTGCTATTCCTAGGGTATTTTGATCTTGGCAAATTTTTCATGCTTTTTGCCTCCATTTTCTGTTCTAAAAATAAGGTAAATATTAACCCACTGAGGAGCTGGCATGGTGATTAAATGAGATAATATGCATGAAATGCCTGACATTACCAAAAAATTTTATCTATTACTCTTGAAAACCCAAGAAGAATAAAATTTCCAAATCAGTTACAGTCATGAGAAACTGAATACACCAATGGACAATGACCAGACAGGATATAAAAATAGACCTCTGACCCACAGTCTGCAGCAACCTGACCAGGAAACCAACTCCTTATCTACAATAACCAGCTGAGGAAGCCAGCCTGCCATAATTCATTCAGACTTGCAGGAAGTCAGACTGTTATCTCTACCAACAATCCAGGAAGCCAAAGCAATAACCCCTGTAACAATTGACCAAATGACCAGGACTTAATTGATAACTGACAGCTTCCCTAATTTTTGTCCCTGCTTCCAACTTTGGACCAACCAGACAAAGCTGTAGGGGAGGGGAAAAAATAGTCATCTTTCTTGTACCATTGTAGCTTCTCGAGATGGAGCCCTGTAAATTAGGCAAGTAAAAGGTTAACAAGAAAAAAAAAATGATGTTTATTGACAAGTGCATCACACATACACGTGAGAGTACCCAGTGATGAGTAACCTAAAGGTTATCTTAGGCCAAACAAAGGAAAAGGTGTTTAGGGCTTCAGGGTGGGGGAGGCAAGTATAAAAGAGGAAAAACATGTGTTCCTTCTGATGTAGTGTAGGTGAGGTCCAAAGCGGGGCTTAGCCCACAAGGTTCTTGGCTCTGACCAGGAAAGAATTAAAGGGCCAGCCAGAGGTAGAAGAAAACAGCTTTACTGAAGCAGCAGTGTTACAACTCTGGCAGTGTTACAGCTCTGTGACTGCTCCTGCAGAGCAGGGCTACCCCATAAGCAGGGTAGCAGCTCAGGGCAGTTTTGCAGTCATATTTATACTTACCTTTAATTGCATGCAGATTAAGGATTGGTTTATGCAGAAATTTCTAGGGAAGGAGTAGTAACTTTTGAGTCACCAGATCATTGTCATGGAAAGGAGCAGTAACTCCTGGGTGTTGCCATGACAATGGTAAACTGATGTGGCACACTGGTGGAAGCAAGGTGTCTTATGTGATCAGGTAGGAGCACAGGTTTGGCTTTGAAGGGTAGCAAAGCATGCCACCCCAAAATATGCCTCTTTGGCATAGGACAATTTTGAACTAAAGATCATTGAGAACCAGTAGATCCAGGAAAAGCTCTAATATGTCTTCCTTTTGTAAAGGAAATTTACATTTGGAAAAGATGTCTCCCTCTCCTGTGCCAGAAAGAAGATTCTTAACAACTCTTACCAACGAAGAAGGCCAAGCTAAAATCTGCATCACAAGACCTATTAAACAACCCTAGGTTACCATACTCTTCCTGCTCATTTTTCGATAACCTGCGATGGGTTTCAGCACATACTACCTGTATTAATCTGTTCTTTTATTGCTATAAAGAAATGCCTGAGACTGGACCATTTATAAAGAAAAGAGGCTTAATTGGCTCACAGTCCTGCAGGCTGTCCAGAAAGAATGGCGGCATCAGTTTCCGGGGAGGCCTCAGGAAACTTACAATCATGGTGGGAGGCAAAGCGGGAGCCAGCAGTTCACATGGCCAGGGCAGGAGGAAGGTGGGGAAGGTGCGACGGACTTTACAACAGCTGAATCTCACGATAACTCACTCACACACTATCAGGAGAACAGGACTGAGGGGGTGATACTAACTTATTCATGAGAACTCCACTCCCGTGACCCAATCACTTCTCACTAGGCCCCACCTCCAACACTGGGGATTTTAATTCAACAGGAGATTTGGTGGGGACACAGAGCCGAACCATATCACCACTTGAAAGTATGGCACCCTGACATGTTGATTTTAAGCTGAAGGAATTTGAGAAAATACATGTGCAGGAAAGACTCTCTGACCTTCCCTTGAAGCAGATCAAAACCCTTTTGTGCGAGGGGTCCTCGCTATACACAGGGGAAAACAAGCATTGGGCATCATCTCTTCGAAGGGACACAGAAAGTGATCTGAGCAAACAGGCTTTGCTAAGATTCCCCGGTTTCTTACATTTCTCTCATCCTTTTTCTTTGCTTTGTCATGTTTTCCCACAATGCTTCATTCTTCCTCAAATCGACCACCAAAACCATTCCGGTTTAGCTGTTTCTTCAGACCTTCATTTCCTTTCGAAGGCTCCTGCGTCACGTAAAACTTATATTGAATAAATGTGTGTACCTTTCTCTTGTTTATCTGTCTTTTGTCACAGGGGCCCCAGTCAAGGAACCTAAGATGGGTAGAAATGGGGTAGGAGGTGGCACTCAGGTATCAGATTAAACTGAGGACTAGCTAAAACAGGGTTGGGGCAGACACAGCTTTCCATAAGACATGTGTGGGTGGCTGACTCCCCTGCTGCAGCAGCCTCTGAATAAATGGCCTTTGCTTGTTCTCCCCTGGATAGTCTTTACCACAGCCTATAGCTTCACACAGCCATGACAGGAGCCAGAGACAACTGAAGGCCACTGGCATCCTCGTCAAGCCCTCTCACCACTCCACAGCAAGTTAGATTCCGTGAGCACGTCTTCAAGGAGCACACATCCTTCTCCACCTCTTCTCTCTTCAAAACTAAAAGGCGGGCTTCCAGCTCAAGACCAATGGTGCCTTCCTGAAAGTTCTCTGAAATAAAAATGAGACGTTATGAAAACATTATCCTTGAGCAATTAAAAGAACAGGAAGGGGGGAAATCACTAATTTCAACAAATTTCCTCAGAAGACATAGAAGGAATGCCTGAGTGTTGACAGGTGGGATGGGCAGAGCAACAGGCGGCTGAATGCAGCAGCTTGGAGCACAGGAGGGAGTTAGACAGAAGACCAGAGACCATCTGCACAATGGAACTGGTGGAGGGGAAGCGTGGTTGCCTAAAATGAAGGGGTTCATTGAAAGCCTGTGTTTGATGGATCTGCTGGCACCACCCCGCCCCTTAAGCAGAGTTCAGGCAGCTGATACTTATCACCAGACTGTCCCCGCTCCACCAAAACAAAACAAAACAAAACAAAACAAAAAACTCTTTTCTAAAGAAACCAAAAATATTTGCTAAAAATATTAACTGCAGTCAAGAGCCTCTTTAGACGAATTATTTTTAAGTAATAATTTCTTTAAAATGTTTCAGAGAAGAGCAGTGAATACTGGACTTGGGAATTCCTTTAACAAGAAATTGAATTTTAAACAAATCCATCTATTTTTTTAAGGAAATAAGCCTTATGTGGGTTGCTCTGTTATCCCCAGCCTGGTCCTAAGCTGTTTCTACTCCAAGTTCAGGCATGTTCAAGCATGCCTAACACGATTTGGGGGCTGTCGGCCAGAAATCTATATTCAGAAAGCCTGAGGGTCCAGGCAGAACTCAATGGAAAAGAAAAGTGTCAGGGAAGCAGTGTGACCCGTAACAAGGACTTCCCAATCAGAGGAGAAAAATGATGGTGTGTACAGCAAGCCATTGTTTCCAGGCCAGCCTTCCCAGACTCATGTTTGCTTTTCAAAGAGACTAAAATCGAGTTCTATTAGGACTGAAAGCTCCCAGCACTCTAGTGGAGGAAACACCGTTCTGTCACCTAATAAAGAGAGGGTCTCAGAGAGGAAGAGGAAGATTCTCCCCGCTCTGGGGCCCGGGTCCCTCCAGAGTCCCAGTGTGTGAGTAGCTGCGGTGTCCGGGGGAAGGCAGGATGCAGCGCCTAGCTGAGGAAGCAACAGAGCACAAGAAAGAAGAAGCCCAATGGATGCCTCCCCAGGCCTGAAGACTCTCTCCAGGGGCCAGGACTATCCTTCCTCATGAGCACACCCTGGACCCCCAGGAACAACTTCAAATGCTGCAGGTGGAGGCAAAACCTTCTGCACAGAGGTTGTAAATAAACTTGTTAACTTAACTTTAGCCTAAAGGTGTCTCCTTGACGATTTTAAGTTTGGCCTACAAGTTTCTCTATGCGTAGTGAACTACAGTCTAACTGGAGGTATACACAGACTGTAACTTACTCTTATGCCAATCACTGAGTTTTGGCCAATAAAGGCAGCCAACTGTTCAAACTGTTCAAATAAGACAACAGCTGAGCTACAACCAATCTGGATGTTTCGTTTGTTTGTTTGTTGTTTGTTTCTTTTGTGAGACAGGGTCTCACTCTGTCTCCCAGGCTACAGTACAGTGGCGTGATCTCAACTCACTGCAGCCTCAAACACCTGGGTTCAAGTGATTCTCCTGCCTTAGCCTCCCGAGTAGCTAGGGCTACACACTACCACTTCTGGCTAATTTTTGTATTTTTAGTCGAGACAGGGTTTCACCATGTGGCCCAGGCCAGTCTCAAACTCCTGGCCTCAAGTGATCTGCCCACCTTGGCCTCCCAAAGTGCTGGGGTTACAAGTGTGAACCACTGCACCCGGCCCCAATACGGCTGTTTCTGTACCTCACTTCCGTGTTTTGTACATCACTTTCCTTTGTCTGTCTATCATTGATCAATCAGTATTAAACGTGAAGAGCAATGAAGAAGCATCCTTGTCTAAGCCTAACTTAAGAGCCCATCTATTTCAAGCAAAATGATCTATTATCAAATTCTCATCCAACCAGAGCATTTTAATAGCCCCTTAGTGTTGTCGTTTCTTAAGAAATTAATTCCTCTGCTAAGAAAATGTGAGAATTCAAGTCTGTAAACTAGGTGACTATGTTTCAAACAAAAGAAAATGTCATGTCCTTTTGCACAATAAATATTGGCTATCGATTTGATAGTGATAAATGATTATTATTTACTCATTGCCTTTCTTCTCATTTCTATTATAGCCTTATAAAATTGGCAGTCCAGTCCGGGCACAGTGGCTCATGCCTGTAATCCCAGCACTTTGGGAGGCCGAGGCGGGTGGATTACGAGGTCAGGAGTTCAAGACCAACCTGTCCAAGATGGTGAAACTTTGTCTCTACTAAAAATACAAAAATTAGCCAGGCATGGTGGCACATGCCTGTAATCCCAGCATCGAGAGGCTGAGGCAGAGAATTGCTCAAAACCCGGAAGGCAGAAGTTGCAGTGAGCTGAGATCACTGGGTGACAGAGCGAGACTCTGTCTCAAAAAAAAAAAAAAAAAAAAAAATTGGCAGTCCGGTGTGGCAAAGATTATTTGCTTGGCCAAAGTTTAGTTGGACTTCTGAATTTTCTCCTAGGCCCATCTATGCACTTTCTCGTAAAATCGAGTTTTAGCAAAGAACCCTGGTAAGTCAGTTTAGCCAGAACCACCCAATCCTGGATATCTAATCATCCTTGACATGTGTTCAGGTGCCCCAACCTCCACCACCCACCAGGTGATGTCAGGTCATCCTGGTCAGTCTTCAGCAAGAATCCTGTTAGGTGGGTTTAGTCAGGATCCCCCTTACTCGTATTGTTTTCTGTTGGTAATTTTCCACCCACTTACCCCCACCCTGTTCTTTGGCTGTAAACTCCCACTTGCCCATGCTATATTCAAAGTTGAGCCCAGTCTCTCTCCGCCACTGCAAGACCCTGTTGGAGTGGTCCCTATGCCTGTCACAGTGGTCCTGAATAGTCTTCCTTACTGATATGGTTGGGCTGTGTCCCCACCCAAATCTCATCTTGAATTGTAGCTCCCATAATTCCCACATGTTGTAGGAGGGACCTGGTGGGAGATAATTGAATCACGGGGGCGGTTTCCCCCACACCTATCTCACTGTAGTGAATAAGTCTCACGAGATCTGATGGTTTTATAAGGGGTTCCCCCTTTCACTCGGCTCTCATTCTCTCTTGCCTGCCGTCGTAAGGCACCTAAGACCTGTCTTTTGACTTCCGCCGTGATTGTGAGGCCTCCCCAGCCGCGTGGAACTGTGAGTTCATTAAACCCCTTTTTCTTTATAAATTACCAAGTCTCAGGTATGTCTGTATCAGCAGCATGGAAATGGATGAATACACTTACCATGCTTTACCAAGTGTCATTGGGTAACTTTTTCTCTTGTAAATGTCATTGCGAAGAGCAAGTCTCCAGAGCCGTGTTGCAAAGGTGAGGATCCCATTTCACAAAGTGAACTTAGAGGTTTCTGTTTCTCCCTTTGATCCCTCACTTGTGTAATGGAAGTACAAATACCACCTTCATCAAAGAATTACCGAGAGGAGTAAATCAGCTAATAACAGTAGAGCACTTAAAACAACAAAACAATTTGGGCAGTCAATAAATGGTATCAAAATCACTGGTATCCTAGAAAGGCAGAGCTGGCAGGTACTTTAGGGGCCATCCAGCCCTTTATCTGCAGCTGATGGATCTAAATATATATATTAAAAAAAAAAAAAAAAAAAACTATTGGAGCCAGACCTTGGACTTCAGATCAAGTCCCCTTTCATGCTTAACTGAGAATCTCTTTGACACAAAGTATTTGAGTAAAGCAGAAAGCAAGAGTTGTTTATTCTATGAGTACTTAGAAGATTGCCTTGAAACAATTCCTGAACAACTGGCTTAAAATGTTATTCTCTTAGGAAACAGGACACAAACACAGCTTTTCGCCAGATCTCCTGTGCTGTGGGGAACAGTCTCAGGACCCAGAATGTCAGGGGATTTGTAGGTCTCTCAATGTCATAAGCTCCCACAGGGCCAGACCTACATACACACCGAGTCCAACTGGAGTCATCCTAACTGCCTGTCCAAAGAAACTTCCGGCTTTCTCCGCGCATGAGAAAGATCTCGTCTTACAAGTATTGCTGTTTTCTGCAGGTCCTGCTTAAAACACCGAAGTACCTTCCAATGCCACACACAGATTTAACTAGAAGCTAATCCAACACGTGTAATATATTACACAATAATTAATTTAAATGCCTAAGTTTCAAGTTCACTCTTTTTGAAAATTAGGGCAAATCCCAAGTTTTCCCAGGATAAATACTGCTTTCACTTGCCTGTATTTTGGTGTGCCTTTCTAGCAGGAGATAAGGGAGTGGTGACAGCTGACAGACCAAGGTCTGAACATGGGAGCTCATCGCATGTTTGCTGACGGGTACGCATGTCGCAGCAGAAAGATGCCCCACCTGGGTTATAATTGATAGGCAACACCTATGGTTTTAGAATTTTAGTCTAGGATGATTTTCCCTGCATGGGTCATCTTACTCTTGCAAAAATCAGTAAAACAGCTCAGTCGAGTCCGGGTCTAAATTCTCAACTTTTTAGGAAAAGCATCGTTTCCCTGGAGAAAATAGAGTGTTTTTCCTTGTTGATGATGTTAGAATCCTGCTTTTAGGATTGTTATGTGGATTCTAATTCACGTTTACGGCGTGCCTGACAAAGTAGGTGTTATATATATATTAAACTTGTAAGGCCAGTAGAGTTATCCCCTTTTGAGGAAACTGAGGCTCGGAGAGGTTCAGGAGCACCAATATCACAGACCCAGTAAGCAGTAGAGCCAGACTCAGTGCTGCAGACTTCGTAGACTCAAAGCCATAGACTCCCCAGGAGAAGCCTGGTGAGGCTAGGACAGTGGCCATGGGTAGTAGAGACGGCTAAGCTAACACAGCCATGGCTAACTTAGACGTCCTGACAATTGACCCGCACGCATCACAGAACCTTCTGAGAAAAAAAGGTGATAATTCAGGTGGGAGATGGAGACACATTCCTGAGAATTCTTAGTGGAGTCTGAAACAAGTCTGCTCACTTGAGCTGTTTGGGGTTGGGGCTGTGGGGACAACTTTCTGGGGAAAACCAAGGCATGGAAAACCAAGTCCAGGGGCTTCAAGGGGTGCTCCTTCATTCACCCACAGATGATCTGCTGTCCTAGGCAGGGCTTGCAGGAATCTGTGGTGTCAAGGGATCCCCAACAAAGCCCTCCTTTAGGTGAACCCTCTACTACCCAGCCCCAAGCCCTGCTTCCTCACCTGGCTCTCATCTCCAATAATAAAAACACCCTGGAGGAAGGAAGCAGAGAAGGTGTGAAATCTACAAATGAAGCCAAAAAAAAGTGCAGAGAAGTTAATGTTTAAGATTCCCCACCCTCCATTCATAAGCCCCTGTTTGGGAAATACAGGATGCCAGGGAAGGGAAAGAGTTATCACTTAACTATTGATGAACTTGGTTGGTGGATTAAGGAATCCTTTTCCTCCTTGGCTAATTTCACAAATTGTCTTTTTTTTTTTTTTCTCTCCAGTGTATCTTTGTAGTGGGTTTCAATGTTTTCTGATAATACTCTGCTCTAGGTTTAAATATTTTCTGATAATACTCCGCTCTGATTTTGCAAAATTCTTGGCATATGGCCACTTAATAATGGTTTGTTGGGTTTTAATCAACATCAGGAAAGTGGGGCAGGGCAGGCTGAAGAAGGCCTTATTCTTGGAGACCACATGGGTAAAGTCATGATCCAGTCACTGACTCCCCCCGCCATGTGGCCTTATGGAAATCATTGAACCTTTCTGAATTTTTTTATTACCTGTAAAAGCAAAACAAAACATATTGAATATTGCTTTAAAATGATACAAATAAATTAGACATTTTTTAAAAAGCAAACATACCATGAATATTTGGGTCATTTCCATCTGCATGGAAGCTAATGCAGCTCCTCTTTTAAAAAAAAAAAAAAAAAAGGGATGATACCACCATCTTCTGCTGTAGAGAAAAGACAGCAACTTGCAGAGGTTCTTGGTTGGAATTGATCCATGTTACAAATGACCGATTAATGAGAAAAAAAAAAACTATCAGAACTTTATGCACATGTACATTTTATTTCTACATGGAAGACACCTGGAGAATGAGTAGCTCTCAAAGAGGTGGCTTTGAATTCCAGTCTATATAGCACCCTCAACAAAGAATAGTCAATTTTTAGAGAAGTGACAAGACAAGCCAAAAGAACTTTGAGTCTCTGCTAGCAACAAAAAAGCAAAGAAATGGCAGATAAGGGCTAGCTAGTGAAGCTTGTTAACGTAGATTTCTCTGGTACCATCTCCAGGCTGATAAACATCTAAAGGTGACGTCAGTGGTTAAGCTTTGTTCTCCCTGGTAGAGAGGGGCCAGGTTACCTTTTGCCTTTCCAAATCTGTGCCCTGCTTTTATGCAAATTGAGGGCGAGCAGAGAGCTTTCCTGCATCTGCTTCTTCTTAAGTGTCTTCAGCTCAACAATTCTTTATATTTGGGGGAGGCATATTGTGGTCTCCCACTCTGCCATGTTTTGCTACTTTCCTTCTAGGCTGACCTTGCAAGAGGGTTAGCCATACTCGCTCCACTTTCTCACTTCTATTCTTATGCCCCCTTCCATCCAGCTTCCATCTCTGTCACTCCAAAAACTACTCGACAAAGTTGACAATGACCTCTATTTGGCAAATGGCGATGAACAGATCTTTCCCTGTCTCGTCTTGCCCTCTCAGGAACATTCATGACAGTGAGTCACTCTTGTCTCTCTTTGCTTCTCTGTCCCACATTATCCTTGCTTTTCCTCCTACCTGTCAGTCTAGTTGGTTCATCCTCCTCTGTGCAATCACCAGATGGACAGGCCCATCTCCTTTCCATTTCTTTCCCTAGAAGATTTCATCAATTCTCATGGTGAAAATTATCCATGTGCTGATATGCCAAAATACATGTTTTCATTTCAGATTAGGCCCCTGAGTTCCAGACTTCAATATCTGACTACTTATTTGTCATCTGTACTTTGATGTATCACAAAATTAAATGTCTCCCCTTTCCCATCAACAACTAATTGTCCAACAACCACTGATCATATCCATCTCTGTAAATGACAGCACACTCAGCCTGAACCAAAAATCTATCTGAAATCTACCCATTTAACTCGACCTCCACTGCCCTCCTGGTCCAAGACATATCTTCCTATTTCCATCCTTGACCCTTTCCATCTTTGCTCCGGAGCAAGAGTGATCTTAAAATGTAAACAGAGTGGAATATTGTCTGCTCAAAACTCTTCAATGGCTTAAGTTTGTTCGGATGCTGTAATGAAACACCTTAGATTAGGTAATTTATAAACAACAGAAATTTACTGCTCATGGTTCTGGAGGCTAGGAAGTCCAAGATGAAGACACCAGCACATTCGGTGTCTGGTTAGGGACCACTTTCTCTTAGATGGCAACTTCAATGTGCCCTCGCACAGCAGAAGGGGCAAACAAGCCTCCATCGGCCTCTTTCATAAGGGCCCTCATTCCATTCATAAGGGCATAACCTTCCCAAGACCTTATCTCTTACTATTCTTGTATTGGAAATTAAGTATCAACATATAAATTTGAGGGGGAACATTGACATTCAGACCATAGCACTTCCAACTGCACTTAGAATAAAGTTTTAACCCCTACTAATGGCCCTCTCTCACCTGGCTTCCATTCATTCACTGTTTCCAGCTGCATCCCATCCCACTCTCTCCAGCCCACTAGGCTCAGTCCCTGTGCTTTCTCAATGCCTTGATTTCTTATTTCTCCTTTTCACCTATGGAAATATATGAAGACCAACCAAAGGAGAGCAAGCAAAGCTAGCTGCTTAGAGCTTACTAAAAAGGAGTTAGCCATCATCACTTGTATTTTGACACAGACTCAGAGACAGGAAGAAGAGTGGGAAAGTTTTACAATGGAAAAAGGGAAGGCTTCATGTGTGCCCTGATTGGAGGCTGTTGGCATAAGGAAGCTGCAGGTAGGCCCGCTAAAAGCAGGGCATCCTGTGATTGGTTAGGGGATCATGCTTAGCCTTCTGTGATTGGTAGTTATTTATTTATTTATTGAGATAGGTCTCACTCTGTCACCCAGACTGGGGTGCAGAGGCGCGATCTTGGCTTACTGCAACCTTTGCCCCCTGGGTCGAAGTGATTGTCCTGCCTCAGCCTCCGAAGTAGCTGGGATTACAGGTATGCGCCACCACACTGAGCTGATTTTTCATATTTTTAGTAAAGACGGGGTTTCACCATGTTGGCCAGGCTGGTCTCAAACTCCTAAACTCAAGTGATCCACCCACCTCGGCCTCCCAAATAGCTGGGATTACAGGCGTGAGCCACGGAGCCTGGCAGATTGATCCTAATTTAGAAACAGGAACAAAACTTAAGTAAACTGCCAGTTATCTTCCTTTAGTCCCCTCATATATTCCTGGCCATTTGAAGCCAATTGTCATATGGATTTAGCTTGGTTTCTTTGATTGTTAACAATTGTGAGTGGTCTGACTTCCTATAAATCTGACTTTTAGAAAGTTGTCTGGCTTTCTGAGCTGGTTAATGAAATGGTTTCTTGTGCAGGTTGCTGCAGATTGTAGATTCGAGTTGTATTTTTCTATGTGGTCTGGCCATGGCTAGTCTGTATTTCTTTTTTTTTTCTTTTTTTTGAGACGGAGTTTTGCTCTTGTCGCCCAGGCTGGAGTGCAGTGGCTCGATCTCAACTCCCGGCAACCTCCACCTCCCGGGTTCAAGTGATTCTCCTGCCTCATCCTCCTGAGTAGCTGGAATTAGAGGCATGTGCCACCATGCCCAGTTAATTTTGTATTTTTAGTAGAGACAGGGTTTATCTGTGTTGGTCGGGCTGGTCTCAAACTCCCAACCTCAGATGATCCACCTGCTTGGCCTCCCAAAGTGCTGGGATTAGAGGTGTGAGACACCATGACCAGCGCAGTCTGTATTTCAGTCTCTCACACCTCAAGGCCTTTTCCCATGTTGTTTTCTCTGCATGAAGATCTCTTCCCTCATTGATCACTGATGCTCCTTTTCCTCTTTCAGGTCTCAGCTTAAATGTCACCTTCTCGGGGAGGCCTTCCAAGACTACCATATCCAAACTGTGTCTCTTGCTTTGTTCTCCACCTATTTCCCATACTGTCGTCGTTTCATTTGTAAGACTTGCCAAAATTTGTATTACTTGACATTTTTATCCATCTTCCTGATTAAAATTGAATATTCCACCCCAAAATATGTTATTTTTCTTTTAATTATACTTTAAGTTCTAGGGTACATGTGCATAACGTGCATGTTTGTTACATATGTATACTTGTGCAATGTTGGTGTGCTGCACCCATGGCATAAGAATTATTTTAACCTGAAGATAACTAAGAATCGATAGATGCAGAAAGAGTTTCCTGCCCTCCCCTTATATCCTAAAAGTAGGACATATCTCCCCTTGAGAAGGTGATCCTCCTTTACCAGAGAGAGAAGAGTGACTCTTCTTATTGAAGACAGGGAATTAATGCCAACGTAAGTTGGTGTAAATGGATATTACTAGAATACCCCTTATCTTCCTTTAGTCCCTGATATCTTTTCTAGACACTTCCCTACAGTGTGTCATCCCTTGAAGCCCAAGCTCTGTTTCATACCAAAACCCTCTTATAGAGATCTTAAAAGGGCCTACGAGCCCCCAAGTCTAACCACTATTTTGAGTTCCATTTATTTCATGTGAACTTTTGTGGACATAAATATTAATAAAACTGTGTCTCTTTTCTCTTGTTAATTTTTTCTGTTAGTTTAATTTGCAACCCACCACCCCCTTTTTTTTTTTTTTTTTTTTTTTTTTATTCTTTTTTCTCTTTCCTTTTTTTTTTTTTTTTTTTTGAGACAGAGTTTCACTCTGGTTGCCCAGGCTGCAGTGCAATAGCTTGATCTTGGCCCATCACAACCTCCGCCTCCTGGGTTCAAGTGATTCTCCTGCCTCAGCCTCCTGAATGTCTCAGATTACAGGCATGCACCACCACGCCTGGCTAATTTTGTATTTTTGGTAGAGAAGGGGTTTCTCCATGTTGGTCAGGCTGGTCTTGAACTCCTGACCTCAGGTGATCTGCCTGCCTCGGCCTCCCAAAATGCTGGGATTACAGGCGTGAGCCACCACGCCTGGCCAAGGAGTTTCTAAAGGGTAATGTTTGTTGAGGAGTCAGAGGGGGCATGGAAGAAAAGATGGAAAAGGGAAGCAAGACACAGATCACGGAGAACGTTGTATAATATACTTATGAGTGTAATTCTTATCCCATGGGCCAGCATTTTTCAAAGCGTGGCCTGTATCAGAATTATCTAACTAAGATCTATTTGTGACTCAGCTTCCTGGGCTTCCTTCCAGATCTATTAGGTCTAAATATTTAGACAATAGAAAGCCACTGAAACTATTTAAGATGAGATTGTCAAATTTAAGGTGAAACCTTAGATCAATTTTATCCCTAGTAAAGAAAGTAGTTGAAAACTAGATTTAAACATTATCTCAAAGGCTCATTGACTAAAAGAATATCTGGACCAGGATTCCTTCTCAGTAAAAGTTTAGGAATACAGTGAATTTTCGTAACAGGAGAGGGAGTCTCTTCTGGGACGTAAAGAGCTGGAGAATTTCATCCTAAGCCTCATCCTGCCCCCTCCTTAGACTGCTTGACCTATCCTATGATTACAATACCCTTGTGGGATGAATTCAGCCCCCCTACCCCCAAAGTTTATATGTTTATGTCCTAGCTCCCAGTTCTTCAAAATGTAACCTTATTTGGAGATTGGGTCTTCATAGAGGTACTAAAATTCAAAGGAGGTAGTTGGGGTGGGCCCTAGTCCAACATGACTCATGTCCCTATGAAAAGAGCAAATTTGGGCCAGGTGCAGTGGTTCACCCCTGTAATCCCTACACTCCGGGAGGCCGAGGCGGATCACGAGGTCAGGAGTTCAAGACCAGCCTGGCCAACATGGCGAAACCCCATCTCTACTAAAAATACAAAAAAAACTTAGCTAGGCATGGTGGCGGATGCCTGTAATCCCAGCTACTCACAGGGCTGAGGCTGGATAATCATTTGAACCTGGGAGATGGAGGTTGCAGTGAGCCAAGATCGCACCATCGCACCACTCCAGCCTGGGCAACAGGGTGAGACTCGATCTCAAAAAATAAATAAATAAATAAATAATAAAGGGCGAATTTGGAGACTGTCATGTGCAAGGGGAGAGCACCACATGGAGATGAAAGTAGAAAGCCTGGTGATGATTCTACAACCAAAGGGCTGCCAGTGATTGGTCCAGGAGAGGAACATGGAACAGATCCTCCCACACAACCCTTAGAAGGAACCAACCCTGATTTGATCTTGAACTTCTGAACTTCGGAACTGCGAGACAATGTCTGTTGTTTAGGCCGGCCAGTGTGCGGCACTTAGTTACGGCAGCCCAAGGAGACTAATTTGGACACCAAAACAGACACCGCCTGGCCCCTAGTACATAACCTCAGAGATTTTACAAATGAATAATAAATCAAAGAATGAGAGAACTCAGGCTCTTGGTCACTCTAGTCACGGAATGTTTATAAATAATTTGTAGTAACCAGGCACAGAAGTTCACGCCTGCAATCCCAGCACTTTGGGAGGCCGAGGTGGGGGGCATCGCTTGGACCCAGAAGTTTGAGACCAGCCTGGGTAACACAGTGAAACCCCATCTCTACAAAAAGAGAAAAAAAAAAAATACAGAACTGAGTCAGACACAGTGGTGCACACGTGTAGTCCCCACCTACTCAGGAAGCTGAGGTGGGAGGATCACCGGAACCTGGAAATGTCGAGGCTGCAGCAAGCTGTAATTGTGCAAATGCACTCCAGCCTGACAGAGTGAGACCCTGTCCCCCAAAAATAAAAAAAAAATAATTTGTAGGCTGGGTGTGGTGCCTCATGCCTGTAATGCCAGCACTTTGGGAGGCCGAGGCAGTTGGATCACCTGAGGTCAGGAATTCGAGACCAGCTTGGCCAATATAGTGAAACCCCGTCTCTACTAAAAATACAAAAATTAGCCGGGCATGGTGGA
>NW_012113697.1:2728313-2742634 GCF_000951035.1 Colobus angolensis palliatus
CCACTTCACTCCAGCCTGGGTAAAAGAGCGAAATTCCATCTCAAATAATAATGATAGTAATTTGTAGTGAATATATGACGTTGCTTCCCTTCCTCTGAGAAACAATTCCTTTCCTACTGTGCTCCCAGGAGGATGAAAATCATGGTACCCACTGCCCTCTCCCAAAGGCAAGCATGTCACCTAAGCTAGTCAATCAGAGAACAAGTGACTCTGGAGATTATTTCAGAGCTGGGCATGTGACTCAATCCAAGCCAACCAGGTCCCAAGAGTTCTCTGTTGGAGCTAGTAAGGAAGTAATTCTTGGCTTTAAAATCCAGGTATTAGGAAAATGGGCAGCTGGAGCTGATGGCAACCCCGTAACCCAGGGTGCATATGCAGGTTACCCACCTGCAGGATGAGAGAAATTGATTGGCAAGTATTAAGAAGCAGAGACAAGAAAGAGAGGAAAGAGGAGGACAACACCTCTAGTCTTCACTGTGCCCTGGGCAGATCAATTGCTACCCCCTGCTTGTGAAAGTCAATAAATTTCCTTTCTGTCTAAGCTAGTTTAAGTTATGTTCTTCTCATTTGCAGGCAAAAGCATACTGGGGAATTCAATGTTACTACTCTTAAGAACAGTTGTCAATAAGCTGTGAATAGCTATAACTGCTTTCCTTAGTGAATCCCTGCAGAGGAAGACAGTGTACCTGAGTTACTAACATCTATTTTCTTTGAACTATTCCCATTACACCCGTGGTTCACATGGGATACAGAAATGTTCCATGGTCCTGCACAGCACACTTTGTTTTTAACCTGTCCTGTCATTTAACTAACTCTGATGCATTAAGAATCATGCGAATTTGTGTTCAGAGCTCAGGGGTTCCAGAAAATTGAAGAAAACACAACTACTGGTGCCATTGTCACCCTGCTTTGCCCTTGCCCATATTCAATACCAGTGCCTCCTAAATATACATGGAAAAATATCAATTTATATCCTTAGTGACCTTGTTTGAGGAGCGCCTCAGAGCCACCTCTAGAGATGCGGGATTTTGGCATTTTGTGCCGCCACCTTCTGTTCAGTGAGGGAAGCTCTGATTTGAATTACTTTGTTTATTGGAACATATATTTGAGTTAATTTGCATGACTTATATATTGGAGTAAAGTAATTATATATTTCAATATAATTTAATAGAGTAGCAGAAACTGCTGCTAGGTCCTGAGTACACATGTTTATTGCATCAATAAATGAATAAGAAGGCATTACTGGACTGAGATTAGCGCCCCTACCCCAACGTCTCCTGCCCTGTTGTGCCTGCAGAGTAGCTCTGACTATGGGTCTGATGTACCTGAGCGGAGGTACTGCAGTGGGTGGCTGGCAGGTAGAATGAATCCTTGCTCTGCCATGAACTACTTATATGGCCTTGGATAAGTTACTCAAGTTCTTGAGCTTCCTCAGCTGTCAAATGGGGACAATAGCAGGAAGTCCCTCATAAGACAGCAGTAAGGACTGAATTCCTCTAAGCACACACAATGTTGACAACAGTTCCTGGCACACCCAAAGCTTAGGGAAGAGTCCAAGGCAGGCAGGGTCTTTGCCAGCCTCTCCCACTCCGCCAAGAGCCATTCTGCACACAGGTTATGTTGAGAAAAGGACAGTAAGGCTGGAGAGCTGGAAAAACCAGGAGGAACGTGCATCACACTCATCTGTATGGTGCAGTGCAGGACAAGGGGCTTATTCCTCTGCACACATTTTCTATTAAAAAGAACAAGAAAGAAAAGGAAAAATCCTGGCACCATCCGGTGTATCTGTCCCCTGGGTTTTGTGCAGGGAATGGCTAGCGATGACTAATCTGATATCAGAGGTAGCTTGATCGCCAAGGACTTAATTTATGAAGTGTTTAGTACGTTCCTGACAAAAATCGGCTCCAAACTGTGGACACACATTCATTCATGCCTTATGGCTCCCAGCTGCAGTGCTGCAGCTATAAATGCTCGTTGTTGGAAGGCTGGAGGGTGCTGGGAGTGGTGGGAATGAGTGTTTCTATAGAGTGGGCAGGAGAGCAAGACTTCCACAAGACCTGAGGGCTCAAAAAAATGGCAGGCACGGGGAGGGGGCAGGAGGAGGGCTGAGGGTTGGTCCTGCCTGTTGGAAGTGCCAAACAACCTGTGGATCACCCTGGTTGCTCACCATCTTTGGAATTCTGCTGCTGACAAGCTGACAATAGGGAAGAAGGAGCAGAGGTGATTCACTTCTCTACAATTTGTAGATAGGGTTGTGAAGACCTGTGACTTCATGGGGTGAATCTGTGTAATAAAATGTATCAACCATTTAATAGAATGCAAAAAAGAAAAATGTCTGGAAAACAATTTTGAATAGAGCGTTCTTTCTGCAGGCTTAGGAAAGGCTGTTTAGCTTGAACTAACTGTCCAGTGAATGAATGAATGAATGAATGAATGAATGAATGAATAATGGACACTTCCTCATTTTGACTTTGGTCAAACTATTTGCCTTCTGTAACCCTCTATTTCCATAGAATAGAGAATAGAGTAGCGTGTCCTGACTACTCCACAAGATGGTTATTTAGCACAAGCAAGATAACATATATAGAAGCTCTACAAAGCCCATTTCAAATGTAGGGGAATGCCATGCGGTGACAACGTAATCTTGTGGCTGTGTGAAGCTCTGCACCAGTTGATTACGGAGTTGGAGGAGCTCAGGTACTGAAAATTGTGGGAGCACCACTGGTCACCCACAGGCCAAGGCAATGTCAAGCTCAAATAATAGTGTACCCCTTGATCAAATTTTAATGAGATGTAAATGAAGCATTTTAACAAAAAAATCTTTTTAGTCTCTTATATGCAATTTTGGTTGAGTGGTTATCTGAATTATAAGATGACAAGGAAATATGTACAGCAGCTAGGGAGTTTGCAGGGTTGTTACTAAATTTCTCTTTGTTTGTTTGTTTTTCTGACTCACGGTTAAGCAAATTTTTATTGTGCCCTGTTTTTGCTGACACACATCTTGGCCATGATGTGGTTCAGGACATGCTACCCCAAAACACGGCATGTTGGCATTTGAGAAAACAGCAGAAGCAGGAAATTCCCTCTCATTTCCCACCCCCCAACCCTTCTTTCCTGAAGCAGGTCATAAGATTCTCATTCCAGAGTTGCCCTTCGTGTACCCAGAGGAAAGGAACTCTCTTGTCTTTGAAAGTTCACACTGATCACACAGGCCTTGCTGAGTTTCCCCCAGTTTATTCCCTTAGATCAGACTGCTTTTGTCCAATTATAGTTCTTCACAACTACCCGCTTTTCACCAAACTTTGTATAAAAATACACAAGTTTAACTGTTTCTTTGGGTTTTCATTTCCTTACGAAGGCTCCCATGTTACATAAAACTTATATTAAATAAATGCGTATGCTTTTCTCTTGTTAATCTGTCTTTTGTTACAGGATCCTCAGATGTGAACCTAGGGATGGGTGAGGAAAAGCTGTTTCTTCTCCCCCCCAGCTGTATTTGAAAATGTATGCAAGGCTACAAGGAGCATTTAAAAATTAAAAAAAAAAAAGTATTAGTTTTGGTTCCCCCCAAGTAGATCCTGGGACAATGATTTGGGTGTAAGTTGTTGACATGATTGAGTGAGTTCCTGCATGGGCAGCTGGGCCTTTTATAGACTGAATAGAAGATGCTTCAGAATTGTCTCTTCAGGAGGCAAGGAAGCTGGGGTATTTATCCACCAACTCCCATTTATCTCTGCATGAGAGTCCATCCTAGCAATAACTCCCTGGTGCTTCTGGCAAAGTCCAGCACTGACTGAGAATACCCTAGAGGCCAGGTAAAAACACTCAGGCAGAAACAGGGTTTTAGGGAGGGTGTATTTTAGGATATACAGGAAATACCCACCTACGATGCAGAAGAAAGTTTTCTGATTTTTTTCCGGGGTTGGTCAAAACCTATGGGAGGGTCATTAACAGTCTACCACACAAAGAAAGCAAATAAATCTAGGGGAATTAATGGCCTTAAAGTTATCAATGACACTCATCATTTCCTAACACCATCCATCCCTTCTTGTGACTGTTTTCAGAGTCTAATGTTTCTGGGAGCATGGAATCTAAAAGCAGAAGCCGGGGCTTGAAACATGCAATGAATGGAGGCCTTCAGTTTCAGCTCAGGATTTCCTGCATCAGAATTAGTTGGGGCCAGGTTTGGTGGCTCACACCTGTAATCCCAGAACTTGGGGAGGCCGTGGCAGGTGGATTGCTTTAGCTCAGGATTTCAAGACCAGCCTGGGCAACATGGCAAAACCACCTCTCTACAAAAAAAGAGCTGTGCATGGTGGTATGCACCTGTGGTCCTACCTACTTGGGAGGCTGAGGTGGGAGGAGCACTTAAGCCCAGGAGGTCAAGGCTACAATCGTGCCACTGCACTCCTATCTAGGTGACAGAGATCTCCAAAATAACTGAAGAAAAAAGAGCAACAAAAAAGAATCACTTGCAGGGTGCCTCAACAGTTTATATTCCTGTCCTTCCCAGGCTTACCAAATTTGGGTTCTGGGAAGTGAGGTGTTAGGTGTATGCATTTATAACAAAAACTCCAAGTGGTTCTCATAAAAATGACTTAATCTTCAGCCCAGCTTTCTCTAAACCTCCAGTTACCCAGTAGTCACTCGAAATTTCATCACAGCAGTGGAAAATGGTGTTTAGCCAGAGGTGCCACCTGTAAGACTTAACCCTTGCAAGGCTGGCGGTCCAGGGTGCCCATCTGCCTGGGTAGCCCTGAGTACCTTCAGCCACATGGGCTATGGTGCTTAGAAACCCTCCCTCCCTCACAGCACCTTCCGACCAGGTACACCTAGTATTGCTCTCCTTTCTGACTTTGCCTTTGCAGACCTCAGCTTCCTGCTTCGCCCATCCGTATTCAAGTTCCATTATCCATCTGTGTTGGCTTTGTGGGGAGAGGCAGTGAAAGTAACACATGGGGAAGGGTGTGGCGCAATATAGAACTCTGGTGTAAAAAATCATTTTGAACTCTGCTCAAAAAGTATCGACAGGGCCGGGCGCGGTGGCTCAAGCCTGTAATCCCAGCACTTTGGGAGGCTGAGGCAGGCAAATCACGAGGTCAGGAGATTGAGACCATCCTGGCTAACACGGTGCAACCCCGTCTCTACTAAAAAATGCAAAAAACTAGCCGGGCGAGGTGGCGGGCGCCTGTAGTCCCAGCTACTCGGGAGGCTGAGGCAGGAGAATGGCGTGAACCCGGGAGGCGGAGCTTGCAGTGAGCTGAGATCGTGCCACTGCACTCCAGCCTGGGCGACAGCGCGAGACTCCGTCCCCCCAAAAAAAAAAAAAAATCGGTAGAATCAATGAATGGGTCTCTGTGTCCTGGGTCTTTGTTATCTTTGTTTGTCTCTTCCTGTCTTCCTCTTTCTCTCTTCACAGTCTGATGTAGGTTGGATATTCGTCCCCTCCAAATCTCATGTTAAAATGTGATTCCCAGTGTTGGAAGTGGGGCCTGATGGGAGGTGTTTGGATCAGAGGACGGATTCCTCATGAATGGCTTGGTACTGTCCTCGTGGTAATGAGTCAGTTCTCACCCTATTAGTTCTCCTGAGATCCGATTGTTAAAAAAAAGCCTGGCACCTCCTCCTCTCTCTCCTTCCTCCTCTCTCACTGTGTGATGCCTGCTCCCCTTTCACATGAATGGAAACACGCTGAGGCCTTCCCAGAAGTGGATGCTGGTGCTTTGCTTCCTGTACAGGCTGCAGAACTGTGAGCCAAATGAACCTCTTTTCTTTGTGCATTACTCATTCTCAGGTATTCCTTGATAGCAACACAAAACAGACTAAGACATACTCTCTACCTCCCCTCTGCTACCCCCATCCTTGTATAATATTTCTTCTGGTTTCTGACTCCCCTCAGCCCATCCCTCCTCCCTCTTTCTTTATATGACTATAACTTATTACTAAATTATTTGTGACTCATTCTTATTAAACATCATTTTATCTTTCCTTCAATTACAAAGCATGTAAGACATTTCATATTTCTGCCTTTGTCTCAAACTACTCTTCTTTGACATCTTTGTTCTAAAGTTTCTTTTTAATATATGGAGCTCTCAATTTGTTCTTGCCAGTCACTGAGTATTAGAAGGAAAGAAACTTTCTGAATATACGACTGTGTGCACACACACACGCACACATGCATGTACACACACATACACACACACACACACACACACACATATCAAAGTGTCCCGGGGCAGTGCCTTCCTGGACATTAGGTCAAGAACCACGAACTCTCAATCTCACCAACCTGTTTTTGTTTTTGTCATTCACTCACCGATTTCACACATACCTAAAGATGATTAAGTCAAGAGAGAAAATCTAAGAGACTTTTGTTCCAACTCAAGAAAAAAACTGATGTTGCTTTTACATTATGTGGGAGGCCGAGGAGGTAAAATGAGGATCAAGCCGGATTCCACATTGCAAACTGAATCTCCTCTGACGCCTAGCCCACGCCGTGAAGGGAGAATTATCCTTTGCTCATGTGAAACTGCTGCGAGCCTGAATTTTGATTTAAAGAATGTGCCATCATTCAGAGCTGTCAGTTTGTTTGTAGTTCTCTTTACATGAAAGTCTATAAATTCAGGAAGAGTTAAGGAGGAAAAGGGGGATCTGGACAGGAGCAAAAAGGGTGGGTTGTGATGTCTAAAAGGAACAAGTGCTGAGTCTTTGATGATTTACAGCTTCTAAAACAAGAAAAGAACAGAGCCAGGAGGACATCAAAAGGCTGTGCTGGCACAATGCCTGTGATGTTAGGTGCCTAGGAGCCCAGGAACTCTGTAGACTAGACACGGGTTCTCCCAGGCCCATCTTATATCCTAGGGCCGTATCAATGGGCACTTCTACTTTAGAGATGAGGAAGTTGAGGACTGGGGATGACCACGGGAACTACTAGGGGGAGGTCCCCTTGGTTTTAGATTTATGGGCTCTATCTAGTACTTAGAGCCACCCATGCTTTAATAGTCAATTTATAAGGAGCAATAAAAAGACTTCCTGGAAACCGAGAGAGCAAAGTCAGGAAGTCACAGGAGGTGACGTGGCCAATTTGAAGGAGGTGAATTCACCTGGAGCATTTCTAACCTTCCCAGTTTCCCTCCCCAGCCCACACCTCAAAATGGGGAAGACACTGCAGGTCACATTATTATGCCTTCCTCCCTTCCATGCAAAGTCAGAGAAAAGGAGATGGGAGGGGAAGGGTTTAATTGGCCCAGCGGTGGTTACGCACCTGTCCACCATTCTAGGCCAGGAGAATGAAAGAAGAGGTTCACTCAGAAATCTTGTTTCTCTACTCAGCTATCAGGAGAAAAGGAGAGGGCATTTTGGCATAAATACAAATACATTAGTTTTATTTTTATGTATTTGACTTTTTTAGATACAGGGTATTGATCTGTTGCCCAGGCTTTAGTGCAGTGGCACAATCATAGCTCTCTGCAGCCTCAACCTCCTGGGCTCAAGCGATCCTCCCATCTCAGCCTCCCAAGTAGCGCTACCGGCACACACCACCACACCTGGCTAATTGTTTTAATGTTTATTTTTTTAGAGACAGAGACTCACTATGTTGCCCAGGCTTGTCTTGAACTCCTGGCCTCAAGGCAGCCTCCTGCCTCGGCCTCCCAAAGTGCTGGGATTACAAACGTGAGCCACTGTGCTGAGCCTGTGCTAGTTTTAATACCGTCTACTCAATTCAGCCCTTAGAGCCATATTGAGAGCAGACACAAAGACACGCACACACACTCTGTCTCTCTCTCTCTCTCTCTCTCACACACACACACACACATATGCACACACATACTCACTGCTCACACATCCAGGACATTCAAAAAAGAATAGAGAAACATAAAATATGGAATTGAGTTTTCAAGTCACATGGCCGTGTATGAAGACTTTATGCAAATTAGAAAAAGACATACCATTCCCAATGGGCAGATGCCCGGCTTGGTGATCGGTTACTGTCCTTGTGCTACAAAAACGACACTTCTGACCTATGACAGAGTGTGTAGTGTCAAGAACAGTGTACGCAGGCTGAATATGAGTGCCAACAGATCCTCTCTGCTGGCACATAGGAAATATCCAAACTGCCCATGGATACATGGAAGCCTTGAATGTTGGAACCAGGTCCAAATTTTACTCCATTACCTGGACTTGGCTTTTTCCTCTTCTTTCTATCTGCCTCTGCTTCCCAAAGGGCCTACGTGTAACTCAACGTCAAATATATCTCTGCCAGAAATCAAGTCTGACATTAGTCTTTCATTTTTGGTAAGCCCAAGAGCACCACTGCAGGCAACAGGTGGAGGCGGGGAAGGGACTTCACAAAGAAGAAAAATGATTTTTCTAACATTGAAGATGGTATCCCATCCCCTGTCCTGCCTCCTCAGGAAATTCTCAGATGGTGAACATGGCTGGAAGTTAAAGTAAACACAGACATGTGTGTGCCCGCAATCGTAGACCAAGAAAGACTATGTATCTGAAATCAAGACAAGACCCAAGCCATTTGCTCATTTATTCAACAAATGTTTGTTGAATCTCTGATGTGTGACCAGGGATGTGATAGAAGCCGTGGAAAGAAAGAGATGCTTACACCATCTCTGTCTCAAGTATTATCAGGGCTTAATTTGACTCCAAGGTAAACCAAAGAGGGCTCTCATGCCCTGAACAAACTATCCCATCAGGGCCCTCCCTGGCATCACCTCCCACCTGAGGTCTCAAAGGAATCTCCTGAGCCACAGAAACCAGGATGGCTTGAGGCTGGGCAGATGGCATTGGATGGGCAGCTCCAGCCAGCCAGTGACAAGAATTTCTTCATCAATTTCCCATTCCATTAATAATACCTCAGTAATGAGGCAGAAGATGCCTGAGGCGGGGGGAAAAACAAGATGGGTGTGGTAGGATGTGGGAAGGTTTTCTGTGCAACATCAAGAACTTTTCCAAGCCAGAAATAAGAATGGAGCTTCGGGGGTATTTGCTCTGATGTGGTGATGTGTGTCTGTACAACAGAGAAAAGATGTCGTTTTTCCCCAAATTAAAGTTAGAGGCAACTTGGAAGCTCCCACTCCTTTTTCCTTTTGAGGAAAGCTGGATTCTGTTCAAATCAAATATAACCAAGAGAGATACCAAGGGAGACGCCAGGGAATGCACCTTCGTCCCTGTCTGGAGGCGGAGTTGGCCAGTGCCCCAGCTTCTGGGTCTGGTTTGGGTTTAGTCACTCTTGACTCTGCTCCCCTGCCTAGAAGGCTGCTCAAATCACTTGACCTGAGCTGCACGCTACCTCCTACCAAGAATCTTTCAAAAACATGCGCTCACCACATGGCAGCTAATTCTACTGGAAACAGCGGGCGAGACTAGGAAATAACTCACACAATCCCCAACCTAACCCTCTCTTAAGGCAGTATAAGCCTGAGGGCCATAGCTGCGCTGAAGAGAAATCAGTATCACATGGTGTAGTGTGTGTGTGTCTTATCCCAAGCTTCCCAAAGCAATTACTACAGGAGAGTGCACATGTGCACACACATGCACACACGCGCACACACACACAACCTGTGCCCTTTGCAAACTACCTGGTTTCTTATCTGGTTTTCAAGAGGAAGAATGGGTGCTAGATTGGATCTTTGTTTTCCTGACATTTTCTTCTTGGTAAATACCCCATGGCTCATAAATATGACACAAAGGCTTAAACCAGAAAGACCGTGAGGAAAAATAGGGAGAGCGGAGTCTGAGCCAGAAGGGGCAAATGCTAACACTCGTGATGCCTCGCTGACTTCCCTGTAATGTCTTTCTTCTGCTGGATAGCTGCCCCAGGAGCCCACGTGGAGCTGTGAGAAGTGCATTAAGACACTTCTACACTGTTGGTGGGATTGTAAACTAGTTCAACCATTATGGAAAACAGTATGGCGATTCCTCAAGGTTCTAGAACTAGATGTACCATATGACCCAGCCATCCCACTACTGGGTATATACCCAAAGGATTATAAATTATTCTGCTATAAAGACACATGCACACGTATGTTTATTGCGGCACTATTCACAATAGCAAAGACTTGGAATCAACCCAAATGTCCATCTGTGACAGACTGGATTAAGAAAATGTGGCACATATACACCATGGAATATTATGCAGCCATAAAAAAGGATGAGTTTGCATCCTTTGTAGGGACATGGATGCAGCTGGAAACCATCATTCTTAGCAAACTATCACAAGAACAGAAAACCAAACACCGCATGTTCTCACTCATAGGTGGGAACTGAACAATGAGATCACTTGGACCCGGGAAGGGGAACATCACACACCGGGGCCTATCATGGGGAGGGGGGAGGTGGGAGGGATTGCACTGGGAGTTATACCTGATATAAATGACGAATTGATGCGTGCTGAGGAGTTGATGGGTGCAGCACACCAACATGGCACAAGTATACATATGTAACAAACCTGCACGTTATGCACATGTACCCTAGAACTTAAAGTATAATAAAAAAAAAAAAAAAGAAAAGAAAAGAAAAGAAAAAAAAAGACTGACCTGGCTTCAAGCCCTGGTCTTCCCACGGTGACAGGAGCGCTTGAGCTGATGCACTCTAAGATCCCTTCCAACTCTGATATTTTACGAGTCTGTGATTCCCTAAGATTTGTAAAACTGACATAGGGTCTTTTACATAAAAAGAAACAGAGCCTTTAACTCAACAATTCCACTCCTAGAAATGTATCCTAAAAAGATAATCCAACATGTGTGCAAAGCTGTAGGTAGAAGAATGTTCGCTGCAGTGTTATTTATGACAGCAAAGAGTTAGGAAACCTTGGTATTCAGCAATAAAAGATTAGTTAACTCAGCATTTCGCAAAGTGTATCCTGTGATATGAATGGGTATTACTAGAAAAAATAAAAAAGAAGAACAGGAAGGGGTTGTAGCATTCCACAGTCAAAAATTTTAAAGAAACATCACCATAAACAAAGAATACAGTCAAAAAATTATTTTACTCAGGAACTTCCTTTACCTTTTATATAGCATATATTAAGCACTCAATAAAACTTGTTGAATGATTGAACAGATGAATGGATATTTATAGCTGGTAAAAATGCTATTTGCTTCTTTTCAAAAAAAAATTTTTTGAGACAGGGTGTGGCTTTAGCACCCAGGCTGCAGTGCAATGGTGTGATCTCAGCTCACTGCAACCCCCGCCTCCCAGGTAAAAGTGATCTTGTCACCTCCAACCAGTAGCTTGAACTACTGGAGCATGCCACCATGTCCGGCTAATTGTGTGTGTGTGTGTGTGTGTGTGTGTGTGTTTGTTGTAGAAATGAAGTCTCACTGTGTTGCTCAGTGAACTCCTGAGCTCAAGCGATCCGCCTGCCTTGGCCTTCCAAAGTGCTGGGATTACAGGCCTGAGCCACTGTGCCTGGCATATTTGCTTCGTTTTTTTAAGTCATGGAATATGATGCCTCCCAGGATGGTAGAGTAGTCATTTAAGGAGCATAAAGGGTAGGAATTAGATGATATTTTGGACTTTATTTATTTTTGGCTTTTTTTTTCAGGAAAATATTTTAGGTGGATGAGCAGGGTTTACCTTATAAAATTCCTGGAGGTCAAGACATCCTGCCTCTGGCACTCTTTGGATGCAGGACCTCGGCCTAGCGAACAGGCGAGCAGCATAAGATATTGTTCATGCACCTATCCAACAAGCCTCGTCTGTTTTCTATAAAAATGATTAGTTCAGAATGGAAGTATATATTTGTTTGGAATCCCAGATCTCAGAGTCTTCAGCTAACACCTACTGACACTGCAACTATTCACAGGCAATATGTGCATTCTAAATAAGACAAGGGATATTTATATTATTTATGACTCTGAGCCTTTATTCCCAGACTCTTCAGAATCAGATTCCTGGTGAGCTGGGCTGGACCACATGTGAGTTTAAAAAGGCTTCTTTGTGCTCCTGGCCTTGCTTAATCTAAAAGTATATTTGTGGCAGAATCAAGAGTTTATAAATGTCTTAACAAACTGGAGCTTAAGACCTAAAGCAAAAAAGTTATTGGCCACAAGAATAATATCTAACATTTATTGAGTTCTTAGGGTATGCCAGCATTGTTCTAAGTGACTTTATATGGCTTAACTCACCATTCTTAGAGCAGTACTACAAGTATCGAGTACTATTGAGTCAACTGAGTACGACTGTGATCACTTTTTTACAGTTGAGAAACACTAAAGAACAGAGAGGTGAAACAACTTGCCCAAGGTCACACAGCTAATGATAAAACTAGGATTTAGCAGTCTGTGTACAGAATCTACACTCTCAGAGATTGCATGATATTGTCTCTTAAATTACTCCTAGATTCTTTAAAACAAATAAACCAAAAACATTGTTCTATTGAGACATGGCAAATTCACAGTACAGATTGGTGACCTTTTAGAAAATGAATCCATCTGATTAGCTACCACCTAGATCACAAAACAGAGCATCAGCCACAGTGCAGAAGCCTGCTGTATAATTCCATCTTCAAAGGTAATCACTCTTTTGACTTTCATCACCATAAATTAGTTTTGCCTGTTTTTAAACTTCATATAAGTGGAATTATAATGTGTATGCTGCTTTTAGTCTGTTTTTCTTCTATTCACCATCAAATCTGTAAGGTTTGTCCATGTTGAGGAGTGTGTAGCAGTTGCTGGTCCTTCTTCATGTATGTCTCATCACAGGTTTTTGTGCAACCTGCAAGCTAATAACAGTTTTTATATTTTTTAATAGTCAAAAAAAATCTAAAGAAAAAGAATATTTTCTAAAGTGGATTG
Organism: Colobus angolensis palliatus; assembly: GCF_000951035.1. Lineage (NCBI taxonomy): Eukaryota > Metazoa > Chordata > Mammalia > Primates > Cercopithecidae > Colobus > Colobus angolensis. Next base: position 2,741,126 of record NW_012113697.1, read on the forward strand.
TATGGAATTCAAGTTTCAGTATCCATAGATAAAGTTCTAGAAGCACAGCCATGTTCACTTATGTATCCTCTGTGGCCGCTTTCGTGATTCAAAAGCAGAGATGAGTTGTTGTGTCAGAAACTGAACAGCCTGCAAAGTCTAAAAGATTTACCATCTGATCTTTTACAGAAAAAGTTTACCGAACCTGCTATGTAGTCTTCCATGGTGTGAATGAATTATAATTTATTAGTCATTTAGTTGTTGATAGACGTTCAGGTTATTTCCAATGGTAATGAGGGGTGGGGTTATAAGAAACGGTGATGTTATAGACATCCGTGGATATGTCTTTTGGTGCACACATACACATTTCTGTTAATATACTGAATTATGGAACTGCTGTGTCTCAGAATATTCATATGGTTTTCAAAGTAGGTGCACCAATTTACAGTCAGCAGTAATGCAACTGGCAACTCTGTCATAAATCAGGTGACCAAATATGTGTGAGTCTGTTTCTGGACTCTCTATTCCATTGAACATATTAATAACCCACAGCCTTAATTACTACAGTTTCAGTAGTACATCTAATACAATCCATGGATCATATTAGTAACCCAAAGCCTTAAGTACTATAGTTTTAAATACATCTTAAAGTTTAATACATCTTACTCACCTTTGATGTTGGCTATTCTTAGCTTTGGAGTCTTACTCTATCTCCTAGGCTGGAGTGCAGTGGTGTGATCTCAGCTCACTGCAGCCTCCGCCTCCCAGATTCAAGCAATTCTCTGCCTCAGCCTCTTGAGTAGCTGGGATTACAAGCATGCACCACCACACCTGGCTGATTTTTGTATTTTTTAGTCGAGATGGGGTTTTGCCATGTTGGCCAGACTGGTCTTGAACTCCTGGCCTCAAGTGATCCAACCACCTCGGCCTCCCGCACCCGGCCCCATATAAATTATAGAATCAGCTTGTCAATTTCCACAATTATAAAATCTGCTGGGATGTGATTTGGACTGAATTAAATATATATAGATCAATTTCAAGAAAATAAGAAACAACTTTGACTCTTTCAATCCATGAACTTGATATTTCCTTCCATTTATCCTCAGTAACTGTGTGTAGTTTTCTGTGTAGGAGTCTCGAGTATCTTTCATTGGCATTTCCTAGGCATTTGATGTTTGTGATGCTCTTTTGAATCACATCTCTCCATTAATTCTCCAAACTAACAAAGAACTTCTGTACACAAAATCCCGAGCATCCACAGAACATCCTTCTGCAAGTCCTCTTTTCATCCCCTCTCTTGTGAGATGTTCTCCTGGCTTTTCCAACTTACCAGGATCCTGATTGTATTTGAAATCCAGAAAAAAATTTTTTTTGAGATGGAGTCTCACTCTGTCTCCCAGGCTGGAGTGCAGTGGCCCGATCTCAGCTCACTGCAAGCTCCGCCTCCGGGTTTACACGATTCTCCTGCCTCAGCCTCCCCAGCAGCTGAGACTACAGGCACCCGCCACCTCGCCCGGCTAGTTTTTTGTA
>NW_012113697.1:2742779-2745348 GCF_000951035.1 Colobus angolensis palliatus
GTGATCCGCCCGTCTCGGCCTCCCAAAGTGCTGGGATTACAGGCTTGAGCCACCGCGCCTGGCCGTTTTTTGTATTTTTTTAGTAGAGACAGGGTTTCACTGTGTTCGCCAGGATGGTCTCGATCTCCTGACCTTGTGATCCGCCCGTCTCGGCCTCACCAAAGTGCTGGGATTACAGGCTTGAGCCACCGCGCCCGGCCTTGAAATAATCTATCTCTTACTTGAAATCCTCTCAGGGCCCAGGAGCAGGAGCTCACACTTGTAATTCCAGCGCTTTGGGAGGCTGAAGCATGAGGATTGCTTAAACCCAGAAGTTTGAAAACAGCCTGGGAAGCATAGGGAGACCTCATCTCTTAAAAAAAATTTAAAAAGTAGCTGGGCATGGTGGTATACACCTGTAGTTCCAGGAGACTGAGGACTGGGAGACTGAGGTGGGAGAATCACTTGAGTCTGGGTGGTTGAGGCTGAGGCTGCAGTGAGCCATGATCATGCCACTGCACTCCAGACTGGGCAACAGAGCCAAATGCTGTCTCAAAAAAAAAAAAAAAAAAAAAAAAAGGAAGGGAGTGGAGGGGGCTGGGGTGAGAGAAAGAAATCCTCGCAGACACTGACATACTTTGGATATTTGTCCCCCTCCAAATCTCATGTTGAAATGTGACTTCCAGTGTTAGAAGTGGGGCCTACTGGGAAGTGTTAGATGATGTGGGTGGATCCCTCATGAATGACTTAGCACCATCCCCTTGGTGATGAGTCAGTTCTTGCTCAGTTAGTTCACACAAGATCTGCTTGTTTAAAAGAGCCTGAGACCTCTCCCTTCTCTGGCTTGCCCTCTCTCTTGCCATGTGACAGCCTGGCTCCTCTTCACCTTCTGCCATGATTGGAAGCTTTCTGAAGCCCTCACCAGATCCAGGCACTATACTGTGTGTACAGCCTGCAGAACCATGAGCCAATTAAAACTCTCTTCTCCATGAATTATCCAGCCACAGGTATTCCTTTATAGTAACACAAAATGGACTAATACAGACCCCTACAATCCCACAGTAATGCCTCCAGTTAGTGGTAATTATTATCCTTTTTGCTTATTTGCCAAGTAAGGACCCTCTGCTGCTTCACCTCTCTTGGGAGTAAATTGCTAAGGAAGTTTTCAATGTCAATACACAACTTTTAATATCTTGTCTCTTCAAATATAGTGCACATTCACCAAACACAAATATACCTTATTTTTCACTTCTAGTGTCCCTCAAATATTCTTCCAGAGTAGCGTGTTCAGAAGGAATGTAATGTTAGCTCCCTGTTTGACTGAATTCTAGCTTTGTTTCCCTGAAGATAGTTTAGCTGAAGATTGATGCAAACCTGTTACTATTTCCTATTCTTTCTGTAATTGACTCGTATATCATACAGAGTAATTCACGGATTTAAAATCTCATAATGCTTTAAAGTTAAGCTTTTCAGTTAATTAATATTTTTTGTTTTCTTTCCTTCTTCTTTCTTAGTTTTTGATGGAAGAGGTAGGCAGGTAGGTCAAAAAGAGCTTTGAGAGAAAAAAACATTTTATCATTTAGCCCTTTTTGTTAGTTCATTAAGTCCTTTTGAATGAGGCCATGAAATTATAGAAGATGCAAATCTGTTATCCATAATTTGCAGTTGTCGACATGCAAGACCCTGCGTGTATTAATAAATCAGTTTTCCAAATGCCAAGAGGCATTTTTTTGGCTCATAAATAGCAGTGGTGGCCTGTATGACCCAAATAATTTGTTTCCTCAAGTGGAAAGTCCTTAGATGCAGCCAGGCAAGTTTAGAAAAGAGAAAGGCTGAAATACAGAGAGAAGCAAGAGGGAAATGGCCAGATTGAAATTGGAACCTCTTTGGCTCCCACACTGTCTTCCATGATTGGGATCGGGACAAATGAGGGGAGAATAAAAATTAGAAAGACAGAGTTTTTGACAAAGGGGACTTCATGGAGAGTCTGTACACAGATCATTTGGGGCTTATGTTTTGTTTTAAAAAAACATCACCCACAACAACCAGCCTGATCCCTCAAAATGCTCCCAGCAGCTGGCTCCTGGAGATAAGCAGAGGTATTTCACAGTCTAATACCAATCACATTTGGGCATTTTCAAGTCAGATTGGAACACACATTTCTTTTTTCATAGTGTTTGTTTTTAAGTTCAAAGCAAGAACTTGTTATATATGTGAAAGATCCCCCTGAATCTAAAATACAAAACAGAGGGAGAGAGAAGGGAGAACGCAGCACCAGGTGGGGATGAGAATTTGAAAGAAGACTTGTCCCTCTTTCCAACAGAACTCCATCATTAACATTGGAATTCTTATACAAATCCAGACTGCCCCAGATGATACCCACATGAGGGTAGAGGCTACTACCAAGGTACCAGCCCTCTGGGGAGGAATGGAGCTTAAAGACCAACAATGATGGCCGGGCGCGGTGGCTCACACCTGTAATCCCAGCACTTTGGGAGGCCGAGGCAGGCAGATCACCTGAGGTCAGGAGTTGGAGACCAGCCTGGTCAACATGGTGAAACCCCATCTCTATTAAATATATAAAAATTAG
>NW_012113697.1:2746158-2747863 GCF_000951035.1 Colobus angolensis palliatus
TAGCCAGGATGGTCTCGATCTCCTGACCTTGTGATCCGCCCGTCTCGGCCTCCCAAAGTGCTGGGATTACAGGCTTGAGCCACTGCGCCCGGCCAAAACCCTCATTTTTTTAATCCCATTCACTACAACACAGACATAACTTCATGCATCTATGCCTTTGTCTCTGCTTTTCTCTTCTGCCTAGAATTCTTTCATCTCTGCCACTGTGTGGTGAACTGCCAGTTCAACTGTGCCAGTTCTCATCTTTCCAGGGAAAATTCTCCTGAAATTAGTATAAAGAAAAGTTTCCCTCTCCATTGTGGTCTCTTATGGTCCTCAAGATACTACAATTGCGATCCTCAGCAAATAATCAAATAATTATGAGTCAATTCAGTGTTCACTCCTACTAGACTGTGAGTACAACAGGAAAAAATATTCTTTCATGGACATCGCTACATCCATAATCTCTAGAACTATACCTGGCCTGCAGTGGATACATAATAGAACACAGGGTGGATGAATGGGCAGATTCACCGTCTGCATAGATGGAGCTAGAGGAAGATTAGGTACCAGTTTTCTCTTGTTGCTGTATAATAGAGTCTGACTCCATTTCTTGCTGTTTGACTATTGACATTATTTAAGCCTCACTCCACCTTATTCCTTTACTACCCCACACCTTGGCAAGCTGCTAAGAAAGCCTGGGTGCTCTCTCCTTTGGAGCCAATGGGACGATCAAACCATGTACGGGAACCTTCACTCTATCCCCACCCGCTAACTACCATAATACTTGCAAACCAGTCTCCCTTCTCTGGTTTTTCAAGCCATTTCTGGACCTGCTTGGGAGCCACACTGAAAGACTTATTATGTAAGTAACAAACCTTTTAATACCCTGTTGGCACATGTGTATAGTGAGGGCATCATCACCAGGCTTGACATCTGAAACAAATTTTGAGTAGGGGTCCACCCTGTCTCTGAGGAGAAGCTGTAACTTGCTATAGCAGCAAAAAACCACAAATTTAGTCACTCAAAACAAGACCAATGTATTATCTCACAGTTCTGTAGGTTCAAAGTTCATCATAGGTTTCACCAGTCTAAAACCAAGGCATCAGCAAGTCTGCATCCCTTTCTGGAAGTTCTAGGGGAAAAAACCAATTTCCATGCTTTCTCCAGCTTCTAGAGGCTCCTTGACTTTTTTGGATTTCAGTCCCTTTCTGCATCTTCATAGCCAGCAAAGTTGCATTTCTCTAACCCTGCTTCCATTATCACCTCTCTCTCTCTCTCTCGACCTGACCACAGTCAGAGAGGGTTAGATTAGGCCCACCTAAATAATCCAGGATACCCTTTCTACCTCAAGGCCTGTACCCTTACCTTCATCAATCATATTTGCAAAGTTTATTTTGCCAGATAACATGAAATATTCATATTTTCTGAGGATTAAGGCACAAATATCTTTGAGATGGTGCCTTAATCATGGTGGGGCCATTATTCTGCCCAACACAGCAAAAAAACAAACAAACAAACAAACAAACAAAAACAGTTGTCAGTCCTTTGCTCTAGCTATGAGGTTAGTCTTTACAGAAAAGCAACGAAATTGGAATTGGACAAGTCAAGGTAAACAACAACAAAAACTCATGATCTATAGCATAATGGAGTTGGGAAAGGAAGGGAAGGGAAGGGAAGGGAAGGGAAGGGGAGGGAAGGGGAGGGGATGGGGAGAGGAGGGAAG
>NW_012113697.1:2747913-2751145 GCF_000951035.1 Colobus angolensis palliatus
AGGGAAGGGAAGGGAAGGGAAGGGAAGGGAAGGGAAGGGAAGGGAAGGGAAAGGAAGGGACGGGAAGGGAAGATTGCTGATTTTTTGAGTAAGGATAATAACTCACCCTCCACCACTTCTTCCTTTGACAAACAAGTACTATGAGAAAGATGGCAGAAGCAGTACTGTAAATCCTCATTTAATGTTGTTGATAGGTTCTTGGAAACTACAACCTAAGCAAAACGACAAATAACAAAACAATATTTTTTTTCTCATCAACTTGATAACAAAGTAAAAACCTTGAAGGAAATGATGTTATTCAAGGACCTGCTGTATGTTGCTTTGCTTCAAATCAGTTTCCAAGAATGTATTGAGGATGCTGAGTGAGGCTACTGTACTTGCAGCAGACCAGGGCCACTTGCTTCAGATGCACCCTGGTGAACCCAGCCAAAGAACCTGCACAGTCTATTCAAACACCTACCCTGTGGCAAGTGCAGGGATAGGCAGTGTGAAAAAAATAAAGATATTTCATCTTTTTTCCCTGGTCCCTGGCACACAGCTCCTAAAACCCTCATCTTTTCTATGCTAAAGAAAGGCAAAAGTGGCCCGACATAGTTGCTCACACCTGTAATCCCAGCGCTTTGGGAGGCCAAGGCAGGTGGATCTCCTGAGGTCAGGAGTTTGAGACCAGCCTGGCCAACATGGCGAAACCCCGTCTCTACTAAAAATACAAAAAAAAAAAAAAATTAGCCTGGCATGGTGGCACACACCTGTAGTCCCTGCTACTCAGGAGGCTGAGGCAGGAGAATTGCTTGAACCTGGGAGGTGGAGGTTTCAGGGAGCCAAGATCATGCCACTGCACTCCAGCCTGGGTGACAGAGTGAGACTCTGTCTCAGAAAAAGAAAAAAATGCAAAAGCAAGTGTCATTTGTATTCTTACGAGAGATCTAGTAGCTTAGGGCTCCAAGATAGCTTTAGGATGGGGGTTGGTGGCCAGAAGGACTCTGGTGTGATTACAGGGTTGAAACTTTATCCTCTGATCGCCACTGGCTGGAGACTGAGTCAATCTTCAATGGTTAATGATTTAATCAATCATGCCTACATAACGAGCCTTCCATAAAAACCCCTAAACAAAGGGGGTTTGGAAAGTTTTTACATGGTGACACACTGAGGTGTTGAGAGGGTGGCACACCAAGAAAGGGCATAGAAGCTCCATGCCCCATTCCCATACCTTGCCCTAAGCATCAAGAGATGGAAAACCAATGTGTCTGTTGTACCCTAAGTAAAGCTCTTTCCTGAGTTCTGAGAGACATTCTAGCAAATTATGGAACATGAGAACTGGGTTGTGGGAGCAGCCTGTTTATAGCCTGTTGGTCAGAAGTACAGGTAGAAACTTGGAACTTGCAATTGGTGTCTGAACTTGGGGTAGTTTTGTGGGATTGAGTCTTGACCTGTGGGGTCTCTGCCAACTCCAGGTAGCTGTGGCATAATTGAATTGTAGGACATGTAGCTGGTGTCAGGAAAACCAGAGAATGGGTTTGGAAGTAGAAGAAAAATCCCACACATTTGGCATCAGAAGTGTTATGAGTAAAACAGCTCAGAGGCAAGTAGATTGGAAGCCAAAAACCCTAGGTTTGACTCTCTTGTTGAGGGCGGCAGGAGGCAGACAAATGCCTAAGCAAACAGGGTCAGGTCCCTGGTGAAACTCCACCTTCGAGCCAAAAACAGCCTGGACTGCTGGTTCCAGATGAAACCTGCAACCCTGAGTGAGAACTTCTGTTCCTGTTTGTCCGCCCTTTCTTGATTGGTTCTTTCTGAATAACACCTTTTAAACAATCAAATATTATCCTTTTTAATACTACCTATGGTCTGCCCCTCACCCATCCTGTGCCTATAAAAATCCCCAGACTCAGCCACACTGAAAGAGACAACCCGGCCTTTCCATCCCCTCTCTGCTGAGAGCAGTTTCATTGCTCAATAAAATCCTCCCACCTCAACACCCTTCAATTGTCAGCATGACCTCATTCTTCTTGGATGCGGGACAAGAGCTCAGGATGCACCAAACATGGGCACCCAGAAAGACTGTAACACTGGCCCTCTGCCCTTGCTGGTGGAGGGCAGCCACCCCACATGATGGAAGAAGCCTCAGGGCCAAGCCAGTCCTGCAGCCATCTATTGGGCTGCAGACAGTGGAACTAAAAGAGCTAGTTAGCACACTGTAATACTCCCTCTGGGGCTTCAGGATTGCAGGCACCCCTGCCTGCGTGCAACTATGGTCCCCTCAGGGCAACATGCCTGGTGTGGCCTCAGGCCCCACACAGAGTTTGCTCCTGTGTCAGGGCTTGCAGCAGCCAGCTGAACCCCACACTTGCTCGCTCACAAACTCCCTCCTACCAGGAGCTGAGTGTGCAGTCACACAACCGCAGGAACTGTGAGCCGAAGTGCAAGCCAGATGCAGCCCAGAGAGCCAAATAGACTGGGTGCCCCCTGCTGCAAGCCTGGCAAAGGGTCCAAGACAAATCCTGTGTCATAGTCTATCATTCATTAGTTGTATGCCTTTTGGCAAATCATCTAGATTCTCTTTGCCTCAGTTGCCCCATCTGTAATATGGGTATAATATTTGCCTTACATTTTTAAAATATAATAGAAGTTTTAGAGTGTAAAGAATTACTTCACAAATGTTAAGTCATTGCCATTAGAATAAGTCAGAACACTATGATGGAATAGAGAACCCTGAACCAGATACAAGAAACCAGTCCTGCCAATTATTAATTGGGTAATCTTGAGCAAAGCAACTGAGTTCTCTCTGTTCAGCATTCTCCACATCCAAGTGGGAGATTACATTACAATATTTCTTTTAGTCCCTTTTTGCTCTAAAATTTTCATTTTCAGCACTGAATCATTTTCAGCATATGCGGTTGCCCATCTAAAGTGCTGGTTCTTGATCTTGTGGCCTGAATACATTTTATGATCCCTTTATTTTTAGCTCTGGGATCTTTTTGATGTTTGACTCAGCAGAAGTACATGTTAGCAGGAGTTGCTTTATCCCAGGCCTGGTTGCCTGATTGAAAGAACATATTAAGCATGTGCCTAATTCTGTAGCCACCATTTTATTACATTGAATGCTTGTGCTCAGCAAAGCAGCCATTGTCATTCTCAAAGAATATGTCTAGAGAACTTCAGCATACTATGTATGCAAAAGAAGGGAGCTAGACTGGGCATGGTGGCTCACGCCTGTAATCCCAGCACTTTG
>NW_012113697.1:2751965-2764897 GCF_000951035.1 Colobus angolensis palliatus
GTGTCTTTGTAGTAGAATAATTTATAATCCTTTGGGTATATACCCAGTAGTGGGATGGCTGGGTCATATGGTACATCTAGTTCTAGATCCTTGGGACCTCCCTAAAATTCTAAGTCTCATCTGAAAAATATATGGAATAATATTACCTCTCCCAGTTTCCCTCATCTAATTTTTCAGCAGTACTACATGGAGTTTATAAATTTATACATGCTGTAAAGATGAAGGAGAGACAGAGAGGGATGTGGAGAAAGAGGGAGAAGAAAATAGAAGGTCAACTTCTACTGTTTCCACTTATAGCTTTCTGATTCATGGTTCTAGCTCATTTGATGGATACAATCCATTATTTAGGGTTTCCACTATGTTATCTACAAACACAATGAACCTAAAATCTGCCTTCAAACATGCCATAAATAAAAGTGTCCTATATGACAGGGCCCTGTGGTTCAGCAATAAGGTAATCTCCCAGATTGATGCTAATCTTTGTTCTTCATATTTGGAACCCAGGTGTTCAATGGCATGCAATTCTTTCTCATTATATTATCACCAACCTATAATTTTCTAATTTATCTACATGGGGAGACTTTGTGTGCATAGCTCAGAAACCTTACTCTAATTCAATGAAGTGATTAAGCAAGATGTTGGTTAATATACATTAGGATTCCAGTACTTCCTTGATAGAACTAGCCTAGTAGTCCCATTAAAGGAATGGGTCCAGTCGGGAACACACTCATAACTAATACATGGCCATTTTTATTTGTAAGGGCTCAAAAAGCCACCAAATGCCCTGCTCAGTGGCCCTCATCAAAGGCCAAAGGAGAGAGTCTCATGTTAAAGGACTGGTCCAGCCTCATTAGACAGTAATTGCTCTCTAGCTCATGGGGATGGTTACTTTTTGAGGCATACCCTTTTGAAAATCTGTTCACTTTCTCCTCTCCAGTCTTCTACTTTCCCTGCATTTCCTCCAACCCCTCAATGTGCCCTAGTAGTCGTTCCATTACAAACACCTCTAGGAATTTTAGAAAAACACGAAGAAGTTTCAGATGACCAGGACAGGATCAATCTTAAGCTCTTACTGGACCCACACACAGGAATTTCTGTATGGAAAACAAGGATTAAAACTAGTTAACTCTTTTCCCAAGAGAGGGGAAGACGGCGATGGAAGTTTTAAGAAATTTATCTGATATTTATTTGGTACAAAATGCTTTTCACAGATGTAAACATTAATTAAATTCATATGTTAATTCTCCAACTCTCCATTTCCCTTCATTTGAATCTTCTCAAGATGCCTTCTGTCTCAGGCAAGGAGACAGAATTGCCAGCAGCTTGGCACATGAGAAGTCTAGCTCCTAGGACAGCTCTGGGTGCGGTTGGCTTCTTGGTGATGTTAACCAGAGTTGGCTGCTGGGATCTTTGAGGATCAAAAGGAATTTTTTAAAATTGTACATGAGCCCAGAAGAAAGCCCATAAAATCACTTCCTTGTGTCTGTGGGTTCCACCCATTAACAGCCTGCCAAACCCACATACCTGAAAGGAAGCAGGATACAGAGAGAAAGAAAGAGAAGCTGACTCTGGAGGAAAAATGAATTAATACCCAAATTCTGAATTCATTCCTGTGTACACCATTTGCATATGCTTTTAGGGAGAGAGTTAAATAATCTTCTTCTATGCTCCCAGCTAATATTTCTCATCCATGTTGTAAGAAACTTGCTGCTTAGAGAGGGTCTAGGAGAAGAAAAATGGGAAGAGAAATAGAAAGACTGAGCAAATGTGAAGGAAGTTAATTCATTTTTTTGCTTTTGCTAAAGGCAGTAAATTCCTTCAGTTTTTCATTTGGTCCCCAATCTTTTTCCAGAAAAGACTATATTTTGGGGCTTTATTTTTGTTTTGTCCCAGTAAATATCATGACTATGAATATTAACAAGGCATAGCTGTTTCCCTTCTCTACTCTGCTGACCTCATTAAACTCTCCAAGATAAGCTCTAATTTGTAGCTGGGCTACATCAAATAAAATTCAGTCACAAAATCCACTTATTTTCCACACAACTTCACTGTGGAAGAACGGCTGTTTATTGGCAGACTAAGCGACCCGCTCCCACAAGTCTCTGCGTCTTTGCATAACCGTTCCCACCACCAGTATGCCCTTTCTTGACCACCCAGAAAATTCTTGCCAACCTCTCATGACATCAGAACTCTGGGGAGGCCAGTCCTAACTCCACCATCTCTATAGCCCCACGTTCCCACCCTCAGACAAGCCCTCAAGTCCCCTGCCTTCCTGCACCAGCACTTCTCTCTCTATGTTTTCCTCATCTTTGTATGTTCTGGAATAATATTCCTCATACTCCTGGTTTTCTCAGTTATGAAAACTCAAAGGCAAAATCCACACTTTATCCATCTTATTTTTATTAGCATCAGCCAATGATGGTTGAATGAATGGATGAGCTTCCATCAGAAAAAGCTCAGTCCCATCCTTCATCTCATTACAAACTCTAAACCTCATTCTTTGCTTTCAATGAGGCCAGACAGCCCAAGCATAAAGGACAAGAAAGGACAGCGCCATAATCTATGCACATAGGTAGCTCTATGAGTGGTTTATACATGAAGCCTCAATGCGATTATCTTCCACTGCCTGTTTCTGTCTCTGTTCCTCCCTCCTTCAACACATAAGTAACACCATATCCAAAATGAAGATAGCTAGAATTGAGGCATAATAAATGAGAGCCTCTAGACATGCTCAACAAATGTCTGTTGAATGAATTAACTGAATGAGGGAATGAGTGAATAAAAGCAATGTTATCAAGAGCAAGTATGCAAGATGCTGGGGTAATTTCCTGCAATTGTCTCTATGATATATATGCTGAATGGGGCACAAATGCTTAATAAATGTTCGTCGTCATCATCATCATCATCAACGGTGCCTGGTATTTTCATTTAGAAATGACTCTATTACCATTAAAGTCTAGATGTCCACAATTACCATTATTATTTAACGTTCTGGGAGTTCCAGCCAATGCAATCAGACAAGCAATAATAGCAGCTGTATGTGCCAGCTACTTGGTTATGTGCTTTATAGACAATATTTCATTTAATCCTCCTAAGATCTCCCTAAAGTAGGTATTATTATTCTTCTTTGAGGAAACTGACCCTCAGAGATTGGATGAATTGCAGAAGGTTCAAGTTAATAGGTGGTACGGTTGAAATTTAGCCCAGGTCTGTCTGTCTTAAACACCTATTTTTTTTTTTTGGCACTATACTATATTCATCCATAAGAAAAAGAAGTAAAAATTCTAAGTACTGACAAACATTACGTCAAATAATATGATTATCTCTTTGCAAATAATATGATTATCTCTTTGCAAAGCCCAAGATATCCAACCTAAAAATGATTATAACTAATACAAATATACAAAGCTATTAAAGTTAATTATATAAAATAAATACTCAACATTTATGCCTAGCCTGTATATTCCTTTTTTTTTTTTTTTTTTCTTTTGAGACTGAGTCTCGCTTTCTTGCCCAGGTTGGAGTGCAGTGGTGCAATCTCGGCTCACTGCAAGCTCTGCCTCCTGGGTTCACGCCATTCTCCTGCCTCAGCCTCCCGAGTAGTTGGGACTACAGGTGCCCGCCACCACGCCCGGCTAATTTTTTGTATTTTTAGTAGAGACGGAGTTTCAACATGTTAGCCAGCATGGTCTCGATCTCCTAACCTCGTGGTCTGCCCGCCTTGGCCTCCCAAAGTGCTGGGATTACAGGCATGAGCCACCACGCCCGGCCACCTTGCCTATATATTCTTAATAATATGTTCAGAAATATAATGGAGGGCTGGGCATAGTGGCTCACGCCTGTAATCTTAACACTTTGGGAGACTGAGGCAGGGGGATCTTTTGAACCCAGGACTTTGAAACTAGCCTGGTTAACAAGGTCTGTCTCTACAAAAAAATCCAAAAATTAGCTGGGAGTGGTGGTTCCTGTAGTTCCAGCTACTTGGGGGGCTGAGGTGGGAAGACTGCTTGAGCCTGGGAGGTCAAGGCTGCAGTGAACTGTGTTCATGCCAATGTACTCCATCCCAAAGTGACAGAGCAAGATCCTATCTCAAAATAAAACAAAGAAATACAATGACATTTTAAAATCTCATTTATAAAAGTAATTTTAAAATGTTTTATATCATATCATGTGCTGCCATCCAGGGGTTTTCCTATCTATTATGGCTCCCAGCCTAATTCCCCACTACTCCCCAGAAGCCAGGGCCAAGTATGTCTTTTTTTTTTTTTTTTTTTTTTAATCCAGGCAGTGTCTTGCTCTGTCACGCAGGCAGAGGTGCAATCACAGTTCACTGTAGCTTCCACCTCCTGGACTCACGTCATGCTCCCTCCCATCTCTACCTCCGGAGTAGCTGAGATCACAGGTGTGCACCACCATGCCCAACTAATTTTCAATTTTTTTTTTATGTTTTATTTTTGTAGAGCTGGAGTTTCGCTGTGTTGTCCAGGCTAGCCTTGAACTCCTGGGCTCAGGCAATCCACCTGCCTCGGCCTCCCAAAGTGCTGAGATTCCAGGCTGAGCCACCGAGCCCAGTACCAACTATGTCCTGATGAAACTTTATCAAGTTTTTGGCAAAGTGGGAGTGAAATTCATAAGTAATATTCAGGGCCTAGATAATGGAAAAAAAACTAAAAAAATTTTACTGAGAGATACAAAAAATGATAATAAGCAAAAAAGAATACCATATTTCTGATGGGGAAATTTGGTATTGATAGAAACCAGTTTTTCCCAAATGTAGTTTTACATTTAACAATGCCAGTAAAACCTGTGACAGGACCATTTTCTAAAATTTTACCAAATAATTTTGACATTCATATGGAAGGAGATGCACACCATAAAAGCCAAACATATTTTGGAAAAGAAGAGTTACAAAAAGGACTTGCCACACCAATATTAACATGTGACACATAGTACAAATAATTAAAGCAATATGTTACTTGTGCCAAATTAGAAAAACAGTAATGAACCAGAATAGGAAGTATAAAAGCATGCCCATATATATATATATATATACACACACACACACATATTTCATATATATATATTTCATATATATGTGTGTGTGTGTGTAGTATTCTATAAGCGTGAAATTTAAAATCGGTAAAAAAAAGAATAAATCATTCAACAAATTTTAAAAGTAAATGAAAATAAACACTGAACTCACACCACGCCCTAAATAAATTCCAGATGTATGAGATGTTTTTGGTGTTAAAAAAGTAAACGATAAAACAGTAAATATTTATGTGTAATTTTTAGCAGGAGAGAGCTAAAGTATTTTATCAAAAGCAGAAATCTAAAAGGAAAACTCTGTGACATTCAGCTAAATATGATTTTATTATATTCGTAAGTTTAAAAGTGAAAAGCAAATGATAAACACAAAAAGCTTTTGTATGTTACGTGGTAAAAACTTGACCCTTCCATATATAAAGATCTTGTATGAATCGAGGCCAGATGTGGTGGCTCATGCCTGTAATCCCAGCACTTTGGGAGGCCAAGGTGGCAGATCACTTCAGGTCACGAGTTCAAGTCCAGCCTGGCCAACTTGGTGAAACCCCCATCTCTACTAAAAATACAACATTAGCCAGGGGTGGTGTCACGTGCTTGTAATCCCAGCTACTCGGGAGACTGAGGCCGAAGAATCGCTTGAACCCAGGAGGCAGAGGTTGCAGTGAGCCAAGATCGTACCACTGCACTCCAGTCTGGGTGACAGAGCAAGATCCTGTCTCAAAAAAAAAAAAAAAAAAATCTTCTATGACTCCATTAGAAAGGGATACACATTTCAGTTAAATACTCAGCAAAAGCAAGTCACAAAATAAATACAAGTGAATATAATTCCTACTGGAAATCCAAGAGTTCCAAAGCAAAACATCTTTGGGACAATGCTGCTTCAAGTGTCAAAATGGCAACAAATTTCTCAATTGTTGTCTAGATTAGGATAAGAAGCACTTCCATATCGTATTTTGAGGAGTGTAAATCTATTCAATCTTTCTGGAAAGCGATTTTGTAGTAGGAATGAAAAATGTGTAAAAACTGCAATCTGCTCCAGTAGTAATAGTAAAGAAGTAATCACACATGCAAATAAACATTGAGTCAGGAGAATCGCTTGAACACGAGAGGTGGAGGTTGTAGTGAGCTGAGATCAAACCATTGCACTCCAGCCTGGAGAACAAGAGTGAAACTCCATCTCAAAAAAAAAAAAAAAGATTTATGGATTCATTGTTATAGTAGTGACAAACTAGAAGTAACTTGAATTTCCAACTTTAGAGAAAAGGTTTTTAAAAAGTGATTATAGGCTAGGCGCGATGGGTCACACCTGTAATTCCAGTACTTTGGGAGTCTGAGGTGGGTGGATCACGAGGTCAAGAGATCAAGACCATCCTGGCCAACATGGTGAAATCCTGTCTCTACTAAAAATACAAAAATTAGCTGGGCATGGTGGTGCATGCCTATAGTTCCAGCTACTCGGGAGGCTAAGGCAGGAGAATCGCTTGAACCCGAGAGGCAGTGGTTGCAGTGAGCCGAGATTGAGCCACTGCACTTTAGCCTGGCAACAAAGTGAGACTCCGTCTCACAAAAAAAAAAAAAAAAGTGATTATAGATGTACACAATGGAATACTATGCAGTCATTAAAAATGATACTACACAGTCATATTTTATAACATGAAAAGATGATCACAGTGACTAAAGATTTTTAGGACTATGGCTACGGCAGTGCTGTCCAGCAGAACTTTCTGAGTCAATGGAAATGTTCTTTATCTGTACTTCCCAAAAGCCATGTGCAGCTTCTGAGCTTCAGCTGAGTGGCTACTACAACTGAGAGACTGAATTTGAATTTGAATTTGATTTTGATTTTTTTTTCTATTCTAATTTGAAGAGCTATAGGTGGTTAGTGGCCACCATATTGAACTGTGCAGACTGACAGTATGAGCCTATTTTATCTCCGTATATATGTGCAATAATAATATTGGAAAGACATACAGCAGAATATAAACAATGGTTATCCCTGAGGAGTGGAGCTATAGTTGTTTCAGTTTTAAATGTGTTTAAATATGGAAGGGTTTTTTTTTAATTAATTTATTTATTTATTTATTTTGAGATGGAGTCTCACTCTGTCGCCGAGGCTGGAGTGCAGTGGCCTGATCTCGGCTCACTGCAACCTCCGCCTCCCGGGTTCAAGAGATTCTCCTGCCTCAGCCTCCCAAGTAGCTGGGATTACAGGTGCCTGCCATCGCACCTGGCTATTTTTTGTAATTTTAGTAGACATGGGTTTCACCATCTTGGCCAGGCTGGTCCTGAACTCCTGACCTCGTGATCCACCTGCCTCGGCCTCCCAAAGTGCTGGGATTACAGGCACGAGCCACCGTGCCCGGCTGGAAGGGGTTATTTTTTAGATGGGAGTACAACGTGCTTCAAACTGCTTTGAAAATACTGTTCTGTGTGGAGAGTGGTGAAAACTTTGGGCCGGTCACATGGGTCCCTGAGGGTTTGCCTGACCACCCAGGCTGAATAATATTTAATTGGAGCCCCAAATGTCCCCAAAGGATCATTCCAGATATCATGGACTCATGTCTCGGCACACCAAGGATCACTTCCCCTGTCACGGCCCTGGGCTTTGGTCAATGCTATTTTCCTAAAAGTTTTCATACCTGATGGGCAGAGTTAAGAGAAACCTGTGAGTCTGATGGGGCAGGAGGCCTGGTTTTAACAGAGGCCATGCCGCTGGTTGTGGGATCAACACTCCTTCTCTCACCCACCGTCAAAGCTTTTCATCACTTCATGTGCCCCAATCCAGAGAGATTTGCTTCCCATTATGGCTCCACGCCTAGTTCTCTATCCCAGGAGCCAGGCATCGGCACACCTTGTGGATGAAAAATTATCCAAGCTGCTAGTGCAGTAGGAGAACTAATCCTTCCACCATGGGCAGCTCAAGGTACTTAAGAACTCCTCTGATACTGCAAGAATCACCATGAGAGAAGTTGTCCCAGATGTCCACATCTCGGGGTACCTACGGCCCATCACATCATATGTCCTCATTTGTCTCTGCTTCAACCCAAAACGAGCACGAAATAAATCAGGTAGGCTTTTCACAGTCTTTGGCTCTTACTGTTTTTTTTTTTTTTTTTTTTCCTTTTTTTAGACAGAATTTCGCTCTTGTCGCCCAGGCAAGAGCACCATCTCAGCTCACTGTAACCTCTGCCTTCCGGGTTCAAGCGATTCTTCTGCCTCAGCCTCCTGAGTAGTTGGGATTACAGGTGCCCGCCACCACCCCCAACTAATTTTTGTATTTTTAGTAGAGACTGGGTTTCACCATGTTGGCCAGGCTGGTCTCAAACTCCTGACCTCAGGTGATCCACCCCCCTCAGCTCCCAAAGTGTTGTGATTACAGCCATGAGCCGCCCGACCCGGCCTGGCTCTTACTGTTTCTCAAAGAAAATGTGTCATCTTGTTATGTCCTATCTTATACGGTTTGCTAATTGTGGAATATTATCCTCCACAGCATTACCATGGTGCCTCCAAGCCCGTAGCCTCTTCCAAATAAGACTGTCCCCTGGCCGGGCGCAGTGGCTCAAGCCTGTAATCCCAGCACTTTGGGAGGCCGAGACCGGCGGATCACGAGGTCAGGAGATCGAGACCACCCTGGCTAACACGGTGAAACCCCGTCTCTACTAAAAACTACAAAAAACTAGCCGGGCGAGGTGGCGGCGCCTGTAGTCCCAGCTACCCGGGAGGCTGAGGCAGGAGAATGGCGTGAACCCAGGAGGCGGAGCTTGCAGTGAGCTGAGATCCAGCCACAGCACTCCAGGCTGGGTGACAGAGCGAGACTCCGTCTCAAAAAACAAACAAACAAACAAACAAACAAAAAGACTGTCCCAAGAAGATGCAGCATGAAAAGCCAGGTGGCTTTTCCCACACCTAGTAACTGGATCCCATTTGTAAGCTGGCCAGCAACCTAAGGTGTGGACTGGCACGAAACCATAGCTGGACCAGTTCCTATGCAGCAAGAAACGCACAGTTAGCAGTGAGAGCTGAACTCACTGCTACTAGTGTAGCCATTAGCTGAATTTAGTGAATAAAAGCTACGAGATAGAGAAAGGATATGAAGAATTAAGGTAAAGAATAAACCATTTCATAGTGAGACAGGGGAAGATAGCTTAATCATGATGAATGGTAGAACCCTGAGCAAAGATTCACCAGCTCCAGCTGTGGAAGTCCACTGAGCCATCTTGGATTCAAGCCCACTGACATGGTTCGGATCTCCGTCCCCGCCCAGCCAAACCTCATGTGGAATTGTAGTCCCCAGTGATGGAGGTGGGGCCTGGTGGGAGGTAATTGGATCATGGGGTTGGCTTCCCATCAATGGTTTGGCACCATCCCCCTTGGTGCTATTTTCATGATAGTGAATGAGTTCTCATGAGATTTGGTTGTTTAAAAGTGTGTAGCAGCTGGGCGAGGTAGCTCACGCCTATAATTCTAGTATTTTGGGAGACCAAGGTGGGCAGATCACCTGAGGTCAGGAGTTCGAGACCAGCCTGGCTAACGTAGTGAAACCCCATTTCCACTAAAAATACAAAAAATTAGCCGGGCATGGTGGCACATGCTTGTAATCCCAGCTACTCAGGAGGCTAAGGCAGGAGAATCGCTTGAATCCAGAAGGCAGAGGTTGCAGTGAGCCGAGATCGTGCCATTGCACTCCAGCTTGGGCAACAAGAGCGAAACTCTGTCTAAAAAACAAACACATGAACAAAAAAGTGTATGGCACCTCCCCCTAGTCTTCCTCCTGCTCCTGCCCATGTGAGATGCCTGGCTTCCCCTTTGATTGGAAGCTTCCTGAGGCCTCCCCAGAAGCAGAAGCTGCTATGCTTTCTGTACAGCCTGTAGAACTGCAAGTCAATTAAGCCTGTTCCCTTTAGAAATCACCCAGTGTCAGTTATTTCTTAATAGCAGTACAAGAATGGACGAAGACACCCACCTACAACTTCCTACT
Organism: Colobus angolensis palliatus; assembly: GCF_000951035.1. Taxonomy (NCBI): domain Eukaryota; kingdom Metazoa; phylum Chordata; class Mammalia; order Primates; family Cercopithecidae; genus Colobus; species Colobus angolensis. The sequence goes on from NW_012113697.1 coordinate 2,761,990, forward strand.
CTTCTCAAGGCCTCCATGTCCGGCTTTTCCTGAGTTCTATGCTAGCATACATTTTCAATGAGCCCCGATGACTTGAGGTAACTGAAGTTCTCATAAAACAAACACATGCCCAACGATTCCTTTGCATGGTCCTTATTCCTAGAATGGAAGCATGGTTGAAAAGAGCTGACTTTAGGCCGGGCATGGTAGCTCACGCCTGTAATCCCAGCACTTTGGGAGGCCGAGATGGGTGGATCAACTGAAGTGAGGAGTTCAAGACCAGCCTGGCCAACATGGTGAAACCCCAACTCTACCAAAAATACAAAAATTAGTCAAGCATAGCAGTATGCGCCTGTGATCACAGCTACCTGGGAGGTTGAGGCGGGAGAATCGGTTCAACCCGGGAGGCAGAGGCTGCAGTGAGCCAAGATTGCACCACTGCACTCCAGTCTGGGCAACAGAACGAGACTCCATCTCAAAAACAAAAAGAGCTGACTTGGATGAGAAAGCGCCTTGACACCTGTCCTTGTGACTCTCCTAGGCTTGATTGGTGGAGGTCCCCCAAGGGATCAACCAATCCACTAGCACTTCCAGACTCCTTGATTCTTTCATGGAAAGCCCCGACAATTCTCAGATACAAGAAAACAGAGCGGCAATTTAACATGATGGAAACATGGTAGATCTTTGGGACATGGTTTTAAGCCAGTGTTAGCATTAAATATGGAAGTGATTTAATTAAAATAACAATAAAACATCTCAATACTTATTTTTCAAATGACCAGGCAGTAATTGTAACGTTTTTGGTATATGTACACTTCTATGAGTTTCAGCATGCGTAAAGATTTGCGTGAATAATGCTATAATAATAATAAAGAATAATTAAATCACCTTAAAAACTGCCTCCTGCCATCCGTCTATAGTCAGGTATCCTATCACATCACATTGCCAACCACTGATCCATTTAATGTCCCAAATGTTTTGTCTTTTTTTTAATGTCATATAAGTGCAGTTCTGTAATATGTTACTTTTGAGTCTGGCTTCCTGTACTTGGTATAAGGCCTTTTAAACCTATCCATTTTGTTGTGTGTATCAACAATTTATTCCTTTTTTTTTTTTTTTTTTTTTTGAGATGGAGTCTCGTTCTGTCATCCAGGCTGGAGTGTAGCAGCATAATCTTGGCTCACTGAGACCTCCGCCTCCTGGGTTCAAGCAATTCTCTTGCCTCAGCTTCCCAAGTAGCTGGGACTACAGGCACCTGTCATCAAACATGGCTAATTTTTGTATTTTTAGTACAGACAGGGTTTCGCCATGTTGGCCAGGTTGGTCTTGAACTCCTGACCTCAGGTGATCTGCCCTCCTCGGCCTCCCAAAGTGCTGGGATTATAAGCTTGAGCCAGGATTATATACTGGCCAATGTATTCCTTTCTATTGGTGAGTAGTATTCTGTAGTAGTATTCTGTTATACGGACACACCATACTTCGTTAATCTACTCACTTTACTAGAACATCTTTCTGGGTTACCGCGGCTGCCTGGGTGATAATGTTTTCTGCCATCTCTCCTCACTCATCAGCTCAAGGAAGGGAAGAACTAAAGCAAGAAACCTAATGGTGTTTGATTCTCAGGGCCAAGCTCCCTCTAACCCTAGAGCGTGCGTCTCATGGAAGGCATCACTGTTTCCATGGTGAGAGGTAATATTCTGTATATGCAATAGCAATTTATCCTTTTTTCTTCTGGATTTTATTTTTCTTCCTGTGTATGTAAATCCCATGATGCTTCCCCTGTTTCTAAATTACTCTGCACTTTTTGGATCACATAATCTAAAAACGGACAATATTGATCCAAATAGTAGCAACATATGACAGCTAATTCAGTCACAGTAATAGTAACTGACTTTTCGGGGTACCATTTTCATTTTCCTCTTTTCCAAGCTTCTGTCCTATGTTTAGCATCATATATGACAAACCACATCAGCACGGTTGAATCCAAACCACACACCACTCCAGGGCAAATTAATAACAGCCTAAAGTAAAATAGTAGCAGCGTTGAGCAAATAGTTAAGTTTAAAATAAATTTCAGTCATTCCAATTGAGAGAGTCAGTAAACCATCATGTGAAATCAAACCTAGGAGTCCATGAGGAATCAGAGCAAATGATTTTGAGATCATTTTCTCAGAAACGCAGACAAGCCTTCCAGGTCAATCATCATCCATCTCAGTCTATAATGTAGGTAGCATCTGTTGAATGTGAAATTTCCTTCCAGTCACCAAAGAGCACAGTTAACCTTTCAGGGTTGATGCCAACAGCATCTTGCACTGTTTTGTAACAACCTCCGTTTGAGATTTCCATTATTTTCCAGACAGCCCAACCCTTATTAGACGAGCCATATTCAAGGGCTGCGGCATGCTCTTATCTCATCGTGACCGAAGCTGTGAATTTCTCTGTGCAGGATATTTACTCTTCCAAATGAGTTGTTAGAAGGCTTGACTGAGATGGGAACCAAATCAACTTGTAATGAACTGCTATGTAATTACAAAACAAAACAAAAACAGTTATAAACGTTAAGCACACCTATCTATTGACAAGGAGTGAGCAAAATTACTCTTCCAGACCCAGACCAGCTCCTCAGCATTTTTTATTAGGATTAAACATTCTGGAACACCAGAAAATCAGTGTTTGAATTGCAAGGGATTCTGCTACTGGAGGTGTGAGTCTGCTTTCCCCAGGAATAACTATTTGTTTTTATTACTGTTATGACTTGGCAACATAGTATAGTAATATTCCATTCAAAAGCGATTATTGAGGAGCAGTGGTTAAGAATTAGCTTCTGGCCGGGCACGGTGGCTCACACCTATAATCCCAGCACTTTGGGAGGCCGAGGTGGGCGGATCATGAGGTCAGGAGATCGAGACCATCCTGGCTAACATGGTGA